>NC_136000.1:8128853-8728853 GCF_048128805.1 Centroberyx gerrardi | reverse complement strand
GCTCCGGCAGATTCATCTAAAGGAGAGTGGAGCTGGGTCAGCAGCTCCTGCTTCTGTTATGTGTAATAACCTACAGATATTATACCCTTACATACTGTATATCTTACATAGATTAGATAGATAGATTATACCCTCACCTATACACTTACATACTATGTATTTTACAGATTATGCCCTAACCTACACCTTCACATATATTTTACATAGATTATATCCTAACCTACACTCTTTCATACTATATATTTTACATTGATAATACTTTAATCTACACCCTTACATACTATATATCTTACATAGATTACCCCGTAACATACTATATATTTGTGTATATTTACTATATACACCATAGCCTAGACCCTTACATACTATATATTTTACATAGATATTTACTATATATTTACATAGATTATACTCTAACCTACACCCTTACATACTATATATTTGACAAAGATATTTACTATATATTTACATAGATTATACTCTAACCTACACCCTTACATATACCTGAAATACATTATAGTCTTACAAATACTGTCACCCTCATACACCCTTACTGACATCTTACATACAGTATATCATCGCCTTACTTTTTCCACACATATACCCTTATATATATCTTACATATACCCTTACATAAACCCTATATACCTTTACATTTTGGAGAGTAACGTTATTTGAAAAGAAGCTGCTATAGATTTATCCACCCACAGAAACAATTCAGAGGCACAATACAACAAGTTTCCCTGTTCAATGTTGAAACCACCAGTGCATCCCCCTCTTCAAGTAGGGATGACCGTGTTCGGTGGAAAGGATGTTTAGTTTTGCACAAGTAGTCTTAAATTGACTCTACAATTCCTTTGATACACACGGTGGCTAATCAAATACAATGCCATGCGCCGTACTCCGGATGATTTGTGCAGCCCAGGACTTAGACAATCCTCTTCTGCCTCATGGTTCGCCTTTGATAGAAACCCTTTTGAAGTGATGAGATGGTACTGTAGAAGGCAGAAAGCCATTGGAGATTGTAGTTAAGAGTGAGTGAACCAAATCGTGACTTCTGTGTGCTACTTTTACAAAACCACCCAGGACACCGCCGGCCGGAGGGGGTCACGGAGAGGTGGGGTGGTAGTGGTGGTGGTAAAGCAGGAAGGGTGGGTGTGTTTGGGGGGAGGGGGGGGGGGGCATTGATGGTAAGAGCGAGGAGGACAAAAATCAATATTTGCAGGGTGGATGAAAATTCCCTCAGCTTCCAAGCCGGTTGTCTGGAGGAGTTTGGCTGCTTTTCTTGCCTGCTGTTTTCTACTCTGGGTGCCCTTTATCTCTTGCCAGAATCCCTCATTCACTGTGCTTACTCTAAATCTCTTTATCATACAGATTGAAAACAGGGGGAATCGTCGGGGGGGGGGGGGGTGAATCGCGTGCGATTGGGAATATGGCATCTACCATGTGGTTCTGCACCAACTTCATTCTCTGAGCTGTGACCTTTTCTATCGCACCTCATTAGCACCATTGTGTATGTGAGTTTCAGTATGTGTGTGCCTGTAGGTTATTGATGCATTGGTGTCCCGGTCGCTGCTGCTGTTACCTAGAGCTGATAAATGACGGCCGGCTCCACCTCCCCCTCCCAGGATCCTTTGCTGCCTCTGGCTAGTTTCTCTGCTGTGTATTGATGTAGGGACCTCGAGACCAGCGTCGCCTGTGCCCTTTAACCCCACCTCCCAATTTGCCTGCAGTGTAGGCAGCGTTTTGAAAAAAGGCGCTGCCCTGTTCTCGCTCTGCCCCACTCTGTATAACCTTCCCAAGTCCTTAGAAATTAGAAAAGATAGCACAGTGAAAAGGAAAGTAATACTTAACCCATGTAGATAAACCCTAAAACAAAACAAATCTACAGTCATTTGTCGTTTCTGTTTCATACAAACCCGGCAATACGCAGCGCATCGCAACGCATCAATCATGGCCCTCTGCTTCATTGGCAATGAGGCAATCAGTCAAGATGTCACAGTGAGCATGTGTCAACTGGTGGCAGTGATGGAGGACATGGGTAGTGGGTAGTGAGGGTGCGTTCTGGGTCTTGGTTGGATAAACCTTCGGTGCCAGCTCCCAGCAGCTGCTGCCAACACACTCGGTCTCAACGACTAGCCGGCGACTCCATCTTGGAGCCTCCTTATCGGATCAGTGGATAAGCCCCGGGTGACGAAAACGTACTCACATCTCAGGTTCACACTGACAAGAACTCTGCTGTGAAGATAATAGATTTAATGTAGATTTGTTGCTTTGCACATTGAGAGACAGAGAGAGAGAGAGGGAAAGAGAGAGCATTAGGGTATTAAATATGATAAAACAACCAGATAACCATTGTAAAACAGCACTTACTTCCAGATGTAATTGCCATTTTGTAATGAATGTTTAGTCACAAAAATCTGTTCCTCAAAAGAGCCGCACAGCGTATTTTGATTGCCGTACATTCTCCCCAAGCATGTAAGTGCATTTCCAATCTACATTATGCTATTAGCAATTTTCATTATGTTACACTCCTCCCTGCAATCCTCGCTGTGTAAGAAATAATACAATGTGTTGAGTCACTTTTGGCTTAAATTAACATGGATCCTGATTGAAACTGCAAGTCCGAGTTTCCACTCTGAGAATTGGTATAATAAGCAGGTTTGTAAAGATTTCAAAATAAATCCATTACAGATTGCTCACTACCTTAAATATATTTTTTACCTTTAAACTGGACCTCATAATGTAATGCACTGGAATGCTCAACCTCAGTAATGTAATCAGATTATTTCCATTTCTCCGAAGTATTACTATAATCATCTACAATCATTATCATCCACTATTTGAAGATAAAATGGTGCGTCTATAATCACACAATCATCTAGATGGTTTCTCTAGAACCTACACGTTTCAGAATGTGTAGATAACAGACGACATTTATGTCATCGGATGTAAAATGTGTCTCTCCAGTTATTACGTTAGACCTCGCATTTCGCCAGTTGGCCCTAGAAGTTAGCGTAAGAGAGACGTTTGAGGAAAAACAGAGGAGATCAGCTTGGCTTCATTTTGTGTGAGTGCAGTCACATTGCTCCCCACAGGAGACTGGAGCGTTGGCCTTGAGCAGGTGCAATCCACTACAGCAGTGAATCATCGGGCCTCTCGTCCTGTTCGGGAAACATCACCTGATTCACAGCACACACCCTCTCGCTCCTGCTTTTTTTTTTTTTTTCAGCAGGCTCATTGGACTCCTCTTCCTGCCTCCCTCCAGCTGGTGTCTCCACCACCTACCAGATGGCTCAGCGTGCCTGAAAAACATTTACCCTTTCAGTCTAAACGTGACGGATTCTTGGCCAAAATAGTTACATCCTTATCGCCGGACCGGCGGCGTCACGGCGGCTCAGTGGTTAGCGCCGCAAGAAGGTCCTGGGTTCGCGTGGGTTTCCTCCAGGTGCTCCGGTTTCCTCCCACAGTCAAAAGACACGACAAGCGAGGTGGATCGGTGACTGTAAATCTCTCTTACGTGTGTTTGTCTGTCCATCTGTGTTTTCGCTGTCCAGGGTGTTTCACGACCTTCCAGTAAGCGGGTAAAGACAATGAATGAATGAATGAATGAATCACCGAAATGTCCTTCCAGAGATGTGGAGGCACGAAGGGAAGTTTGAGTAAACTGGATATTCATGACGCCCCACTGATACTGGACATAGCGAGCATTCCCAAGCAGCCCACACATCCATTGGCAGTCAAGAATGTCTCTATCCACACACTGAAGAAAAGAAGTGGTTCAGCTCTCCTGCAGGGGTTCCTCACCAAAAAACTGACAAGCAGTGATTTGATTTTTCTATGTTTGTTTGTTTTGCTTTACTTAATCTTCCACATCACATCATTTCAAAAAACACAGGAGAAAACGGTCAGCAGCAACTGTGTGAAGAAATGTACGGTATGGGTGGAATTTTATCTTTTATCTATTCTCTGAAGAGTCTCCATTTAGAGGAATTATTCACTGGACCTGTTGAATAAAAATAAACAGATCTTGTTTTATAGAAGGTGAGCTTCTCGACAGTCTTTTTGATCAACACGAGCGTTATCGGAGATTGAGAAGGTAACCGAGTGAAATCACTCATGTAGGTCTTTGTTTAATGGGAATTCACAATGGATTCATATTGAGCACCCACAGTTGTATAATGATAATAAAATGAGTAATGACTAAATCAATAATACATTGCAGCATTTGAGATTGTATTGTCGTAGTAGTAAATGCTCTGGTTAAATCAATGGGAGAAGATAAGAGGGACATGTTTTATAACGCGTGTGAAATTAATCAGAGGCTCACAAGGAGACATTACAGAACCTACAATGTACCTGTTTTTGTTTTGAATATTGTTAAATTCTCAATTAATATTTATATGATCACAACACCACTACACATATGCACATGTTTTGTTAAGACAGGATATTGTCTTGTTTTATGATCCTGTCAATATCATGTTTAATTTAGCATCTTGTCCTATGTAAAGAGGGTCTTGAACCGTTACATGTCTACTGTATCGTGTCCTGTTTGTTTCTGTGCCTTGTCCTGTGTGATGTGGGCCTTGTACTATTTGATGGCTATTGTCTGGTCATGTCACATTTTTATATGCATTTAGCACAAGCAGACTTTTGCTGGATTGCCGCAATTACTTACAAATTTGGAAAAAATAGTTTCGTGATTGGATTTATCATTGGATTAATCAATCATTCTATGAATAAATTCTGTTAAATGATATGATAAACTGTGATCAAAAGGCATTGGAAGTCAGACTGTCAGATGTTCTGTTCATGTTCTGTCAGACTGCATGGGATTTTGAAAAAAATAGCTGTAGGCTATCTTGGCTGACAACCTTAGAAAAAGTTCACAAAGCTTTTTTTTTTATTTACCAAATGTATAAATAATGGTGCCAATGTAATACAAGTTTGCTTGGGCCAAATGCATACAAAGATGTGACATGAACAGAGAGTTGCCACCTAAAGGTGCAGGGCAGCACGTTATTACACAGGACAAAACACAGAAATAGACAAGGCAGGATGCAAAGGACACAGGAAACACTGAATGGTACAAGACCCTCATTACACAGGAGAAGACACTGAGACCAGTGAGCGAAATACAGACACTGTGTTGGCAGTGTGATGTCCGAGACTTAACCTGCGTCAGCTCTCTGATCAGCAGATAAACCAACAATTGGTCCAACAGAAATTATATTTGTGAAAAGGTAATGTTTTATACTCAATGCCCTCTCTCATTTCTCTTCATCCCCTTTAAGACAAATGGATCCAGATGAGATTGAGTCAACTAAGTAGCGTAGACAATGTTGGTGTTGTTATATAAGCAAACCTGAGGAAGCAACAAGCAAAATGAGTTGTTCGCTCATTTATAAACCTATTTACAAAAGCTGTAAGAAAAATAAAGATGTGATTACATTTGCAGCAAAGCCTCACAGTGTGCGGCTGGATAATTACTTTACATGGGTTGTTATATGTGTATTAATCAGTCAGGAAATAGTCCACTAACTGTTGTACATATTCAGTAAAATGATCACAAATCTTATAAAAGTTCTGTAGGGCAGCATTACCTGTATATCTGCTCTTTTCTAGCTTGAGAAATAAGCATTAAACATGATATCCCTAATTACTTGAGGTGTGTGTGCGGGTGGAGCAACTTTTCTCCAGTGGAACAATAAGATAACAGTACAATAGAGAGGAAAATGCCGGAGCTGTGGATATATATTCTCTGAAGTGACCCCAAAGATGGCATTAAGAGGGCATGGAGAGATAGGTCTATTAAAAACTTGGAGAATGTCTCAAAGAATGAACTGTTCCAGTTCGGTGCAGCCCCAGAATATCTGATGTAACGTTGCAGTCGCAGTTTTTGCATCTATCACACAAGGGGTGTGTGTCCTGGTATATCCCCGGGAATATCCTAGTCGCGCTAAAAAAGTGTAACCGATGCAGAACTTTAAACTGGATGAGACTGTCGCGCACAAATAGATGATGAGTGTACACTCTCTAGGGCGTTGTCCCAAATATCATCCGAGATATCAAAACCGAGCTCGACTGCCCAACGTTGTTTTACAACAGCTAAAGAAGGTGAACTAATAGAGATGATGTAGTCATATGATGTGGCATGTTTCCTCTTGCATATGAGCAAAGAGAAGATGTGATTTAAATGAGTTTTTGGTGGGGATGAAGGAAAATCTGGGGATTTCTTCCTAATAAAAGTCTCTCACCTTTAAATAGTGAAAGGAGTGGGGTGGCGATAGATTGGATTTCTGTGAGAAGATAGCAGAGATATGATCTATATAAGCCTTGAATTGATTGTATGCCATTGGAGTGCCACTTTCTGAACTCGGAGCAGAGAGCAAAGAGGGAGGAAATAAGCGATTAGCGAGCCAGCGGGGAAAAAAGTAAGACACTCTGAGGGCTAAAAGTAAGCATGAATTGTTTTAAGATTTTCTATTTCTCCTGTTTCTGACTGTTACATCCTTGTCCAAGAAAGGTTTTGGACAGTTTGTCAATGGCAGTTTGCCAGGTGATACCGGTTGTCCTTGATGTTCTTTTGTGTGATGGGATCCAAACGAGCAATCTTTTCCCGAAGTGCTCAGCCGCGAGAGCGTGGCCCTGCCGAAGTCTGGCTTCTGTGGTGACGCTCTGGCTCCCGGTGATAGGGAAGAGGTTGTTATTGGAGATTTTGTTTGGCCAAAAAAAAACAAAAAAAAAAAACGACTGGGTCTTCTGAGACAGCCTTTATAGGATGCCGAGAATGTTTTCCTATCAGCTTTCACAACTCTCCAGCACCCAGGAGTAGATGGAGTAAATTGAAGTTCCAACGTTTTTTTTTTTTTTTTTTTAAATGCATCCCGGATCTGATAAACCACAAGGCTGAAGGATGTCTGAAGGCTATGCAAACACCCAGGGTTACGGTGGAAAGCAGTAGAAACTGCCAGATTGACAAAAAACGCTATAATGCTTTATTTTGCTTCATACTGCTGTCTACCCTGGTTTGCGATCCCCATGAGGGATTGAGAGGAAGCATGAAAATGATATTGGTGGTCTCACTGAGGTTCAGCAGATGTCGCATCTGCGGTCTAGAATTTTTAATAGAACATAAACAGCAGTGCAGGAATGTGTGGGGCCCAAAAAAAAAACAACCCGGGAATGCATGCATTCTATAAAAAGTGCAAGTGTGAGTTGAGTGTGTGCATCTGTGTTGAATATCAAGTGTGTGTGTGTGTCGGTGTGTGCACCGCGACACTGTCACCATAAAAGATATCCCTCGCTGATTAGACGTTTATGAGTCTCCGCCAGATCCCTGTTAGCGTTTTATATGGAGTGCTTCCATCAAGACCTAACAATTCATAAAAATGTGCAGGAGACACTCCAGCTGGTGCGAGACAGTACATACAAGGAGAGATATGATGAAAATGTGGTAATTGAGGCGTTCCACGGAGGCTCAAGGCCTGCCTTGATGTGAGATATGTGATGTGAGACTGGTCAGACGTCTTGATACCTCAAACTTGTAATGGACAGAAGTGGGAAATGGCTGTTAAAATGGCAGGCTTTCAACGTTTGCCAGCTCCATTATCATTTGAAGATATAGGGGCTCTTTTTGTTGAGGAGCTCTTTTAAACTCTGATTGAGGATAATAGACCTCCTCAAATCATGCATGGATAATGGATGACAGTAATACAGATTAACCGTTATAGTGCTTCTTTCACCAGCTATACAAAACCTTGGTGTACAGGACTGCGTTTATTTTCACTGTACTTGCAATTATGAAAGATGTTACCTTGAAACGAAGCGCTTTCAAGTCTAAATGCCAGATGCTTACACCTCATCATCTTGAAATGCATTTCAAGGAAGCATCTACTTTAAAAAAATACAATCTGACCATTTAAACTTTGGGTACATTCACATTTGTTTTCGACTTGTACATGGAGAGTATATTTTTTGCAAATTTCTGAATCCGTCATACCACAAAATACAGCAACGCTCCACTCCACTGTTTTCAAACATTAAAAATGCCCAGAAAAACCTTTACAGTCCAAAAAAATCATGCAAAACTCATGTTTTGCTATCACATACAGTATGGCAGCCCTTGTATTATTAAAATTGCTGCCATTCTATTTCAGACTGAAAAAAAAAAAGTCTTCAATCCAATGAATCACAATGTAAACAAAGCCAGTTGTGGGGTGGCAGTGTTTCAACAGGGGGCGCTGTACAGCAATGATGGTTTTGGCCTTCAGCTTTTCTTAGAACACGCTACTGAATGAAAAAACCTGTTTCCTAATGATTTGCTGCTCTGCATGCAGTGCGCTATACATTGCCCACGCTAGCTTGTGTCCCCCATAACAAATGAGCAGGAAGAGACAGGTGGCCGGCGACCTGTGAGAGCAGGTCCCTCCGGATGCTGGCTGATGACGGAGAAAACACGGATGGGCATTGTATTAATCCAATTCCATGGCAGTAATGTGGAAAATCCAGCAGCTGTCTGAGCTTTATATAGAAGAGCCTAGGGCATGAGAAACCTGCAGTGATTCAAATGGCACAAAGGCACTGGGCCTGAAATACAGCACTCTTCCCCTGGTATATAGATCTCCCTGGCTCCCTACTGCCTCTCTCTCCCCCTCTCAGCCTCTCTCTCTCTGCTTAATTTTACTTTCTCTCCCAATTTCCTCATTTACTGTCTCTTATACTCTGATGCTCTTTCTGCTTATTTCTCTGCCTGCATTCCCTGTCTTTCATCTTCCTCGTACAAGCCGGTTACAACCCAAATCCATCCGTTTTTTTCCCCCAATCTCCCACATGTCTTTATCTTTTTTTTTTTTTTGCTTTACACCAGGGACTCTCAATCTAGGAATCTCTAGGGGGGCTGCAAAACTCTCAGTGGGGGGGTGGGTGGGGATGCGGCGCAAAGAATTTAAAGGGGCAATGAGTACGATTTTTACTGCTAAATGACCATAATATATCAGCGGGGGTTTGATAGGGTTATTGATCAATACCAGTGACTCAATGATTACTTTGCCAGGCGGTGAGATGTGTGGCTTTTTAAAACTGACTTTCTGGCCCAGACTGTGTTTTGGTACAAAGCCAACAAAGCGACATTTCTTATAAAACAATCAAAGTTAAAAAATCCAAATATCAAGAATCCCGAAATCATCAAAAATCGAAATTGTGTGAAATGCGTGTTTGAAAGGTTCACATTTTTGTCCTGCCAACACTAACGGGGTGAATGGGCAGATTCTTTCAGGGGTTTGTGAGTTTGGGGCGGCCCTGAAGAAAAAAAGGTCAGGAACCATCGTCCTGCGGGACTTCTGACAGCCATTACGGAGTTATTTTCCTGCTGTATGCACGGCCACTCAGAGCTTTAGAAAGTTGGAAGGTCCTCCTCCCTCATTCCGTCACTTCCCTCTCCTCCGCTAACAGTTGTGACCTTTCATCTTTACCGTGCCAATAATTGCAGTGCCTCGGGTCCTGAGCTCTAACGGTCAGAGACGGAGCGACGGAGAGAGAAAGAAAAGAAAGATAGAATGAGCAAGGGAGAAGAGAAATAGCTGTTACCTGATCCCTGAATAGACCGGTGCCCCTCCTCCCCCTCCCGACACCCACCCCCATCTCGTGTCTTTTCCCTCTCGTCGCTCCCTTTCCCCTCATCTTTTCTCATTTCGATTGAAGGCTAATGTTCGGGTGCCACATGCCTGTACCTCGCGAGCCCCTTGTGAGCTGCGGTTTGCCCCGTAGCGGCGACGACTTCTTCTCATTTCACGGCAGAACAAAAAGGGTACACACACAAAACAAATGAGGAAAAGGTTAATGTATTCCAAGCACCTTATCTACAATGAAAGACGACATGCCATGTAGTCGACGGTTCTCCTCTAGAAGACTGAACTCTGACAAGCACCCAGACAACACCCGGGCTCCCTTTGCTTACTTAAATTATGCGCTCGGAGAGAACTAATGCAATGACTGTTTTCCCTTGCCACTGGACCATAGTGAGCCTATTAAAATCGCATCGCTACTTGCCTTTCACTACAATGTGCCCCTCATTAAAAGCCCATGGCAGCATTAAATGAACAGGCCCGGAGACAATGCTGGGAACTCATGGGTTTGATGCGACTATCCAAAATGGCCTCTTAAACACCATGACCAGCTATATCAACAGTCACTGAGGGGATTCATCAGAACTATTATACTTTAGCTCATTTCACGGATCGGCTCGGGGAAAATCATGAGCCGGGTCCGGGTCGGGCCGCATCGAGGGCTGCGCAGTATGATTGCTGTCGTGATAGGAGAGGCTCCGGATTGAAATGACGATTACGTCTTGAAGGGAATGATTAGTCACTCCGGTGTGTGTGTGGGCGCTCGCAGTACCGCTGCCGGCGCCGGCGTGCAGAATGCCAGAGTCTAGGCACAGCAGCTGGCTGCAAGGTGGGCAGGTTGCTTTTAATGGCGTTGACCTGTGAGAGCGCAGTTTCCCTTTTCCCGTTACACAATAGGGAAGTGGGAGACTCGTGGTTACATAATTCAGAGGTCGCATGAACACAGCCGCACAAATGTCAGCCAGCTGAAAGGAGAAACTGTTTTCTGAGACAAGCCTCATTTATTCCCATTCATCTCCCCTTCTCTTATCTATGAAATGAAAGCTACAGCATCACATGTATCTGTCCAGCTGACACAGGTCATTTATCGGGGGGTCGAAGAATTGGGGGAGACTTCTGGGGGCGAACTCTTGATTCTCACATTTTCTTTAATCTCTGCTAATTTTACCCCTGCTTGAAAGCAATTGTGAAGCCCCTAAAGACAAGATTTGAGTCTGCATACTTCATTGTCCCACCCACACAGCAGGGCAACGAGCCCACACAGGACAGGAATCATTTTCATTGTGATTGATTTTCGCTGATGTTCTTTTCATGATCTCAGTGGAAAAAGTAGAGACAAAATCATCATCCATGAGCAAAGATGTCCGCCTGCTGGACTTACATTGTTCAGTCCACCTGACTTATCCCATGGTGCACTGCACACCCAGTGTTTGTTCTGCTGTTTTTGGATGCTGAAGTTTGGATGTGATTAACTGTGAGGCCAGTATGAAAAAAGTAAAGACATCAAGCATAAAGCATGAGGCTGCCATCCATATGCATCAGTCTCCACAGTAAATTTCCAAATTGCTCTCCTATTTTATCTCGGGTGTCAAATTTTGTGAAAATCCCAACTCCTAATTCTACCTTTGTTTGTATTTTAAATTTACTATCTATCCCCTGTCTTTATTGTAGGCCATTTTAACTGCATTTATGAACTGTCCTTCTGATATAGCAAAACAATTCTACATTGTGTTCTTAGGGGCTAAAAGATAAGACATTTCAGTTAGGATGGTTCCTGGAATGTGTCCCCTCGTTCATTTTGTGTGCATATGAAATAATATACACTGCACTCATTAGATACAAAGCAACAGTTTTTACTTTAGGTATGGCAGTTTAAGACAGGCTTAAATACCAGGGGTTTAGGCGGTTCAAAGCAAGCAGAACTTGGCTGCCTTTGCAGTGTTTCCTCAGTATTCACTTAACAGTTTTCAGGAACCACAGGAAGAAAATTACCACCCACGTCTGCAAGAGGAAATGGGAAATTACAAAAAAAAAAAAAAAAAAAAACTCTGATTAGCCTGTTCCCCTTCTAAGATACAAACACGCCAGGGAGCAATTTTCAGAATTCACATTTTTATAGTAATAAAGTTTTATTGCTACAGCCTGCATTAAACCAAAACAGTCACAGATGTGAAACCAAAGTCAAAATTACTTCCAACCAAGGATTACAAAAATTACAGGGGAAACAATGGCAGCCTGTCATCTCTACACAGAAATGTCTACTTTATCAGAAGTGTTTCTATGCAGCGTTAGTCATGTAGATGTACAAACTCAGCAATTGAAAAACATCACTGTGCTTTTATTCAAAAGTAAATTCCTGATAGCTAGAACTATTTCAAAATAATAGCAATTTTAAATGCATTGTGAGCGGCTCACTGGGTAACAGTCAGAGACCAGTGCACAGACTGGAATTATTAGACACTTCATACGAGATTTTCTATTCATGCTATCGACGAATGCCACTGAAGGATTGCAGACAGTGTCCCTAGCATATAACCTATAATTATGTCTAATAAATAACTATTGATCAGAGTAATTAAACTACATCAACCTCCTTTGACAATAGCTATTCTGTCCAGTCATCACTATTGTGTGTACCGACAGATCGTATTTACAAATGGCTGAGGAATATCATTAGCTACCTGACAGCATATATTTGTAAATAATTTAAGCAAGGGTGTGTCATGAACTGATAAGCATTAGTGTTCATATTCAAAAACAACAGCTATTCGACATAAAACTTGTCGGTTATAAAAACAACAACAAACTAGTTTGAGAGGCGCAGATCCTGCATGGAAATGATCCAGTAATTGGAGAAAAGGAAAATGTTAATGGTTGTTGTCTCTGAAAAGATTTGTTGACAGACAGTACATAAGATGCCAATTAGAAAGGCTTTATTTCTGCTGCTCACAAAATATGTATCCTTCTCCGCCCGTTCCCTTCCGGCCATGCCGAGCGTTCTCTCTCCAGCGGCCCGCAGGTCAGAGAAGTGACCATGATAAAATGTCATGATGAGAACAGAAAAATGTCATTCTTGTTAGAATTGAAACGTGACTTGGAATTTAATGCGTCTGTGCGTCACACACGCCTCCCTTGACACACACACGCACACACACACGCACACACACATGCATGCGCACAGATCCCTTTGACCTATCTCAATATTAAAAAACTCCCTCTCTGACATGAGTGTGCATGTACATAGCCAAATTTTGACACACATAGAAACAGATGAGCGCCCTCACATACACACACACACACACACACACACACACACACACACACACACACACACACACACACACACACAGATCCCTCTGACCTATCTCAATATTTAAACAAATCCCCCTCTGACATGAGTGTGCATGTACACATTGACACATTCTGGCACACATTCAGAAACACACACGCACACGCACACACACACAAACACCAGGTTAATCAGAGATAAAATGTTCCAGCTTTCACAGCTATGTGTCAACTAAGTCAACAATGTTGACAGCAAAAAGAGCACAGGCACACACGCACACACACGCACACACACACACACACACACACACACACACACAACAACACACAACAACACACAACAACAGACAGAGCCTACTTGGTCTTGTGAGAGAGTGCCTGTAATGAAGGAGAGAATTCATTAAGCAGTTGTTGTCACCTCACAGGAAGACAGAGGCAGGATAGAGAGACATGTTAAAGGTAAGACGGCGTCTGGAGACCGGAGCCAGCTGGCAGAGCGACGGCAGTGTGGAACGTGGGCTGAGCTAACCGAGGAGGAGGAGGAGGAGGAGGAGGAGGAGGAGGAGGAGGAGGAAGAGCTGAAACGCGTCTAACACACGTCGAATACATACAGGAGCTACAAGGTCGTATCTTGTAAAGCCAGCACAAATCACATAGATGTCAATACCTGATACTCATTGGACAGTACAAAGCCGGCAGTCGATTTGTTTGGGTCCATGACCTCAAAGTACGCCGAAATAATTGAACAGCCATGTAGGAATCAAACAGACAGAACTACAGCTGACACCTGGTTCACCTTTTCTTTTCAGTGATGCTGCTGACTTGACACATTCCCATGAAATCTGGAGAGAGGGAGAGTGTGTGTGTGTGTGTGTGTGTGCGTGTGTGTGTGTTAGGGCTGAACGATTTTGAAAAAATATCTAATTGCGATTATTTTGACTGATATTGCAATTTCGATATGATTTGCGATATTAGAGGGAATGATCATTTTTACATCATTATTCTCATTTTCATTGAAAAACGTATTAAAATGATTATGGTGTGATTTTTGCGGGGATCTGTACCAAACAAAGATGTTTTCTTAAGTCTGTAGAATATGATGTGTAGGCCAGGACGTCTCTGCAGCACGACAATGTTTCATTTAAAATGGTATCCTGACACAGATTTCGCCTTTAACAAATATTGCGCCTCCTGCGATTTGAAAATTGCAGTAGGCCATATTGCGATTTCGATAAAATTTCGATTAATTGTTCAGCCCGAGTGTGTGTGTTTGTGTGCATCCCAACACATGTCAGAAGAGATGACCTTGAGCATTAAGGCAGGCTAAATAGAATATGTTGTTATTGGTATCTGTACTCAAGTATTTGACAAGGTGTGAATTTCATTTGGATTTTTGTTTTGTAAGTTAATTATTTGTAAGTTAATTTTCTTTGCCTCTCACTGACGGTCGTATTTGATATAAGTGTTCATCTCACAAGCCCTATGGGTTTTTCTACAACCACCTGTGCATTCTGGACAATCTTGTTTAATTCTGTCTGTTGGTATTTTATATTTTACTTTCTTGCACAAATAAACTAAACCTAACCAGAGGAAGGCAGGAATGCTGGACAACTGCAGCCTGTAAATCAGTGTTCTGCTAACTTGTGAATCATAGAAATGCTACTTGACACAGGAACATCCTTTCAGACAATGAATACATAGTATTTTCTGCAGAAACAACAGAAAAGTTTTTATTTCCTATTGAGCAGGCTTGTGGTAAGCGAGCTGTTGACACGGGGAAACACTTGCCCTTCAACAACAGCCAGCCTATTAGATGACAGGATGCTACAAAATTTGCATTTTTGGCAGTCCAAATTGTAGCTATCAAAGTTGTTTTCATGGATTTGCTTCACAAAGATATGTCTGTCACTGTTTTGCTGACACACTGATGCACTTTTCATTGAGTGTCACTTGTGCCTTTCCTGACTAAATCACTGTTTGTTCAGAGGCAGGCTGTGGAAAGACGAGGCATTTGCATACTTACACACACACACACACACACCACTTCCTTGTAGCTTTTCTGAGCCATAGCCAAGGAATGATAAACGGTAGAAGAAAAATAAACACACACACACACACAAAAAGGACTGTTTGATGACTAAAAAAATAGAATTAACAAGGCTTCAGGAAAACTGCAAAGATCTCATCCAAATCAAAGAGAGGGAGAGAGCGGTAACTCGGCATTACTGTTTTTAATTCATTATTTCAAGTAATATTGCTTGGAAGTGACACCAAAGCTCCAGAGATTTTCACTGGGTTATTTAATGCTTCGGAGTAGACAGTTGTCATGGATGTATGGTGAGTGAATCTCCATGAAATTTGTATTAAGGTGTAATTTAATTTCGCAGAGCGGCAACCCATAGTGAAATTGGAAATCTGTATAGCTACATTAAAAAAACAACACCTACAATGAATATTCTCTTTCCATTCTTTCCCTGATGATCAATTAAGTGAGAGTTCCCGAAACTGAAGGAGGCTCATTTTTTTCTTAATGTGACATGATAACTATGCCATTACTGTAATGACAATAAATTGATAAAAGACAGCTGATCAACTGCATATACTGGAATTCATGGAGGTATTCCAGAGCAATATGGCTGCTAAATAGAGAAGTGCGTGTCTCTCTCTCTCTCCCTCCCTCCCTCCCTCTCTCTCCTTCGCCCTCAGTGTGTGCAAGTGTTTCTCACAGCCTGGTAATAGTCTTTGTTTCAATGATGATCAAAACAGAAACAAGCACTCCCCTATTAAGGACGCCTATATGGTTATGGTGGACCGACATTGTTGACTGGCACTGAGCTGCCAGTTTCCATGCCAGATTCATGGGCTTAACACATGGATTAAAAAATCTCCAAGGCAAGGACGCCTTTTGCAACTCACAGCATGCAATTAGCAAGGAATAACAATGCCATGTGGCGTGTAATTAGCAACGGGGATCAACCTCTTCCCTACTTATTACCGCACCCTGACCTCAACAAGTACCAAGAAAGTCAATTTAAGACCGAAAAGACGGCGATATCACCAGAAAAGCTGTGTAGAGTTAAGAGCTGTCTGACCCCGAGAGGCCCTGACCAACGGAACTGCTAATAAAGTCAACTTGTTAAAAAAAAAACATGCCTGCCATTTCCCCGGCTAATAATATGTTTATGTCAAGAGGCATTTGTTGGTAGTCTAATGAAGCAGTTTTAATTGCGCTTTCCCTTATTGTTTCCTTTCCCGTTAAATCCACTTTGGCTAATCCTAAAGAACCTTGGCCATATTTCCCCAGACAGACTGCAGCTGTTGTTATACACTCCCTTTCACATTAACCTCTCATGCCCCAGCCCCGATATCTGCCGCCACCGCTCACAGACTTTCCGCACATTTTCTGTGTACATTGACGTGATCGTTAAAAATGTTTCCACCCCAGCGAACTTTCAAAACCTGGCAAATTGGCGAGAGGAGGAGGACGGGTTCAACATAAAAGAATAGGAGCATTTATGTGCACACACACACACACCCACACACACACTCCCACCAGAGGTACATACAGAGGTACACTACCAGTCAAAAGTTTGGACACACCTGATTGAATGTTCTCTGTTTTTTATTCTCTTAAAGCCATTTTGATCTAAAGGCTTATGCTTAAATGCTTGAAATGTGTTTTTCAGACAAATATAAATAATGAAGTTGAAGCCTATGTATGAATTTCTCTCCAAAGCCTTTGCCTTTCCATCAAGGCAAAGGGCGGCTACTTTAAAGAATCTAAAATATAAGATAGTTTTGATTTGTTTGACACTTTTTTGGTCACTGCATAATTCCATTTGTGTTATTTCATAGTTGTCTTGTCTTTACTATTATTCGAAAATGTGGAAAATAGTAAAAATAAAGAAAAATGCGGTGTGTCCAAACGTTTGACATGTATGCACACTGACAGACACGGTGATGAACGGCAGCAGCAGTGACCGCCCCCCACTCAGCTGGACATACACCACCAAAAAGATGATGAGAGTTAGCAGCCACCATCCAGAAAGTCAACGAAGAGTTAAAGCTGCAGTGGGCAAAACTGTTCTGCAAAAAAAAAATACTCCCATCCTATCAGCCTAAATCACAAAGGGAGACAAAGGAGGGGAGGGGAATCAGGAGGGGCTCAGATAGTTGACTAACCCCCCCTCATTCAGAAGGTCATTTAAAATGAAAGCATAGTGAAGCGTAAAAAACACACACATGCACATGCACACACACACTCTCGAGCATCTGCAGGAACAAGTCCACGGAGCGTAGACACAATGTGTGTATTGGTTAATCACCCGCAGAGTGGTCTTACAGGCGGATTAAGCCGAGCCGTATGGACAAACATGATTTCCATTGAAAAGATGAATGTGGTCTGGAACAGGGCTCAATTCGTGTCTATGGGAATGGCTTCTTAATTGAAAAGCTGAACGCCCCCCATTGCCCCACACACGCCGACACACTCATAACTGACACACATACTGTATGTACAGACACACACATACACACACGCGTCCGTATCAGTCATAATTAAACTGGCTCGCTGACAGGCCCTCTGAGATTAAAAAGTCTCGGGGACCAATTATGAATTTTCACCCTCACCTTCAGCAAAGGGCAGTTTTCAGACACTGGAGACAGAGACAGAACCCCTCTGTCAGATCCTTCCGGTCGCGGGCCAGCCGGAGGATTAGGCGGCTAATGTTAATGGGGCGGAGGCGTCCCGCGGAGCCACCGGAGCCTACGCCGTCCCTCGGCTGTCCTGAGAAACCTGATAACCGTACGAGGAATCCGTCAGAAGAAACGGATACAGAGGGGAGGGGGAACGCCGCCTTTAATGATTGCGTGGTGATTGTGTGGCAGGGTGGCGCAGCGGGACTCGCACTTGCTCGCACGCCGTGGCACAGACCAAGGTTGAGTTAATCACCCTTTAACTGCGGGTGCCTCTGGTGTACACGGTATATAATCACATTAGTCAGAGGCGGTTTCCTTTACCAAATTCCTTTAACATTTACCAAAACACCGATGCAACTAACGCTTGTGTTATTTCGGTGAGCACCTACGTAGAAACCTAGCTTGGTTATTAGAGGAACGGGGGAGTGGGTGAAAGTGTGATTGATGTTATCAAGTGGGCACCTCCCATCGCAGATGTTTTGTTGAATTAGGTCCATGACAGCACCCAAAGGCTCAAGAGTAACCGCCCCACCCTCCCTCACCTATGCACCCACTCTCAACACTAATCAAATCCTCATCTACAATATTCTCCATCTACATCTTACTATAAGCTTAGACCTAGTTCACAGAAATACAACCAATATATAATTTCTAACCTCACCATTGTTTGCAGCAACAATAGGCAAAACGCACTGTTGAACCCGCTGGCTTTCAAAGACCAACTGTTAAAATATTGTAAATGATCCGTTGAAAATGATTTTTCCCGAGCAGCAGTGTTTCGCTGGTGATACGCAGGTAGGTATGTGCTATTTGATGAACATTTTGAATGCCTAGCATAACATAGAATGTGTGTGGGCGGATCCAATATGAATTGTGTGGGTGGATAAGAATTGTGTGTGGGTGGATCCAATAAGGTTTTGTTTCCATGTCCTTGGACTGCAGAATATGGCCTGTAAGAATAAGAGAGGGAACTAACAAAATACACTATGTGCTATCCGTGTAGCACACTGCGTGATCGTACATCCATGCCACAATTAAAGTTCAGTATTCTTCCTTTGGGTCTTTGTGGGATTAAAGATGACATTTTACAGTGGGCACAGAAATTGTTTGGCATTCACCACAGCTCCGGTGTGTGTTTGTTACCCAACCGGTGAACACAGCAGAGTTTGATGTAACCTTGGCTGATGAAGGACTCCAATCCTTTTAATTGATTTACTGGTGCATGAGTCATCTAGGCAGATTCTGTTCTCAGCAGTCCAAGACCTGGACCAAATATACTATATGCAATACAACCGTTTATTTTAGCCTACCGAGCTGCATTGGTAGATTTTTTTTGATTGACAAACTCTTTGAATTATCCTTTTGCGGTATATCCTCCTCCTCTCTGCTTGGACAAAAGCTAAGAATGATTTGCAATTACCATTCAACCGGGTTCATACTCTTCAACCTGACAGCTGATGTCTACCTCTCACTGGATTCTCAAGCAACCAGAAACTTTAAATCAAGTTATAATAACTAAATCAATCAGCCAACCACTTACAACTCGTTAGCACATAAGACGCTTATGTTTTTTTTTTTTTTTTGTCAACAGCAATAAACAAATGAAATTAACATTTCATTAACAGTGAACGCTGAAACATTTCACATTTCTATGCTATTTCCACAGAGAAAAATCAATAAAGCAAACAAGAGGCTTGATTAATTTAATCAGACTGTATACTGAAACATCTCTGGTGTATAGAAACATTTTCATTAAATAGCGTTTAATTTATTCCTAGACCTTGAAAAATTGTACTTAATATGTACTTGATTGGTCTTGATTCTTGATTTGTGTTAGAATCATGTTTTTTTTTTTTGTCTTGTTCAGGATGTCAGTGGAGAATGAGTTTTACTGTTATGCTTATCATACGAATACGAATACCTTTATTGTCATTGAACATGTACAACGAGATTCAGCGTGCTGTACCAAGCTACATAGGAGGAATCAAATATAAATATAAAAATATCAAATATAAATATAAGTAAAAAGGATAAAAAGGATAAATAGGCATGGAAAAGCAAGTAAGGCATTATGCGTATCATGTGTGTGCATGGGTCACAGTCTTAGGTGTCTCTGGATGTGAGACTGAGCATAGGTCCTTGTATGTGTGTGGAGTTGTGACTTGTATGTATTAGCAGACCATGATTAAACTAAAAATAACGTGGCTAAGGCTGCGTTTGGTTTTCTCTCTTGGTTTTTTTCCCTCTCAGTCTTGCTCAAAAAGTCTTAACACTTTCTTGTCTTATAAGATCATGTGGATTTTCCTATGAAAAATCAAACTAGAGTGACTGCGCCGGAAGAGCTCCGATTGTATCAACCCAAATGACAGTGCGCCAACCAAACTCTCTTTGACCAACCTCTTTTCTTGCATAAAAAGAAAAAAGAGAGAGACATTGTTAATTTTAGGCAACTTATATAACTCAGGGTGATTGCTCCTAATTAGAGCCTCAGCCTATTTGGAAGGCTTCTTGCAGAGTTCATGTGGATGAGAAGAGACGTTACAGCTGTATGGGAGGTCAGCAGCAGAGTTCACGGCTGCATGATTCCCAGTTCTTTTGGAGACGGCACCACTTACAGAGCTGAATACCCATTCAAACAAAAGCCCACGGGGCCAAATGCTTCACACACCAGCCAAGGACTCAGCGAGAGAGAGAGAGAGAGAGAGAGTGGGAGAGAGAAAGATAGACCGAGAGAGAGCAAAAGTTCGGAAGCCGATGTGTATCGCGGGGTGGCTTTTAAGCCGAATTAGTTAAATCGCGGCGATTATTGCACGCATACACACACACACACACATACATACACACGTGGAGCAATCGGGGGTTATCAAAGTACATGACAACAAATATTAAAAGGAAAACTTCCCCATTGATGTTTAACAAAGATGAGTGACTGAGTTTCCTACTGTCTGGCTTCGCTGGGAGGACTGCAGGGTTTGCATTGTGAGAACTGTCCATCAGACTTCCAGAAACCCCAGGAAAATCTCTCCAAACTCGGGCCCGACTGAGAACTGCGTTATTACTTCGAGTTGAAAGGAAAGACTCTGCCCTCAAGCTACATGAGAATGAAAATCTAGAACAGGAGACGGGGAAGAGCCATTCACATCTAGCCTTGAGTGACAAGTGACATAACTTGCCTATCGAGAAAATTAATTAGCACATCATAAGGAATGACATCAGTTTTTTCAGCCATGTAATGCCGTATCTAATGCTTGTTTCTGATGGTTCCCATGAATGATAGCATAAGAATTACATGTTGCATTTGTAAATCACACTGCAAAATCATGCGGTGCCGCCACACAGCAGCTCATTAACCTACTGCAAATTATTTCTCATCCGCCTCGCTGCGCATGGTGAGTTTCCAAATAGGAAGCAACTTGGGCGCCACATTCACAACTTGAATAAATTTCATTGTTGTTTCCCAAACTATTTCACAAGTCAGGGATTACGCTTAATTCTCTTTCAGTGTAATGAATACAGCAAGTGGATTTTCTCTATAATAATTCGATTATTTTGCAATCAAAAGGTTGGATCCAGTCTATAAAATTGAGACTAGGAGCTTCATAGTGAATCACATTTCAATTCCTATCTTGAATTGACTGAACTGAAAATGAATGACCCCAACCCTGGTGTCCATTAAGTAATATGTGGGATTGAGAGTGAGATTCATAAAAGTTGATTTCTTATGCAAGTGGTCAATTGTAAACATGCTTAGAAAAACTGGAGGGCAAAAAGGTTCATTTTATAAGGTTTTCTATCATTCACTAATGGTCAGGGTTCATGGTGGACTGACAACTGAGATAAAGAACCTAAGTAGTGTTGCAAAACATGTGAATGTGGGTGTTGAGTTGTTGGTTTTCTGTGAGCGAGAAAAAGAAATGTTGCAGAGATTTTGTCCAGAAGGGAGAGTTTTTAGCAACAAGGACTATATGCTATTTATTGTAGGATCCTACGAATGCCACAGTTAGGATTAGCCTGACTGATAATCTTCGCCGGGAAATAAATATCCACATAGGAGTTATATAATATGTAAGAAGGTATATAACTCTCGCTTCCTTGTGGAGTTAAGCTATAAGAAGTAATGGCAACATTAAACATAGCAACGAGACGTGGGCTGCAAAGACCTTGAAAGCAATGATCGTCCATAAGTGAGATTTTAAAAATATTCTCAGCTCGATGGGAATCTCACTTCATTTCCTTTGAACATATTCGGTACATAGCAAACCTAACAAGTATATCAAACCCCAACTTGAGAAACAGTTGTTCGTACAGTTCCTATTCTCCTCATCTTCCATCCAGTCTATTTCCCTCCAGTACCTTAATCTGTATCTGCGTTCACTCTGTAAGCAGGGGAACATGGGAGGATTTGTTTTGAATCAGCTGTATTACTCAGTATCTGTAGCTCTCTGTTTGTTGAGGCTGAGTGATGCACAGTGTGACTCTAGTCTTAAAACCCTCAGGTGACTCTGCTCTTAATCACCTCATGCAAATCATGTCATTAATGTTCTTTGCTTCAGATCACATCAAAGGCACAGTCATTTTAGGGGAAGTGTAATTGGCACAGAAAGAGTACAAGAAGAAATGTAACTGCAATAGTGTTGCGTGTCCTATCATCATTTATCAAACACTCTTGTAGTTATACATATTCATACTGTGTTATATGACGTTGTTGCATTGTAAATAGTCAATGCGGTGCTGAGAAAATGGAAATGGATGTCAAAGTAAATTAGTGTACTAACCATTGCCACCACAATGCCATTTGCACAGAGGAAAATCCTGTATCTTGAGTAGTTCATGCACTAACAAGTTACAGACCAACTACAGCAGTTATTGTAGGCTTTACTGTATGACTTTTTGCTGGAATGATATTGCATCCATTTGCTGTTCTAGCTCTATTCGTGATGTTACAGTTTTCATGAAAAAAAGTTATATTGCTTTGACTACTTCTCTCTCTTCTGATATTGAGGAAAGAGCTACTCGCCTCTTGCTTCCATCTTGAACATGGACAGCCATGTGACCGCTGGAGAAGTCATGTTTCTTATTAGGAAAGTCAATAAGATATGAGTTGAGGAGGGAAGTAGAGGAGTTTGGACATTATTATTACATTTCCATTGAAGGATCAAAAATGTGATTCTTGTGCTTTGGTCTGGCATGATGCCTAACTGTCCACATTGATTACGTTTGAGTGGCCAACGCTTTCTTTTCAAACTTTTCAAGAAGCTCTTTAAAGTTTGACTGCATGTTTTAGGTGATTGCGCAATGTCATCATCAGCTGGCTGGTTGTTATCAGCTGTTTTTTTTCCAGTGTGATTTACAGAATCCACCTTAAGTTGTTGTGTTTGTTGTTAACATCATAGGGACAGTCTACAATGCCCGTGTATGAATGTTTTAAATTTGTGAATCTGCTATGAATTAAAAACAAAAACTTTTTGCATAAGTGATGGACATACATCTACATCATTAAGCAGGCAATCTGACACCCTTCTGAGTTTTTCGTTCCTAAGTGGATTGTGCTTATTAGTATTGCTGGGTATAGTTGTGTGCAGCACATAATGCAACATGGCTGGTCATGTTAACTGTAATGTAGGACATTTGAATCCACTTGAAATGTGGGTGAATGTGTTTCTGGACAACATAGCTTTTGAAACCATTAATAGTTATTGATCTCTGCCTTGATGGGAATGAATCATCCGGGAACTTAATCTGGTCTCCATGCTGTTGGCTGTTGCGTCATACCTGTCCTGGGAGGATGCATACATATAGGAACGCACATTGATCCATTAAATCTTACTTGTCTCCACTGGTAATAAGTATCAGTATTGCCGTCATTGGGAGCATACTATACAAAATTAGATCTTTTGAGTAATGCGCCCAGCACTGAACATGAGTCTTTCCACATCCCGTGCGGATTTAACTGGCTCGGTCTGATACAGGTCTCCTCCCACTGGGGCACCAGCTGTGCAACTCTGTAGCCCCCCCCCCCCCCATGCAAACCCCCAAAGCAAAACCCTTGTCATGTGACTTGGCCCTGAAACCAGTGGACCTTGTAGAGGTCATGCTGCACTCTGATTTCATGTCTGAAAAACGGGCTCAAACTCTGTCCAACAAAGAGCCTTCACCACCTACTAGGACAATTATTCATCACTGGCCACTAATGATCCTCTCCTGTAAATAAGTAGGAAAAAAGGATTCTCCATCCTTACTTTCAGAAGAATAGAACATCACATTACACAGATTGTACATCCACTTTCTCTCAGATTTTGCTAAAATCAAATTACGAGGGAATGTGTGCATCTATAAAGAAGACTTGAATATTTCATAATTTATTGGAGAGCTGCACAAAACGACCATGACAACAAGAGAGAAGCACTGAGCGATTGCAGGCTGCCAAAACCATCGTTTGCGCTCTCTGCTTATTGCTTTCCTTCAGCTGTCTTTATATTTTAGTTGCACAACGCAGTTCAAACTGTACTTCAGACGGTGACAGAAGAGCTGATGCAGAGGTTGAACACTACTGCACAGGGACGGGAGGGGAGGGGCAAGGGGAGGGGGGGGTCGTGACAAACCCAGTCAGATCATGCTCACAGTGCACATGTGCTGCACTCCTGAGGGAAGCGAGGCAGAGAGGCTGACTCCCCTGTTCCTATGGCCTGCTCTAACCCCCAGGCCAAAGTGTGACACTAGCAGTCCCAGATGGGAACGCATGTCAAGTGTGCAATGGAATACATCCTGTGCCAAAAAGGATGCAAGTGACCTCCAGGATAACTACGGTAGTAAGTCTGTGAGGTGCATGCGAAGAAGCATGTTACACACTGACAGGCACTTGGGGTCTATGTTGTTATATAAAGAAATGTCATTAATAAACTTAACCCATTCAGGCATACACTCATACGTTATTAGAAGCCTTTAAATAGAACATTGATGGCACATGACGCAACGATCCGTGTGAGAGCGGCACTGGGAGCGGAAGCCTTTGAATCACCGTGGGGAATACTGGCAGCTGCGTTTTGCGTCAGAAACATTTAAGGATAAATAAAATAGAACTTTTCAAATGGAGTCATACGTTCTAGCAGTTTATTTTGTGTGCAAGCCTGCAGAGAAATAGCAACATTAAAACAGAAAAAAAAATCCCTGGGGTGGCAGGAGTTCCTCGCTCAGAGGGAAACATGACTAACTGCAGAAGTCTAAATTAGTCTACTCCCCCACCAACAAATGAAAACATAAGTTAACATATTGTCAAGCACAAATATAAATAACTGGTTAAAATATTCCAGCAGTTTGGAGTAAATTGGTGGGTAATGAGAGTTCACATTTCAGTGAAAGAACAAAGCTCTTGTCTTGCGCTGGCGTCGAAAAGTGCAATGTTGCATCCTCTCCAGCGCACTGGGTGGCGCTAAGTGAAAACCAATGAAGAATTTGCTTCCAACTATGGACGTTAAGTGAATAACATGAGTGACACCTTTTCAGGTTAATATTTGTAATATACAATTTTGCCATAAGTCTTCTTTGTAGTCTTGGTATTCTCTGATAGGGTCGAGAAACTCTAAAACACACAGCTTTTCATCCATATTGGAAGATTACAAAGATGCCATTGGCTGCACATTGAAAAGGTCAGCAGGGCTCAACGTTATTTTAACTTTGAGACTCTGGCCCGCGAAAAAAAAACCCATCATCATGTCATCATAGAACTCAACTGCCAAGGTGCATGCAAAATCTTTCTTATGCTAAAATTTAATGTTTCTCATGCTTCAGCCATGAAGAATCGCCCACTCTGAAAACAGTCAATTGAAAAAAAAAAATAGACTTCTGGTGACTTCAGGGAGTCAAATCTCATTCCTGAAAATGTAAAACTTCAGCATTATATAAACACATGAATGATATGTTCTCAATGGTCCTTACTTGAGGCACTAATGTTGAAAGGAGACGTGTTAAAAAGGAAAAAGGAGTGAAATTCAACCTCTGTTCAATACACCGCCACATTCATTTTGACTTTGTGGCTGAGCACCTTTTCCCCTCCAACTGCTGGCGGATGAGATACTACTCTCTATAGCTGGCTTGCTTGCCAAATGGATGCATTTATAATGTCATAGTGCACAATGGCTTTGCATGATAATAATAAACTCTATCAGGATTACAGTTTTCCAGAGTAGGATCTGAGCAGTGACTGGCAGGTTTATGCAGCAGCTCATCCAGGTAGGTGATTCTGTTCGAATTTCATTCAAGAGAGGAAAATATTTCACCCTGGTTATTTGCTACCTAAAAAGCCAAGGAACTTATTCAAAGTGTGGAATAGTAAGCGTTTCATCTCAACGCTAGCAGCCTGACATTTCTTTTCTCCATCCAAGATTAATCGTGAACTGATTTTTTTCACATTTTTCCCCCTCTTGTATTATATAGCTTGTAGATGACACTGACTTGCTAAAGCAGAGAGGAATCTCCAAAAGTAATCAGAAAAATGTTTAGGGTTAGATGTGAATGAAATAGATAAACCATCCCAGTGCAAAACATGGATGGCGTGACCACAAACCGATCACCTTGCCTCTCAATGGCAATAAATGTGCATCTGTTGGAGGACTCAGCCCCAAGCAGGAGATTTGCCAATATTGTAACAGTCCTTTTGTTTATTTTGTGGAAATAATTAATACTTCAACACTAATTAAAAACAATAAATATTATTGTTATTCATTTAAAGCACCCTGCCAGGTACTGCCGTGCGAATTCATGCCAGGAACTGCCATGAATTGGTCCCTTTGCTGTACAAAAATGTTATTAGCGCAGGGCAATGCACATTACCACAGGGAACAAAATCATTCAAAGCGGTACTCAAATAAGCAGACACGCACCAGGACCAATGATCTACAAAAAAGCACAACAGCCTGTGTTTAATAAAAAAAAGTACTGACGCATTGTTATTGTATGTGTGGGTTTTCTCCTCTCCTCTCTCATTTTCTAGCCACTTATCCAGGTCCGGGTCGCAGATGCAACAGGACAAGCAGGGCAGCTCAGATATTCTTTTCCCTAACAACTTCCTCCAGCTTCTCCAGGCCAGCTGGGAGAAATAGTCCCTCCAGTGTGTCCTGGGTCTGCCTTGGGGCCCGGTACACCTCCAAAGGTCAGCTACCGGGTGGCACCCTCACCAGGTCTCCGAACCATCTGAACTGGCTCCTCTCAATACGGAGGAGCAGTGGCGTGACTCCGAGGTCCTCCCGGATCGCTGAGCTCCTCACCTCGTCACGGAGAGTGAAGCCAGCCATTCTGTGGAGAAACCTTATTTTGCCCGCTTCTATACACAATCTCATTCTTTCGGTCACTACCCAAATCAAAGCGTTGGAATGATTGACCGGTAAATGGAGAGGTTTGCTTTCTTGTCACCTCCATGGTCCAATACAACACCCACATTGCTGCAGCCACTGCCCCGCGGTCAATCTTTCAATCGATCGAACCGAGACGCGTGAACTCCTCCACTTGGGGCAGTTGCTCACCCCCTCTCACCTGAATGGGACAGGCCACCTTTTTCGTTTTTCACTCCTCACATATAATCGAGGGATCATGGGAGTTTGCTAATCCTGCCTACATGTGTTTTACGGTTATACACAATATAACCCAGTTCAGTGGGGTTGGGGTGGCACCTCTGCTGTCTGTGGGTGTCGTCATCCTTTCGGCATCGTCAGCCGGCGATCGGCGATGTGCGCTGGAACGATTTGCAGCTGAGTGCGACACTGTGGAGATGGGGATCAGCACCTCCCTCTGAGGCCATGGCTCTCTCCAGGAAAAGGTGGCCTGTCCCATTCAGGTGTTTTGTGAGTTAATGAGTTTGAATTTCATTTCCCCTGATGTAATCAGAGTGTCTGAGCGTGTTGATTACACCCCATTTAAACCCATGAAAAACTGGGCCAAAGCCTTAGTGAGCAGTTCTGATGGAAAAATACAATTTTCAACTCAGGGTGTAGTTCGATATATTTTGTACAGCGAATAGCACTATTTGGCAATTCAATTCAAACCAAAGGTTAACAACCATCATTTAAACCATGGAAATTTTCATTTATATTAATGACCCAAATTAGCTTATCCATATCCACAACTTGTTTTAAATTAGGAACTATTATTTCACAGAATTGTTCTTTGCTTGACTTATGCCATTTCCTCTCCAACAGCAGACATCACACATCCAAAAATAACTTAAGTTGCAAGTCTAATTCAAGGACATCTAAGGAAACACCCGAATTTTAGGGACACTTCACCCCATGTGCACTGCTGCCTGAAGAGCACTTATTTCAAGTCTGAATCACAGTGTCAGTGAATGCTGCCACATAGCTTAACCTGGTGGGACATTGCATAAAACCAAGCTCTGTGATGCTCCCTGCCTTTAGAAGTTGGTACAAGAGCACATACTGTTGGAGCTTATCTGTATGTCGGTTAGGGTTTTCTAAATTAGTATTGGCTTCACGGGCAGAAATTGTGCTTTTCTGAACCACTGTAGAATGATTAATAGTCCACTCAGACGATTACATTTTTCAAATGCGTGCCATGCCACCCAACATGGGAGAGCGGTTTGTGTTGTAAGGCTGTGTTCTGACAGCAGGCAAATCTAATTTGATTTTAAGTCTGATCTTTGAGGCTGACTGTCCACATTGTAATTTACAAGTGACCAGATCAGATTTGCGCGTATAGACAGTGGTTGTCATAGCAACGGTGCAAGTGTGCACGCGTTGACTCTGGGTGCTAGCAACAAGCTTGACATGGAAGTTTCACCATTACTTATTCTCACTTTTTTTGATGGTATTTTCTAGTCAATTTTCTATACGTCAACAAGGAAGGTGGTATATGCCATTTTGTCTGCTGCTGCTCCTCCATGTTTGCTGTTTTTCTGCTCTTCTTGTCGTAATGTGATATCAAAGTGTTGCATGGGAAGTGATGAAAAAAAAAAGTCTTAAAATCTGATTTGAGTGGTCAGACTGAGATGCATTTTCAAAGATATGAGTTGAATCGTATTTCAAACCGCCTATGAATGTGGTTTAAATCTGATCTGAAAACACTGGATTCCATGTGATTTATTGTCGTTCAGACTTTAGAAAAAATATCTGACTGAAAAATTGGATTTGAGCTGCCTGTCTGAACATGGCATAAGACAGTCCAGATCATTTTTTTTTAGACTGCAAGAGTTTGAATCGGGTAGATCAGGGTCATCGTGGAGAGAATGGCAGAATGCTGGGTCTCTCACCAGCTTAAACTGTCTGAGCAACAATGAGGCCAGCAGGAACTACCTTGGTATTATTCTGAAAATGTATGTGGCCTCATCTTGGCTAAATCGGTCCTGAAAAATAGTCTAAGGCTGTGCTTGGAAGCTGCAAGACGGCTTCGTGTACAGGACACAATCTAAAAAAAAAGTTAAGATTGATCTTGGCTTATTTAAAATTCTTTACTTTTCATTTGTAATTCCCTTTAGACAGTTGTTTGCTGACTTCAAATACGTACGTGTCTCTGAGGCGTACCTTTGTTGGGTTTCCAGCCCGGCTGCCATGAATGAAGCAGACAGTTAAATGTGCCCTCAGCCTCTTCCCTTGAAGATCAGCGGCATGGGTCACTTTGATCTCTCAGCCCCTGTCTTTCAAGTTTCCTACCTTGTGTAAAATGTGCCTTATCAGAAAGAGAGAGGGAGTTAGGGGGGGAAGAAAGAAAACCCTGCGCATTACTGCTTGGACAGCAAATTTCAGGCTAATCCCCTGAACCCTGCCGATAGCAAGGCTACCAGAGCATCATTACTCTTTCATGTGTCGGGCAAGCGGTTGGGTTGTCATCACTGAGAGAGAAAGTGTCAAAGTGGATGTTTACATCAATAATTAAAACTGAAGGCTCAGAGAGTCATAACAGCTAAGGTTGGGGTGGGTATTACCCTTTAATATTTCCCTCTTTTTGTCACTGAGCCATCCACTACAGACACATTTCCCAAAGTGCTGGATTGTCAGGGCTGTTCTGCAGCCTGTGATGCCAAACCTGAAAGAATATCCGTGTAGAAATGTATCCTGTCATTTAAGGTAAAGATAATCCTGATTTTTTTCCATGTGACATTCACATGCCTCTTCAGCCTGAGAGTAGTCGAAGAAGCAGGTGTAAATGGTACTGCATTGTGTTGTTCTCTTGTAATTGAACATATGCCATTTGTTGGATGCTTTTACATCTTACATTACCATCAGTGCATAAATCTCTTTTAGCATGCAGTGGCAATGGAAGCACCTTACCATGTCCGTGTTAACATCATGCTCTACAGAACTACATAACACATTTAAGGAAATAAAATATTAATAATTAGATGCTTTTGTTTTCGAGCCTATATTAGCTATTTCATGTCTCCCTGCAGCTCGGATGTGGCTAGGCTATTTTGCGCTGGTGTGAACCCCCGTTTTCAATATATCTGCCTTAATAAGATGGTCTCAGATATCCTTCATAAGTTACATTTGCATAGTGTTAGAGTTGGTATAATGAGGCAAGAATATAAAGGACCTTTTGATTATGCCAGTGTTAGATTTTGGTCAAACCTTAAGTTTCCATCAGTATATGAAAGGGATTTGGTCTTTTTCATCTGTTTTAGACTATGGAACGCCTACTCCATGGCAGTGCTAAGTAGTTCAAACGACTTACTGGCGGAAGCCCTGAACCAAAATGCAAGAATTAAAATGTGCTGGCAATTTCAAAGTTTATCTCCGGCGAACGACTTAGTAACTCATCCGAAAGACTTATTAAGTCGATTTAGTAATGACAAAACTGTCCACAAAAACATTTTCTCACCTCGCCTTTCAGGGCTTCCATACTGAGACAAAGAAAGCAGGAGGAAGAATTTTTCTGATGCATAAATTGAATTTTTTGTAGGTTAACTGAGGTTGTGGCACATCACAAAGTACTTTCTGGAACACTCAGTGGTAGATTAATAAACAAGTGAAAAAATACAGCCTGTCAGCAGGTGTGAGCTGCATTAAACTCTGTTTATCTGCAGAGCAGTGGCAGAAATTAAAAAAAAAGTTTGACCTAAAGACATTTGCCAAAAAAAGAATTACAGTCAGCAAGAGGGACATTGTTCCAACAGGCAGAGAACAGACCTGCTTGTCCAATGTGGACCGTCCACTTAGGACTAACCACTTACCTCCTTCCATGATAAATAATTATAATTTGAATACATTTCTCTAAGCCTAGCACATCAAAATATTGCAAAAGCTACACTAATCAACAGGCCATGCATCCACAGCTCCTCCTTGAAGGATAAGTTGGGGGCAGAGGTCCAATAAAACAGGCCGTGGAAAACAAAATCTACTGAGTCATCTCTCTCAGTTAAAAAGTTGGTGTGCTCTCTGAAAACGTGCTCCATGTGCAATGCATAATGCTCCAAATCCTCCATCAAAGCCATTTTACACACACAACCATCAATGTCTCATTGTTGCCTTTTATGATTGCCTATACCCTTCATTTCAGCATCTATACGAATATTTAAAATGATGCCAAGTCAGTATGCTTAAATGATAGATTATATAGTTGGACAATATGCACTGTCCAAATTATGTATGAATGGTATAATGTGCACTTAATAGTCTCAACTATTGTGTAGCCTAAGCATTTTTGAAAAGGCCTGTTCATTTGTCTGTTCTTGTCTTTCTTGGTGCAGTTTCCTTTTCAAACACTTGGTTCTGTGAATAAGCATGGTTAGAGCAGTGCTTCAATTTATGCACATTCACAACACAAGCATAACTACAAATTGATAAATCTCTATGTACGCACTGTTGATATGTGATATGTGAAATGAGGGCCCAGAAGACTGGTGGTCTGAATCCCCAGAGCGGATAGGAATAGGTGAAAGTGAATAAGTAATGCTCTTCCCTCCCTGTGTGATTGAGCAAGGCACTTCACTCCTAACTGCTCAGCAGCCGTCAAGCTGTGGTTATACTGGGCAGCTCCCAGGTGTGACTCTGTGATGCTATGTGAATGTAAAGCAGGGCGCTGCTGTGATTAGTTGACTTTTCCTGGATAAAAAAGGGTGCGCCGGTGGACCCATTAGGACATAAAGGTCCTCATTTGAATCCAGTGCGTCGCGGTCCAACCTCCGGGCAGACAGCTGTCACCAGACATCTTCAATACGCAACCTCAGACGCGTGAGGGTGTTGAAATCTAGAAGTCCTCCAACAAGTAATTCTCTAGTGACAATGGCACAAATGTCACTAATGCAAGATGAATGGGAGTCATAGGGGCATTCCTGTGCTATTCCTGCGTGTTGCACTTGCCAGACAGAACCAGACCATGTATACCAAAGGCCATGTATTCACAGGACCGTGTGAGGCCACATTCACAAGAACCGTGTGAGAATTACATGGGGCGGCTTTAGCCTGGAGGTTAGAAAAGCAGCCTTGTAAATAATATTCTGTTATGGGTAGAGATAGATACATTAAACAAAGCAGTCATAAACCAGGCAGAATACAAGGACAAAAACTCAAATTTGGTTGCTCAGATTAGCGATAACAAGAGAGATTAGATATTACAGAGGTGTGGTTTATAATAATAATACTAATCATAATGATAAGAATTGATTACCCAAAGAAACGATGAGTTCCTGCAGTTTTTCACTGAGAATTTCATTAAGTATAACTCTTTAAACAGAGGAAGAACAAAGTGTTTCATCTTGTTGCAATGTAATGAATTAATACAGGAGCTGGTTACTTCTACTGATTTGTTACAGGGTTAGAGAAGATGAATCTATTGGCAAATGTTGATGCTTTGATTATGTTGATTGATTTTGGATTTTACCCTTGTGTCTCCTCTATCTCTCTAGCCTTCTCTTTCACTTTTTCTGAAATTGTCTATTACAAAAGGTTATTGTCTGCTGTTCTATCTGTAATTAAATGTGCTGCTGCTGTCTAAGCCAGGTCTCCTTTGTAAAAGTCATTCTTGATCTGACTAGGACTAGATTGGATAAATAAATGGATGAATTTTAATAATACATTTTAATAAAAAAAACAATTATCTTCAATCTCAGTGGCGATAGCAAAACCCACCAAAAAACACAATTTTCAATGCACAGGTACACCCCCATTACTGCGGCTTACTTAGGGTCAGCAAGGATCTGCTTTCCTCAGTGCCGGCAGTGGGAGAAAACAGTGAAGTGTGATTTATGACGTTAATCATTAGCAGGAGAGCGGCGGATGCAGAGGGGGAGTGGAGAGAAGCTGCTCCGCTTGATGGAGTGTGTCCCCTCAACTCGTGCCAAGCCCACTGTTGGCCCCATGCAGGCAGGCCGAGCTCGCTGCTGACTGATGGACAGCAAGTGCTGAGCTCTGCATGTCGCACGGCTGCAGTTAAAGGATACGGCTGGTGTTTTTAAATACATTTCTTATCGTCAACAAATCATATGAAAATAACAAAATCAACAATGCGTTCTATTCCCATTACTTGCCGACTTCCCACGTTCCCTTTTTAGCCTTCAAACTGGAAGTCATTAGCTCCAAATGTAAGCTAAAGACCTTTAAATACAGCTCACAAAGACAAAGTTTCAATTTTAAAAATCGCTAACTGTTACCATGAAGAGTCAGGCTATTGTAGTTCAGTCTGCCAACTCGCGTAAACAGATTATTGAGAATGAATGCAAATATATATTTTCTGTGAGAGGACCAAGGTTATGAACACGGCTGGTGCAGACATCATGCAACACACTGTACACACACTGTTCCAATGCATGTAAAGAGTCTGTCTGTCTCTCTACATCAATTAGTTCTGAAGCTGAACCAAGTGAGCAGGCACACACGAGGAGAAAAAAGGGACGTTTAAACTTGTGTGTCTTTTTTTTTAATTACAACTGACACTGTAGTCTTCGTTGGAGTTTTTCCGTTCTCATCGAGGGTCTCAGGTTGGCGGGTGTCGTGCTCATTTTCATTTATCATTTTCATTTATTGTTTTCATGATGTGCCTGATGTGACGCCCATTGAGACTGTGATTAAGGGCTATAAATAAACCTGATAAGTACCATCACAGAGTACAAGGAATGTAGCCTTTACTGAAAGCGTATGCACTCATGGTACTGAAAGACGTTTAAGATGACTTGTGACCACTACTGGTGATCACTGCTCGCTCGATGGTTGGAGGCCAAACAAGCCCCTCTCAGCAGCAGGTGCCCACACCGATGTCCGGACTAATCCCTAACTGAAAAATCAGACAGGAAACCCAAACACACCTGACTCATCTGACTATCAGATCCATACCTCCTCTCTGTCACATGCCGGAGAAGAACAAGGTCTCCGTCAAAAGCTGCCCGCTTTGTGAAGCATGACAAAAGTTCTGTGTGTGTGTGTGTGTATGGGGGTGGGGTTGGGTTGGGGGAGTAGGGGGGGGTGCGTTTCATATCACACAAGCTGTCAGCGAGGTTCAGAGAGGGTTCAGAGAAGAGTCAGACTTCACCTTGACGGGAGCTGCGGGTGCAAACAGACCCGAGACGCCACCTGACGTCTGGAACGCTGCAGACATTTCCCCGTCTTCTCGAATGGCAGGTCAGATTGCCGGAATCTCCCCTCCGATGACAAGTCGTGTTTTTCTTTCAGATGCCTTCGACTCCTTCAATAAAACATAACGGGCCGCTGTAGAGGCAGCCAGCTCTGGCAGTCCAAGGAGATATATTTGTTTGGGGGAAAAGACAATCTAAGCTCACGGTGTATACAGTGTGACAACTTGCACATAAATATTTTCAAAATATTTGACGCGTCGTTTGATCGATGAGCGGGAGGAGTGATAGAGCCTCTCTGAAGCACTTCTAAAAACTACATTCCTCTAGTTTTTATTTCATTTTATAGCAGATTCTTTGGTAACTATTTATTACATACACTTGAGGATCCAATTTAGTCTTCTCCTTGTCCTTGAATAAGTAACAATGTGACTCTAAAAATGGCTAAACTATACTCAGGCAAATATAAAATATTGAGACCACTCAAATCTAATGTTATTGTTGACTGCTCTCACTTTGTAATGCTCATCCTCAGAAATCTAGGCTGGGTTGTTTGCCTGTAAAAAGCTCAATGGTACCTGAAGCTTGAATTATGTGGATGACAAACTGTTCACAAATGATCCATGGTAGTGTGGGTGCATTTATGTTTTTTTCTTATTTTGCTCGAAGGATGATGGATGTGGGATTAGGCTGTATCATGAATCATATCGGTGTTATCCCAGTCACTGTCGTGACTTATGCAACAAGCCAGGATCCTGAAACATTCTCATACAAAGGTAACGGATAATGTCGCATCTTCTTAGGAATCAACATGCAAAATTGAAGCCTCCAACATCTAAGCATGAAAAATACTCGTAATTTACGCAAAATATGCAAATGACAGCATTTCAGAAATCAAACATTTGAAAGAAAAATCATCTCTGACCTTTCTGTGTCATTGCATATGGATTAATAGCTCTGTATTACAGCAAAACATGATCCATCTCAGCCAAACATGATTGTCAGGTTCATTAAAACTGCGGTCGTCTTGTATCCCACAAGATGTTTGATTGGCAAAAAACAAAACGCACAAATGGCCAAATAAAATGTCAACTTTGTGTTGTCGGCACTGACTGATTTTGTCCACTTCTGTCTGCAGAAATACAATTATCTGCACACATGCACACTCACACACTCACACCACACAACAGCGTTATCTGTCTGTGCTATGTCAACAACAGCAGACATCATTAGGGGGTCAGAGACATTTAGAAAAGCGACAACACCGACCAACAACAGACAGGAATCATGGCTCTCTCTGCTCAGCGGTTCAATTTAACATCTAGATGCTTGGATCTCAATCCGACAAGGGAGACAGCTCTATAAGGAAACAGTCAACTCCTCCCTGCTGACACGAGTTTACCCATGCTTCAACTGTGCAGCACAACAGGAAATTGCATTGAGGCTTGCATGGGGCTACGCTCTGCATTGTCTATAATCTGACCGTGCTGTGAATTTTCTATTTTTATGTCTTCATTTTCATGGATCCCTGTGCAACCTGTGCATGAGGGGGTTTGTGTGTGGTTTACAGCAGTGATTCTCAACCTTTTTCATATCAAGGACCCCTAGTTTAGTCCACATTAGGGCCACAGACCCCTTTTTGATGAGATTTTGTCTCTTGGACCCAAATCTGAGAATATTTTTACTGTTAGATATGATTTTGTCCAGAATTCCATGACTATCTGTATTGTAGGTAGAGAGATAACCGTAAAACTATGATCAAAATAGTCATTCTTCTATATTCTCTAACTTCTTGTAAATGAAATGCTGAAGTTTAACAATTCATCAATTTGCTGGGGACCCCCTGGAACTCCCTCAAGGACCCCTGGTGGTCCCCGGACCCCACATTGAGAACCACTGGTTTACAGTATCTTCAAGTGGTGATGGTAAGTATTTGCTAGTGTAGGTTCAGTGGTAGAAGCCGGCTAGATGCTAACAAACTGTGGTGCCATACCACACTGACCCGCCTAGGTCAGTGTGTCCTTGCTGCAGCTGAGCAGCATGGGTAAACAAGCGCTGGGCTGTGTGCACCGAGCCTGAGCTAAATGGGGCCGACTCTCCAGAGGAACGGACTGGATCAGAAAAGAAAAACACAAAGTCCACCGAGTCCCTTTTAATTTGGATGTTTTGTGGCATCCCCTACATGGGAGGAATGTCTTCATCAATAAAAACATTATTGGGGGCTTGTGAATTGTAACTTTTAATATGTTACTCTTGAAACAATATGTCACCCAGTTCATTTTAAGTTCACATGTTTTAAGCTTAGTACATGCACAAACAGATTTTTTGTTTATTTCTATCATTGTAACATTAATGGAAAGTCATATAATAACTTCTTGTATATTATAATTTATATATGTAGAAAATGAAGTTTCTTAATTTGATGTTGTTTACATTTAATATTTGCACTTTTCTTATATGTTTGGATCCGAGTTTTTGAGACAGCAGTATTTTTCCCTCAAAATGGATCTGAATTAGCTTGAATAGAGGTTGGTCAAAAGTCACAGGAAAAATTCTTGGGTTGGTCATTGTGACTCATTATGAATCAACTGCAGCATGCAGAGCAATTAGGCTCGGCAATTGATGCTATTTTATCCACCTATTAGCCCCCACCTTTAAATTGTAACATAACAACCACCTTAGGAACTCATTGCTAGTTTGTAAATAATGCGGGTTTGTATATCCTCTGAAGAAATGTCAAAATACATGTTGTTTTATTGACATCTAGACAAGTTTGCTTTTGGTCATGTAGGGCATGCCAGCTCTGTTTATTGCATCACCATGGTAACAGACAGCATGACATTACAACAGTTGTCAATCAAAATGGAGACATCGATAGAAAGGCATATCAGCTCCAAACAGGGCTTAGCAAAACACTGCTGTGCCAATACTCATTTGAACAGCCCCTTAATGCAAAATAAATAATTTTGGGAGTTTGCGGATCACCAGCTAACAGTTAGACAATCTTAACATAAGATTTTACAGAATATATCTTGCATGCTATAACCTCCAATAAAAAAGCTTTTTCAAAACTTGTACTGTGGCCATTACAGGATATAACTTAATTGTTATCAGATGGCTCCATGTTTAACAAATTGGTCCGTTAAATACATTACAGAAGTGAGTGTACCACCTGAAGACAGGAAACATTTTCACCAGCTTGATTACTGATTACGGCTTGATTAACAAGGAGATTGGGGGAGGTGTGCATGTGCGTGTGTATGTTTGTGTGTGTATGTGTGTGTGTGTGTGTTGTGTAATGTCAGCGTACGTGTGTACCGAATTTCGTGGATGCCATTGCTGTAATTAGCAGATGTGACACTCTTGGGTGCCTCTGTTTTTTGTGATGTAGTTAGATTGCTTGGTTTCCTGCATCAGAGGAGCCCCTGGTTGGCACAGCGGCTGGCAGCTTCCCAGTGGCTGCAGAGGCTGGCAGCGCTTACAGCTCAGGCTTCTCAGTGCTGGAGAAATGTCACATACAGCCGTTCTCTAGGCAAGCCATGTTTGGTGAAAAAGACCTGTCTTTTCAATCGCTGCACACACAGCGAGGGCCGACCTGCTAAAACGGTGCCACCCATGGTGCCACACCATGCCGTGCTGCGTAAGGCCTGTCTTTGTAGTCTAAATACCGTTGCAGTGATGATATACAGTGGAGGAGTCAACATGAGGTGTCACCTCTCGAGTACATGACCTTCTCCCTGAGGGTGCTCACAGCTTTGCAGCCCACCTTGACCCAAACAGATACCTGTGCCTGTGAGACAGGTGCTGAGCAGGAACAGGGGTTGTCATAAGGGGTAAGTCTTTAGTCGGGTCCAGCTGTAGTCAAGCATGAAGCACAAGCAAAAGCCCCCTAAGAATAGCACTTCATTAAAATTTAAGGTGCAGCATGCTTTTCCAACAACTGGCCAATCCATAATTTGCCATTTTGTTTGAGCAGGAAGTGGAGAGCATCATGTTTCCTCTCCCTCGAGTCATATCCTGTTCATGTTGCCTCCAACGAGATAAGAGAGCAAACGCTGTCAAGCTCATCTGCCAGTCAACTCTCACCCAGGTTTACAGTGTTGCATGCCAGCCATTAATCATCCTGAATAAAAATACAGGCCGCCAGATGTGAGACATCTGATCTATTACATCATCCTCCTGTTTTTACAACATGAATATGGGGAGACACATTCACTTATTGCATTATACTTTGGCCCGCAACACAGTAATCCCTTCAGAAATCAGGACTACTGAATTTCGGCAAAAATTGCTGAGGTATGACTTTCAGAAGTGCCAAATACGTGTGAAATAAGTAAAATGGCAAGTCCTTGGTTTTGTTAATGCCAAGTCTCTCTGAGAAGTTGCCTAGTTTGAGGCAAACATCAATGTCAACTGAATGCACTCCACCAGCTCAATGACTCAGTAACTCTGCATCATCTTGGGGCTAAAAGATAATGGATATCCTAAACAGTCATGACAGAATCCCTCCATTCTTTGTCATGCTTTAACTTGTGAATAATGTGCCAGCGTTTGGTCCATCAGTTGTCGAAGTGCTAAATGGTGCTGCGAGCTTCACTTTCCTAATGAATACTGACTGTCAGACGTGTCTTAAAAACTTTGCTGACTGCTCGTTACTTCAACCCCAATTAAAAGAGAGAGCTGTGGTTGTTGATAGAAAAAAAACAAAAAAACAAAACAATGTGGCAGACATGGTACACGCCTGTTGAAATGAGGAAACTGAATCAAACCATTGTTATCACTACAAGGCACATGTGGGGAGATTGGCAAACACACAAATATTTGACGCAGATTGTGGTGACTGGGGATAAAGGAAGAAAATGACTGTTCCCATTTAACAAATACACACCAAATGATAAATCTTGGCACATGCAAACAAGGATACAGTGACAAAAGCAGAATCCTTGCTGCATCAACACATAGGAGAATATACTAGTAAGTAAAAGAAATACTAGTAAGTAAAAAAATCGAATTAACTATTTTAAATGTAAAAATATTACATTGTCATGTTTGTCAGGGACATGTTTACTGTTATTGATTTTCTTTTTTTCCATTTGGGAAAAATCATTAGCATAAAAATCTTGTTAGTGATTCAAGATGATTTGGATGTGAATTTTGCTAAATTGCTAAATCTGGAGTGATTACCAGACATCAAACCACACATGCCAAATTCATGCAGTCCGCAGACTCAAAGAACCATACGAACGCCACTTCAGTTAAGCTAATCCTTTGAATTTAGACCTAACAGACCTGTAGCCATATGTTACTTAAAGTATCCCACAGAGTGCCTAGGCTGCCAACATATACTCCAATTTAAAACAAGGTGACCGAAGGAGGGGGGGGGTCTGATGCTTTGCTTGTGGAGTGCAAATGTGTTGAAACAAAGAGGTCCAGGTTTCAGTGCCATGGGCTTTTCTTTATGAAAATGGCAGTTGGCTCGACTCTCGATGCCTCTGCCAAGTATTGAAGTTCCTTGTGTAGATGAGTAACAATTTATCAGAGAACAGAAACTGATTTAGTGGCAATCCCCTCTGCTTTTCCATAAAACTACAAACCTTAAACAGCTGGGAGAGAATTTAAAGCTACACTAGGGGAGATTTTTATGTAAAAATACACCCGTCTTATCAGCTTAAATCACACAGCGGGCAATAGAGGAGAGAGAGAGTGTCGGGTATGGGCAATTCTCCACCCACAGGTAGTGATGAATCGAAACTTAAGAGCGAAATACAAGCTGTCTCATAAACTGCAGTGAGTGAGCGCGCCCGTCCAGAGAAAGTTGGACTCACCAATATTAGATATTTTGCCTCTCTGTTCCCTTTGATATAAAGCGATCACAGACTTGCTGGGTTGGTAAACGTGTTTTGCTGTTTTGCTTTCTCATTTTTCAGTTACCTCTCGCTGCCATTTGAAGCCACCCAACATGTGAAGTTGCCTGGTGCAGCCTTAACCATGTTGAAAATAATCCTTTGTATGCATTCTCTTTGATTTGTAGCTTTGGCTGGAGCTTTTTAGTTAACATGTTGTGATGACATGATGTTTTACAAATGAAAACTATTTTAGAACCTGTTTTCTGGTTTAACACATTTATTATCAGCTCCATTAAGTATATGGCAGTGTAATTAATCAAGGTAAATGTTTAAAAAACTGTGATGGGATTAATCGTTCTTCCACGTTCATCATCACAGAACCCATCAGACTGCGAAGCCTTGCTGGGATCTTGGTGCGCTTGTCAGATCCTACTGTTGGATCCCTCCGCTCGCTCCTTGGCCGCCTCACCTCCTCGCTGGCCTTCTGCACACAACTAGTGGATCTTTCATCTGAAGTGCTGAATACATCCTAAACCACTGCACAGCACTGCATTGTTATTTATATCATGGATTTGAATTTCAAAGGAAGCTATAGCCTTCTGTTAGGGTGATGATTCATAGGCAACATTTTAAGACAATGCAGATTGGCACTGTTGCCTTCAACAGAGGTGGGGATTGACAAATGGAGCCAAATGAATGTGGATGGCACAGGAACAAAAGTAGCCTGGAAAAAAAAAAAAAATCCCTGTTGGTCATAATTGTTAGTAAAATTGCCCATTGGCGGTGCATTGCCTCAAAATGTTTCCCTTTATCACATCCTTAAAGCCGGGTTTAGGCCAGGCTGCTGACAACAAAAGTGTTATAACACCGATTTTTGATGAGAGAGAAAACAATCACATTTCTGCATCCTGGTATGCATATGTTATTACAGTGCTGATGTGTTCAAATCTATTTTGACACAAAAAAAAGGTTATATAATTGAGTTACAATTACTCCAGTGGACCAGAAATTTATGTTTTTTCCCCCCATAGAGATCATCTCCCTTTCAATCAGTGATGCACTCAATTTATACAATTTATATCTATGCTGACAAGTACTGACTTGTGTGTTGGTGTCCAAGCCCATAAAATCAAGGGCTTATTTAATCAGTCCTGCCATATTAGTCTTTTCCTAGCCTTAGCCCTGTCTGTGGTGAAGAATGGCTGGTCCCGCTTAGGGTCATCCTGCAAGGCCTCTCATAAATTCCACCGGCGTTACCTGTCCTCTGGCACTTGCTTGATAACGCTCATTATTGCTCAATGACCTGGAGGCAAAGCTTCACTTTGGGCCTCATCACCCTCAGGCCACAAGTGGGGTGGCTCTCCTCCTCGCTGCTCACCTCTGCTTTTAAAAGCCATAAACCCATGCCCGACAAGTTAGCCAGGAGACAAAAATCACAAGCGGCGATTATCTGATATTGTGGAGTGAATTACACCCTCCGCCGTTCTCCCGAGGTGCAGAAGGTTTTCTAAGGACCAAAGGGATGGATCCAAGATGTGTGCAGTTTATGAGACTCCTCAATCACAAGGAAGTGTGTTTGAATCTCAGTTCGACCCAGGGCTACAATGAAAGTTTGAAATCTCTGTTAGTGGTAATGTGAAATAAAAAAAAGAAAGCGAGAAAGCACCCTGACCATCATCTGTGATGTAATCTTTTCACAGTACGTGAACGTTTTACATTAAACCGATGCAAAATGATGAATAGGTAGTCTCCAGATGCGCGAGTGTTCATGATAAGGGGATGGACTTGAAACTGGACTTCTTTAAATGGTGCTTTAGTCTGTAGTACTGGATGAAGCACCATTCCTCAACATAAACACTCTTCAAAACATTGACGCTGGAATGTATGGATGCTCAAACTGAGAAGAAAAGCCATTTCAACGGCCAAATAGAGCGAGAGGGCCCTAGGAGACTATTCACCCTAGTGCTGATAGTTGTTAAAACCCTGTGTGCTTCACTTCAAATGGGTTTAGAACAGCTTGCGGATGTGAACAGGGCAATGGAGCAACACCATAATACTCTCTGGGATGTTCACCTCAGGCAACGCTCTGTGATGCTAAGCACCTCTCTCAAAGCTGCCAAAGAAAGTCCATTGATTTCTTTTTTTGTTTGTGGATGTGTTTCCATTGTGGGATTTGAGAGAGACACATAACTACCAAACCACTCTCAGAGTGGATGCTCCCTAACAGCCAATGGTTCACAGAGGCAATCAATTAACATGTTTTTTTATTTCCAGTTGCAACTAAAACAGGCCTCTCAAGACTATTGGAAAACTGGGGCAAACTAGGAAGTAACATCTCAGCAACCTGCAAAGATTTGGAAAAAATAAAATACTCCAAATCTCAGGATAATAGTTTGCATTCAGCACGACTGTTGAATGTTGGTTAACAAATAATGACATCACATGATGGTTTACTCCTCCATCATTTTCTCACACCATAGGCTGTGCTGCTATTTGGTGTGTGTATTTGCTCCTCCATTATCACAGCACTGCCAATTGGTGACCACATTTACTGTAACATAGGACGGATTCCTCCTAACATATAAAGAAACATTTGTGTTGTCAAAGCACCAACAACATTCAGTTAACTTGTGTTGTAATCAGTCAATTAGAAAACTAAATGTAGGTCCCCCTGTGCCTTACAGGAAACATTCAAAATCAGCCTTTGAAATTTACATTTTTAATTCAGGTAGTGTGTTTTGTGTCCTAAATTCAAGAGAGCTCTGTCAATCAATTTTAGGATCAAACTTTTCTCCACTCTGTCATTATGACTTTGCAAGGTTATTTAAGTCATGCTTTCATTTAAGCACATTGTTTTTATTTGCATGTCCATCTTTGTTTACCTCTGGAGAATTTCAGAGATTGGGAAGTGAAAGTGAATGAGCAACGCTTTCCCCTCCCTCAACAACTACTGCTGAAGTGCCCTTGAGCAAGGCAATTAACCCCAATATGCTCCAGTGGCCACCAGAAGACCATGGTTGTACTGGGAAGCTCCCAGGTGTAAATGGGTGAAACTGTATGAATATGAAGCACTTGCTGCGTGTTCAGTCAACTTTCCCCGGATAAATAGGTAGAAAGGTTAAATTAGAAAGAAATTAAAAAAAGATTGAAGAGTAACTCCCTCCTGCTGTTTTTTGAATAATGGTGCTGTCAAGTAGATTGGCTCAGTCTTCAATACCCCCGACTACCCCGCCCTGTCAAACCAGCAACCCACGCCATAATGACATCAGTGTCATGACTGTACTGCCTGAATATGGTAAATTATGAGACAATATTTTAGACCAAAGGCATCTGAATAAGCATCCATGAATGCCCCTGCACACAGAACATTTTTTTGTGTGTTTTTGACTAAAGTGGCCCTTCAAGCACTTTTGTGTCCTTGTTGTGACAAAGCTTTTAGTGCTCCGTAATCTCTACTGTCACAGTTGCCACTTTAACAAATCAAGAACACTTTTCTGCTTTCACATTGGGTGCCCATCATCATAGACGGAGCTACGATGATACCATGGCTGCATTCACTGCATTCATGAGTATTTGTGTAGCTTTTTGACATAAAGACAATCACAGGAAAAAAGTTAGGGGCTCCATTAAATGCTGAGAATTGGTGTTGTTGTTGATTTATGTTCAGTTCAGCCAGCGTCTGTGTTGAAAAAATGGTCCTAAAGTGAGTGAAGACAGAAAGTCAAGATCAATTCAAATTTGTGCTGTATCCTTCCTGTAGACAAGAACCATCTGCCCAACGGCAGTAAAAACAGATTAAATTTTGCCTGTCGTCTGCATAGTAAGAGTCCCACCTGGAAATGAGTGATTCGCTCAATCTAGCAGCTAAAAGAATAATGCTGGCATGAAAGGCAATTCGCTTTTTATTGCTAGTTTAGCTGAAAATGTCTAAATTTAACCAGTATATTTGAGGAGTTTATCTCACTCCCCTTCATAGCTGACATGGCAGGTGGGAGGCTGTTTCAGGCCAGACTATTTTAAAATGATCTTTTTAGATTTAGGCTACTTTTAATTTCACATAGACCTTAACCTTCATTGTCCATTTACTGGGATTTTAATGCACAAGGAAGGGGTAGTGCTTAAAAGTAATAGGCCTATCAATATGCTTTGCACATTTTTCCTTCTCTATATGCGACAACTATCTTAGTTTCAAACTTTGTGCCAGTCAGCTTCAAAATTTCCTTGAGGCCATTTTGCATGCTAAACATGGGCAGAATTCTAAGTTGAGAACAAAGTTGATGTGCTGCTGCTGCGTCTCCTCAGAAATAAGGATCAACTGATTGAATACAATTAATCTCATATTTTTGAATTTTTTTTTATTTGAAACATTGGGACAACTGATTTGGTACAAGCAAACTGTAGGTTATTGTATGTTATGCACTGTATGTTAGTGTGCTTTCAATATAAATACTGTCAGTTATTCACTCAAAATCACAATTTAACATGATATGAATACTCTGGACAAGCCAATACTCACTAATCCATACATGATATGAAAAATATGAGCAGAAGCTGTAACTGGTTGGGTAGCTGTTCATCCAGCTCCCACTGTGATTAGATTGCAGGCAAAATGCTTGACCTTGCTACCCACATAAGCTCCGCCTCTGCCTAATATGCATAAACGTTTACTATTCCAGAGCGACAAGTTGACCAAGGCCACTTGACCATTTCATCCGTAATGATCTGAAAGCCAATGCCGAGATCCGCCGTCCTACTCTGAAACACTTGATAAATATCAGTCTAGGCCCATGAAAGAAAACCTTTTTTTTCCCCCTCACATATTAAATAAATGGCATTGCTCACAGTCACTAAAGTCCTTTTCTGTCTTTGAGACTTTTCTCGAGATACTGTTGATCTTTCATCACTTCTCAAGCTGTTATCACGCTGATTTATGAGGACCCCTGCGAGAGGCATCAAGGATTTTGATAGAAAGTAATATTCTTCTCAGGCGACAGTGATGAAAGTAACGCATAAATATTCTTGTCTTGTATTTGATGGTTCTGCTTAGGATCTGTAGAAATAAAAATGCCATAACTGATTAGAAATCTCAGAACAACATCAACGTCTTAACAGGCTATCTGTCGGAAAAAAAAAGCAGATTTTTGGTCTAAGCTTTATTTGCTATGGATTTGCTATTCTTGAAGTGGCAGTAAAAATTAGTTTATTTAGCTATTTTCTGTGAAGATGAAGCCATGTTTTGTTCACAGGGAGTTAGCATAATGCACATCAGAGAAAGGGATTAAACTTAAAACAACACTGAATTTGAGGGTGTATGATTACCGTAAAGCTGGGACATCCTTATGCACGTCACGTACAAATGACTCACACTGACATACTGACAGACGGGTAGACACACACACACACACACACACCCTTTCTAAAGATCAAAGCAGTGTGATAAGTGGAGTCCATAATACAAATGACATGGGTGGGTTAGAGGTCAAATAAACATGCTTTAAAAGCGCATGCATCCAAATGACTTCCAACAGAGGTCAGTCATACATCATGCGCTCCATGTCCCTGATGTGCATCTATGTGGGGTTTTTTAAAAGCGCAGTAGAACGGCCGTCCCCGAGCGCAAGTCAATCAAAGCCAAGCATTCATCTTATTGTTCATATAGGGTCACATTTGGCCATCATTCAGGACACGAGCGCGAGCGTGAGCGAGGCTCTGAGGACGTTATCGCCACCAGTCATTGCTCCATATGCCTAACCCCCCATGACACACACACACACACACACATAGACGCAGCCCAGCAGAGTTTACCCTTAGGTAGGCCCTGGGGAGCAACGCGTACTGTACATGGTCGGTGGAAGCGGCCATATGTGACCCTGCTCATAACTCAGTCACATGTAAGGAGTGAAATACAGCGACCTGTCCACACTGGTGAGCTTGTGGATCTGCTAGCCGGAGCTCTATGTCATGTTCATCCTCACACATTTCAGGGAAACTGACTGTGACAACTGGGGGATATTGATGTGCGTGTTGGGTGAGGTTGCTGGTGGTGGTGCAGCTATGCGAGAACCAGTTTGAAGTGTGGACATTTTGGCCGATCCTCATTTCAAGGGGCTAGTTTAAGATTAGGATTTGGGTTTAGTTTTAGGATAGAGGAAGGGTTAAGGTTAGTTTAGGGTTAGGACTTGAATTTAGGGTTAGGGTTAGAATTATGATTAGTTTTATTTATGTTTTTTTATGTTTATTTTACATTTTTTAGCTTTTTTTCGTTCTTTCTTCGCTTTTTTCTAGTATAGGCTCTTTAGAATTGTTTCATTTGCGATTTTTATTTATTTGACTATATTCATGCTTTTTCTGTTGTAGAAAAAATTACAAAGGAACAATGTATTTGATTGAAAAGTATCATATACGTTGTAAAATAAATCCTTTGACAATAAAGTACAAAAAAAAAAGAATTATGATTAGATTAGATTAGATTATTTATTTAATGACCACACAGCCAGGCTGGTGGAATTTGTTTTCAATACATTAAGCAGGTTCCAACATAGAAACATAAGAACATCAGTACATCATACAATCAATACAATATATAGTACAAGACCCACATCACAGTACAGTAAACATAACATGTATTGCATAACGTTCATGGCCATAACAGCATAGACAATAATGGAATTTGTCAGAGGGAGTTCAGAGTTCGTATGGCAGTTGGAAAGAAGCTGTTTTTAAAACAGGTTGTTTTGGTGAGCAGAGAAGTGTAGCGCCTCCCAGAGGGCAACAGCTGGAAAACATGGTGTGCTGGGTGAGTGGGGTCAGAAATTATTTTTCTTGCCCTTTTCACTGTCCGTTTGTGATGAAGTGATTCGATTGATTGGAGGGGGATGCCAATGATTTTGGATGATTTGTTGACAATGCGCTGTAGTTTATTCCGGGAGTGAGTGTCCAAACTGCTGTACCAGACTGTTATGGATGAAGTGAGGATGCTTTCTATGATGGCTGAATAGAAACGGAGCAGGAGATGTTTCCTCACTCTGAATTTCTTGAGCTGACAGAGAAAGAATAGTCTTTGCTGGGCTTTTTTAAAGATGTGGTCTGTGTTGATCTTCCATTTAAGATTATTGCTTATGTGAGTGCCAAGAAATTTGAATGAGTCAGTGATGGATATGGGTTCGCCAGAGATGAGTACAGGGGTTTTGGAGTTTGACTTGCGTCTGAAGTCGATAATGAGTTCTTGAGTTTTTGATGAGTTGAGTAGAAGGTTATTGTCTGTGCACCAGGTAACTGCACGGTTTATCTGTGCACGGTATTCTGTTTCGTTGTTGTTTAAGATGAGTCCTGTAATGGTTGTGTCATCCGCATATTTGTAGATGTTGACGGAGCTGTAGTGGGATGTGAGATGGTTTGTGTAGAGAGAGAATAGCCGAGATTAGGTTTAGATTAGGGTAAGGATTATAAGGCATGTAGTGGTGAGGATTCAGTTTAGGGTTAGATGGTCAGGGAATGAATGTAGTCAATGGGAGGTCCTCACAAGTATAGCAATACAAATATGTGTGTGTGTGTGTGTGTGTGTGTGTGTATCTCTGTGTGTGCGTGTGTGTCTGGGGAGTGCATAAAGATAAACATCTTCACTTTGGCCTCCAACCCCATTTCACAATTCATCACTCTATAAAAGAAGTCCTCTTCTGAGAAGGACTGTGAAAGTGTGTGCCAGTTGACGTTGGATGCAGAGCTTTTGCAGCTCAGCCCCTCTGCTGAGCATTTACTGTGCTTGGCGTCATGGGGGGAGAGAACGAGAAGAGCCATCCACCATACCACTGATGCAGCAGCAAGAGCCTCAAGCTTTGGCTCAAGCGAGGAGAACCATAGGAATTAGTTTAGTGCCAAATGGGCACAAGCTGAGATCTGATCAACCTCAGCTGGGTTGCCTGAGGGAAGGTGTATGATGTTTAAAGACCTGAAACCTCAGATGAACTCAGATGAGATCTACAACTCATGCATACAATGCATGAAGATGTGTCCTGGAGTATCATTAGATGTTTTACAGCCCTTTATGAAAAAAGCATAGAAAAGGCCTAAATAATGAAAAGTTGCTGTGGTATTATCTCAACGAATATCGACTCCTTTAGAAGGACGCCCTCTAACTCATGGCAATAAATATCTAAATATGCAGTTAAACCTGCATATTAACCTGCATACTAAAGAAGTTACGGTAGCATGTAAACATCTTACTCCTTTTACTTTTTGCCATCTACGCGAACTCAGACTCACACAGCAATATGGGTACATTTTGCTATCAACAAAAAACATTGTGGCGAGTATTACTTCCTACTACTTTACTATTTGGGTCAATCATTTCTTTCCCCTGTATCAAAAGTAACCTATACCATTGTTCATTCAAAGAGGGAGGGGATAGCTAGTGGCCGAACCTTTTCATACCTTTTCATTAGCGGGCCATTCTAGCTGTGGTCAGGAGTATTCTGATAATTGGTTTGTTCATGGCAACAGCCGCAGGGTATCAAAGGTTCATGTAAACCGCTTAACCCAAAATAGACTTTTAATGGGAGTATGACCAATAGCTAGGGTATTCCATACCCAGCCGGTCAAGGAGGTACACCAACAGCTAATTAATCCTCTCTATTTACTGTATGTGTGTGTTAAGAACTGTTTTTAAATAATCATCCAATAACTAAAGTGTAGAGAATGCAAGTACAAGAAGTCTTGGTTTTGCACTCTACTTTTGAATTTTTCATTCGGTAGGTTACCACAAAATTAAAACCCAATAAACTGTAAATCATTAAAAAAATAAAAATAAATCAGAAGTGGAACTTACGGATCAACAATGAGGCAATTATTTCAATGCTTCCCTTTAACTGGAACTTTTTTGCCACTTTCTTCTTAAGTGCGAATGTTCTCAAAACAAAGATATGGTTTTTCCCCCTGAATGTTCCAAACACATGAACTTGGTTTCACCCTTAACACATGGCACGGGAAAGATTCATCTTTAATTCAGTGCTGCAACCCAACTACTGCGGGAATAGGAAACACACACATTATCACCCTTATCTGTAATCTAATGAGTCAAATTGAATTATGTTACACATTCACTGTACCACTACGCAATGACAATGAACGCACAGCCTACAGCTTTATTGTCCCATTTGCGTGTTATTGAGCCGATCGCATGCTATCTGAGGCCATTCCGCATGCCGGTGGCGTCATGGTGGTGAAACTGGGAAAGACGTATTGAGAGCAGAGAAAATGGGTTCTTAGCTCAGAACAAATCTAAGGGAGAGAGAGTGATGAACTGACTTCAGAGCAAGAGGGATGTCAGCAAAACTGTAACCATGAGTGGGATATCTATGTTTATTAAGGTTCTTCAGCTCTCTTCCTGTCACCCGCTTTCTTTGTAAAATACAAAGAAGGCTAGCGCTGATACTGGAGAAAACAACAGAGCAATGCATAATTCAACAAATAATTCCAATAATACAAATAATTCATCAAACAATGTTGGTCTCTCTTACACTCTTGCTAGATCTCTTTCTCTAGTCCTTTCTCTCTCGTTAGTTCCATTTATTTTCTCTCTGTCTGTGCCTTGAGAAGCAACTGCAGTCACAATCAAAAGCCACTCTGTCCATAATAAAAAAGGGCGAGGGATTAAGTGCAGATGTCAACAGAGAGGCTCTTGTCAATGCATTGCCTTGCACTCGATGTGCACATCCAGAGAGGCCTGGTGTGTTGGCTGCCTGCACACTGATAGCTATGGATTGGTCAGAGGACGACAGACTGGGGTGTTTGTTCCTGTCTGTGCCCCCTGCCCAGCTGGACCGTACAGGCTACCACTGTGTTGTTTGGGCACAGCATGTCTATTTAACATTGTGTGCTATACTACTTAAAAAAGCTGGGAGGCATAGCAAGAAGTTGATGGTATCTTAATCACTCAAGGTTTCAGCCTGCAGACCTTTCTCAGGACATAGAAGATGCGTCGGATACAATGTTGTATCTTGTATGTATTAAAGAAAGGCCTGCAAACTGAAACGTTGACTGATAAAGACACAAACAAATGTATTCTGTGCTGCCCAACTGAAGTAGAGTTAGAGTTACATCCAACAGTTACAGAGGCTTTGATGAAGACACAAGTAAGGCGGCCGCCACACTGATCCATCAGAAACCGGACAGAATTATTGACGGATAGATTTCTGTCCGTTGGTTTGTTTTGGAACGTCGACATGGTGGGCGAGGCAGAAGAACAGGAAGGCTTTCCTCGAAAAAAAGAAGAAACAGACTATACACTATAAATTAAATAAACTGAACTTGAAAACCTACAGTCATCCCAACGTTATACCGGCTTTCTCCGTTTTATCTTTGTTTTGGTTGTAACGTTGTCTCTGTGTTCACCGCTATTTTTTCCAAAACAAACGATGGTGACGAATCAGTCCAAGGATCAACTGGGTTGAACTTTCTGTCCATCGAAACAGATGGAAATCTGGCAGACAGACGCGTCATCGGTCCTGTCCGGACAACAGACAGTTCTCATTGAAAATGAATTGAAATGAACGTAGACGGACAGACACAACACATCAGTGTGGCTGCGGCCTAATCGTCAAGGTACCTTTGAGCAAGGCACTTAGCCATGAACCACTGCTCAGTGGACAACAGTAGTAGCCTGTGGTTGTACAGGGCAGCAGTGAGCTTTATTGAATATGTACAACAGTGAATATGTATAAGTATATAAATGTGGAGCTAGGTGTTGCTCAAAAAGAGCATGCTTGATCAGTCAATCATCCCTAGGTAACTATTGGCAAATAAAGCAAATAATTGTATTCTATGTGATGTTAATTTAAAATACAAATTGAGCCAGCTGTATGGATAAACAAGCCACCTGATGTCATCCATGTGCATGTTTCCATGTTTCCATGGTTTGGGAGTGCAGAGATGTCACACACAACATGCAGAAATTGTCCAAAGTACCAATAGTGAAAACAATCCTTCTACCAAGCACTGGGCGTGGCTGCCAAGCTGAAACTATGACACCTTGCGATCATTATACTGTCGAGAGACTCCTCAGTTTCTATTTGACAGAATATTGCTATATGTGTGTCAGCCCACAATGTGGCAAGTGAAATTATAAGCATACAAACAGCAGTGACTCTCTTGTCATTCATGGATTGGAAGACAATAGACAGATGATGAACGATGGAGATGAATGCCATCCCACCCCTGCCGAACGTCACTTTGAACAAATGAATTCCAAGGGCGCTCCTCATCATTCCGATGAGCTTTCCCCCCACTATGTTTCAGCATAAATCATGTTAACCTTCTCATTTTCAAGTTCATTCATTTTTAAGGTGCTCTTCCTCCTGTCTCAGTGGCTCCGGGCATCAACGGGATCCGATTGCTGAGATTCCATTAAACCTCCATCCGCAGAATATTGTGTCACTTTCCCAGGAATGCCAACCCGCTATCTGTCATAGCTCAAACCTGTCATCGTGCCGCTCTACACAGCATGCAAATGATCGTGACAGGCTCAAGGAAAGCTGGGGGAAAAGGGTGTGGAATAGCTGTGTTGCAGTGCTTCAATAAAACAGCAGACTGATCCATACCATGACAAGAACACCCACATGTGGAAATGAGGAATGCAACAGTCATTTTGACACACTGTGAAAGCTAACACAGTGTACTTGGTTTGAAGGCAATCAACATCTGAGATGCACTGCCACTCATTTTTACACAGGGAAATCCCGAGTGTTTTTACTCTTGGGTACAGCTTATTAAGAAAGGTAGCTCCTTTCATAAAAAGCAGGTCATAACATGGTTTATATAACACTGGACCCATTTTACGTAAGATTAGTGATATAAACCTTTTAGGAACCTGCTAACTTCTGTGTAGGAGTTGTGGTATTCCTTATTATTCTGGAGCAGTTATTGATGTTTCAGAGCTCTTTGAAGTCAAGTGTGAAACACAGATTGACTTCTCATGAATACATTTGCAAATAATCTAAAGATCTATCTACACCCAGTGATTGCTGGCAAACAGACCCCAAGGAGACACAAATTTGAGTTGATGTTTATAAAATACCTACCACTCAGTGAGGTATCTCCAAACCAGGACCCCTCAACCGCTGTCAATACATCCTTTTTTATGTTTGTTTAATCTGTCCTTAACCGAGGGGACTCCTGGAGCATTTAAGAATTTTAAATAGTGCTTGTTTTATCCTTGGTGGCTTTTTCCCCCCATTATGGCCACAACTCACTGTCTGTTTTTGAGTTCAAGTAGGTCAAGGTTGAGCCAGAACCAAATCAGCTGACCTCTTCCTCTCCCTCTGGATTTCATTTCCGGGTCTTAGTTCCAATGTCCTTTGGTTCTATTTGATGTGTAGTTAAGGAATAAAGCAATGCGAGTACAATTGTACTTGCATTCTTCAAATGTCCATTGGGGTACATCACGGACGCCCCTCATGGGGATTTGTTATTTCTAAACAACCTAATTATTTTATAACACTTGTCTTGGTACCATCAATAAAACTCACTTGTCATCAGAATATCACTCCAATCCCCTAGCACAACATTCAACTACTCACTCTGCATTAGTAGTAGTAGTAGTAGTGGTAGTAGTAGTAGTAGCAGCAGTAGTAGTTGTTGTTGTTGTATTAGTAGTAGCATTTCTCAAATATTAGACACTGCATGTCCCATGACAGACACTGACCTTTTGTGGGAGTGGGAGTATTGCAATAGGCTTTCAGATCACAAATGAAGTCCAAATTACTTGTTTAAATGTCATTTTACCACCTTCCACCTTGCACAGCGTTTAAAGAAAAGTAAAAAAGAGATTTTCAGAATTAACAACCGTGGTTCACATTGCTCAAAGTAGGTGCTGTGGAGCTCGGCTTGCACACTGCTTTGAGTGAATTGAGAGAGCATTTTACAGAAGGTCAGTGCCTGTGTGAGAGAGGGCAGAAATCATGTGTTGACAACACCACAATCCCATGCTTGTATAGGAAGTATGCTGTGTGAAGTTCAGAAAATGTCAAATAGCTTGTCTACTTACCAAGACCTCAACTGTCAGGGCCAAGGCAAGACTGGCTAGATTCACATAAAAGCAGCACACTGTAATGACAGGACGAGGACAAAGCATGGCTTGAACCTCGCATAGCAGAGATAAAGCACACAGCAAGAAGAATGCAAAATAAATTTGTCAATTAGTATGTCACCTTAAGCACTGTGTAAGGCAAAGACTTGTCCACTGAAACATAAAAGATTCAGTTGATAACACTACTACTATAATTTTCACCACTAGCTGAAACTCACTAGTCTAGAGTAAAAAGGATCCCCATAACTTGTGTACTGTGACAAACATGACAATACACACAAAATTTGTATGGCATCCCTGATTGGCTGCAAAGTCAGCCCATTTAGAATTGCGAGCACATATCCAGATACTGAATTATACATCCAGTCACAGTAAAGATATTAAGTGAAATTAGGTTGTCTAAAATACTATTAAATTGCTAACGAAACTTTTCAACATCATGGCTCAACCTGCCTGAAATATTTTAGAGTGTAGAAGTGTATCTAAAATGTTCATCAAGATGCTAATCTGCCTGTCTAACCAAGTTTGCGTTACTTCCTAATTTGGCACCTACTGCAGAATCACATCATTGTTTGAGAAGATGGCTGAGGCCAGAGACAAGAAGAGGAAAGCAGACTGAGAAATGGAGTCGGGGAACTTGATGGACAAGGGAAGGAAGAGAATAAACATTCAAACATTAGACAGCCACTGCAACCCAGACTCCTGGCTGCTGTACAAAGCTAGCCCAGATCCCGCCCATGTTCCTGCCTTGAGAGAACGACTGACAGGTTGGGAGACAATGATGATACTGATAATACAAAAGCATTTTCCATTGTTATTTCATTTTGTTAGAGAGACGCCGTGGGAGCACAGAAATGTAATTGCAACTGGGCACAATGGTTTCCTCTTTTCAAATTTGAATTAACATCTAAATATTGTTAGCTATGAAGTAGGGCAGGTCATTCTAAATGAAACGTAAAATGGCTTTTTTAATTTCCATTTTCAATTTGTCAGAAAACGGCCCTTGTGTAGCGATTCTCCCTGATGGTGCGTATCACTTTTTACAAATGGTGAACATCCTATTTTGGACTGAAAGTCTAATTACCATTGAAATCTACACTCATATCCTCCCAGCTGCACCCACCTCTTAACTACCAGCATGGTTTTTCACACAGGCTCCTTCTAGTTTATCAACACAGTGTTGACAACCTATAACAACTTTATATATTACTTTGATCTGGACTGATCCAAACAAGAAAGAAGAAATTCATTTCACCAATATTCCCCAAACAGTAGAATATCACAAGGGTGGCAACATTTGACAGCTCTTTTAAAAGCATGTCTCACAAGGTTTGCGTGTGTGTGTGTGTGTGTGTGTGCGTGTGTGTGGAGAGATTGATGACTGACACTTTGACGGTGGTATGGAAAAACTGAAACACCCCCATGGTTTTCCACTTAATCTAGTAAAATGCTAATGCGTGACCGATCAATACCGCAGTATATTTACTTCACCTCTTTGCTGATATTGCAACTGCTTGAGATGTCAAGGGGTTGCGGAGAGTCTTTTTTTGCCACTGAGGAATCGAAAGCTGCAATGGAGAGATAAAGAAAGGGCCGAGGTTCACTCAGATACCGCCTGATACATCTGCACCAGACAACCTCAGGACGACCCATGAACCGCCATGTGGTAAAGATGTCAACTGGTGGACGCAGGCACGCAAGCCCCTTCCAGGCTTTTCTTGATGGAGCAAAAGCAAACAGTTTTGACACCATTCACTTCAGCAATCCTCCTTTTTCTTCTCCACCCGTAATGGCATGTTACAACAAGTCAAGGGTTGAAATGCATTCAAGCAAATGACAGAGAGGGTAGATAAGGGGTAAATGCTTGTCTAGGTTGATGTGACAGGAGGACATGATGCGGGTAACTTCTTAAAATGGGTTTAAGATGGAAACTGCAAAAAAAAAAACCCTCTTTATCAGAGCATGAGTGAATTCAAATATACTTCAAAGCTATTTTTTAGTTTTATTTTGGAACTTAAAACCTTTTGTATTTGATATTTCTAAACCATCAACCCCTCTGTTCAGATTATGTCATTTTCTTCCATCTTGGTGACATTTTTATTCAAAATCCGTCAACTGGAACGATCTGCAAGACAAACAGGATTCTAATGGAGACACCAAATAGATTTTCATGAAAGTAATAGGACATAAATCATGGCAAGTGAGCATGTCCTAAATTAGAATTCAAATATTTACCAAAGCAGCCCTCTATGTGACTGGTAAATGTCACTGGATGTTGTCATAGCGACTGTGGGTTCATTTTCCTTCTGTTTTTTTTTTTTTTGTTCCTTGATGAGAGGGATGCAATTGGCTTTTCCACAGCTAATGACAGTCAATAGTGCAACAATACAAGTAGTAACAGTGTCTGCATTCTATTCAAATGTGATTCATCAGGCAAAGGATAAAAGTTTCATTTCATGGGGAGGGGAGCCTAGTCCATTTGAATCATGCTGATGGATTCAATTAGTGCATCAATTTTTAAGATAAGTTTAATGGATATTACTTGCAAATATTGGATTTAAACACATTTTCTGTGTGGAACAGACAGTTACAGATGCAACATTAATTTTGTAGTATGAAAATATGATTCTTATTTTATTAAACATGAATATATAATATCTAAACCAAATATCTAAACCAAAATTAAGCAATAAACCATGCCTTCCAGTGATTTTAGAACAGCTAAGAGGCAATGTAAGGCATGATGCGAATCCTAACTCTAAATTCAAAACCATCCATTTTTAGCACCAGTATAAGTGGTGATTTGGATATCACATTAATATTTTAATGAACAATTAAGCATTTTACAACGGCTTCAAACATGGCTTAGCCAATCACTGAAACCTGGAATTAACCACATTATAAGGCAAGAGTTATGGTTGCTGTGCAGGAAATTTCCATTCTGTCTTCAGTTTCCAAACAATAGAATTTAATTTAATTAATGTACAATAAAGTCATATGATTCTATGGATGTGGTTCTGTCAGGATTTTCCGATTATAGAATATAATTGGGTCACTAAACACATGAACATTTGGAACACCTCATTTTTTTTGTTCTATAGTTAAAAGAATCTGGCGATTCGTCTGGGATTAAGGCAGAGACGTGAACTTGAATTCATCAGTGCACCTTTCCCACCTTTCCTCTCAAACAATTTTAAATACTTCAAAGTTTTCAGGAGCTTCTTCTGAAACTGATGGAGCTTAATGTAGTCTGTGGCCAGTGACCCAGACAGAAACGTATTGGCTGGGGCAGGGCTATTGGAAAGATGTCAGGAGCAACAGAAACAGTTTTGGAAAAGTGTCCCCTGGAGGCCGCCTTGGTGGCTTCATTAAAACTTATCATTTATATCTTTGATTTCTCCGCGCTGAGGGCAGGAGTCATAACTAAGGCTAGCCCAGGAACACTGTGTGTTTGTGTCCCAAGGGCCCTTTAACTCGGGGAACTCCTCAGCTACATGTCAGGCACAGGGGGAAGACATATGGTGTAACACATTAGGTGGTATATTTTTTTTCTCTCTCCTTTCAAGTCATCTTAAAGGTTGACTTGAAAACACCAGCATGCCTCCAGCAGCAAGCTGTTGAATATCTCTTCCACGTTACAGTTATGCAAAAACAATCTGAGTATAAACTGAAAACTGTATAAACACATTGACAGTTAATGATGTTAAAGATTTATTTATGCTGTAATTTTCCACCGATCAATCTCAATATATGCAACCTTATGAAAGGTTTAAATCATTTACAGTACTTCCTACTTGCTTGGGGTATGAATTCTAAGTCCCTGCTCTTTCACTACATTCTTAATTTGAAATGACTATTTATAATGCTATCCACTGCCACAGAGAATTAATAATGTGGAAAGTGCATCTCTTCATACACAAAGACTTGCAGATTACCTTGCCTTGAAATTTGAATCTTTTGTTGAAGAATTAGCAAAACTGTAGAAAGATATTTTCTTTATTGCCATCAGTAATATGCAAACTGTTAATTTAGAACTTAAAGTTGGGTTTTTGAAGCCTGATATCAATATTTTTGTATTGAAGCTGCTGAGAGTATATGTACTATTTTGTGCCAATATTCAATATCTTTAAATTTGACCATTTCTATGCCCCCAAAAAATAAGTATTCAGTGATTTCTTTTGTTTTGGCAATGTGGAAAAGCCTCTGAAACAGCATTTAAACCATGGGACCCTCCATTGAAACCCAGACTAATGAAATTTTTTTTAGGTGGGTTAGCAACTCTTTAAGGTGGCATGACCCACTGCACCTATTCAGTGGTAGTGGAAACTCTGATACATTACTGCCTTTACAAAAACATTATTTAACAATTAAGGGAAATAATAAAATGTGCAAAAAAATATATATCCGTCTAACCTTTACAGTATTACCTTACCATTTACCCATATACTGTGCATTTTACATACAACGTTTACCATTGTTTAACTGTTTTGTGGGGTTCTTAGTGCCTTGCAGTCACCATCCATCATTTCAGTCTTCTGGCCAGAAGCTTTTGTCCACAGGATAATAGTTACACAGGCTGCCATATATAGGTGCTAAAAGCTTCAAGGATGCTCTTAAGACCACACTTATGTAATTTCTCAGGGGAGGTATCCAGAAAAAAAGCTTACATGTGGAAAATTGTCGCTCTAGTTATCTTTATCTTCTGAGAGACAAGCCCAGTCATGTCACAGATCATTCTTTGGCAAATTATGTGCCCAATCCACATCTCCGTCCCCATTTCATAGTGAGATATTTACTGATTGAAAGCTGAACCTTACTGACTCTGTTAAAAAAAAAGGCAAAAGTGCCTGGTATGAGCAAGTGTGCTGTGAGGTTTGAATGGGCAGATGTGTTTTAATATTATTCTACACAGTTATAAAACTTTATGTCGCCTCAGCTTCCATTTCTCTCTCCAAGTATCTACAACTTTACTGTTTGTTTTTACAGGTTTGCAATACTCTCCCACATCTGGCCTCTATCTCCTGAGGAAGGCTTACTCTAATTGAAAACAAAAGATAGCGAATGAATGGCTGTTCACTAAATACAAAATGGGAACATCTCAGTTGTTAACTGGTATACAAACTTGTATGTTTGAGTGGTATGCTTGCACTACCCTGTACTATAGTAATAATACTCGATATGGCATTGTTTAGTGTGATTATGGGTAAAATAGTGATGAAGTGTGATGCGGAGCACACAGAACAGTTGCCATTGCATGTTTATTGTCTGAAATCTTTTTTTTTTTTTTTTCAAAGTAGTGTGCATACAAAAGAAGAAAAAACAGAAAACAAAAACAAGAAAGAACGCTAAGTAGCTTCGTAGATACCACAAGAGTCAGCATAGCATATACCATTTCTTATAAAACACTTTGTGGGAATTATGAGCTTGAACTCGTCTTGGACCAATTCGTTTGTTTCACTAAAACTACCCATCAAATAATGTTCCGTCTTTTAAGTGCAGAAAAAAAAACCTTAAATAAACCTAAATCTAAACTTTTGTTTATTTTTTTTAATTTCACTACTAAAGCCATGAATCATTTTGATAAGCTGTACTTTATATGCTTCAATGACCAGACATTGAAGATAAGGGATGACCTTAAATGCTGTGAATGGGATGCTAAAGAGATTGAGATAAATGTGTTCTGAAGTTTCTTATCTACCGACTTTGTATATTTAAATCCCAAGTTATGCCACTGCGTCATATTTGGGGTCTCAGAGGCTTACATTTTATTAGACTGCACCACTGAATGACCGAGAATAAGGCTTCTTCTCTCTTTTTGCAGAATATCCGTGCTATACCACCCATTTGAAAAGCAAGGTCCTTTGTATGAAAAAGTTAGAGTATTGTACACTCAACATAATCTGGTATTACTTAATGGCATTCATCCTTTTAGTTTTTCATGCTAGTTCATAAAATGTCACATTATTGTGGAGCTTAGTAGCAGCCCAAGATCCATGAGCCATGTGAGCGTCTACAGGTCTTCTTCTAACGATTTTAATCAGCAGCTCATTATGTCTCACACACACAACCCAATCAATCACATCAATTGATTAAGTGCCAAGGACGTCCGGGGACCCAGGTGACAATATGATCCCCGGGTGACATGAAGGTCCAAAAGCAGCAGTCCTTAAATAAATGGTTCTATGGGGTCAGCATAATGTCCATATGTACCTACCTCTACATCTCATTATGAAGCTAATAATCTTCCCAATAAATTCTGTATGCCGCTGCAAGGGCAGATGTTCAAAATAAATAAAAGGGGCTTCCTGGTGTTGGTTTATGGCACACACTCCAGTTTTAAGTCAGCAGGGGAAGAGGAAGGAATAGGATTTGTGCAAGCCAGCATCATAGCAAAGCATGTAATGCAGGCTAATCCTCCTCCACTCATGCTACTGTGTGGCCAGGAATACTGAGGGAGCGCCGGCTTGATTTGACTCAACCTAACAGCTGGGTAAATAAGGCCCACCACTGCGTTAGCCATTTACTCAGACTTACTGGATAGCATTAACACAGACGGGAGTAGTTCCACCTGCTTTGTCTTGCAAATCATGGGCCATGGTCATGTAACTCATGCTGCTAGCGTAATGGATAAATAGCATTTAGACATGTTTTTATTGCCACTGTACACACTCTGGAGTAGTTTAAACTCCTATATGCCATTCCCGCTTTCTTTCTGTCTTTGTATGGGAGAGAACATCACATCAAACTGCAGTGTACTGTTGCCTTGGTTATCAGCAGACATGCATACCTTATAGAATTTGACGTGGGAGCTGTATCTAAATCATTAGGATGTAGTCTTATATTAGGCATACATTTCATCCACTCAGCTAATTTCAACAGTCAGCTATTCCCTCATCCTTTCCCACCAAAACACACTATAGAGTGCTGTAGTAAGTGCAAATAAATTAAAAAGTTCCTAAGTCATGTTCTATCATTTACGTGTTTGTCAATAGGCAAGGCAATATTAAATGCCAAATTTCAACATGCACACACACACACACACACACACACACGCACACGCAGCTGTCTTGAATGTCTCTTCACAGTAATTTCAAGGCTACCCACAGAGCAGCGAACAAGAAAAGTTGTTTTAATAACCTAGATTAACAGTGAAATGAACCGCCACAGTATCAACCCAGTATCAATAGCAGGGTAACTTGCTAGCTAACACTGCAACTTAAACAAACACAAAGGGAAATCAGTTCTTACAATAAACAAAGCCTAACCGTAACAATAACACTAGTCGACATGTGTCAAAATGTGTTGTTTTAACACATTATCTCAACATGTCGACTAAAACTCAAACCAAACAAAGGCAAACCAAAAACAATAGCTAGCTAGCAGACCAATCAACAAATCACGATAACTGATTATGATGACTCATTAAAGGTGTATATCTGGGTCTGTTATTTCTAGGCCATAATCTTGTATAATAATAATGTGTTTTAATGATTCAACATGCAATGGAAGGCAACACAGTGACTTTCATGGTACAATATTAATACTGTAGAGGATAATTTTCTTCTAAAAAATCTTTGTCATGTATTTGCAATTATAGAAACATGGCCCTCCTGAGCTGACCATGGAAGTCAAAGCAGAGGAATGAAAGTCAGCATGGGTATTGGGAATAACGATATGTGTGTGGGTGGGTGTGTGTGGCCCAGCTGTTTGAACCTCCCCTGTGGGTTTACTCGTGCCAAATCAGGAACATGGTCACCATGAAAGGGAACCTCACAGCATGTCCTCTCCTCCAAATCTAAACGACTCCTCCCTGGCAGGCTGTGGCCAATTATTGCTAGAGTGTGAGGGGCGGCATTTGGAGGTTACAGAAACCTGGCTTGAGACCAGAAGGTCGCCAGTCCAAACCCCTCCATCGGCTGGAAAATAAGTGTGGGAGAAGTGAATGAGTGACACCATTCTCTCCCTCAACAACTGCCGTCAAAGTGCCCTTGAGCAAGACCCTGAACTCACAACTGCTCCAGTGGAACCGATCAGTGGTAAGCATACAAGACTCTGATACAGCTTGGCAGTCGCTAGGTGTGATTGTGTGTGTGTTTGTAGCAATCCTTCCCGCTGCAAATTTGCTGTTACCTTGCATTCAAGTGATGTTGTGAAGTGATTCAATTTAGAGTCGAGAATACGTCACAACTCGGTAGTTCGCGTTCATGTGCTTTGTGGTCAGAAAATTCGAGAATGCTTCCTCAAATGTTTACACACATTGCCAGCCTTCTAGGCTAGCAATCGAGCTAGCGATAGTCTAGCTAGCAAGCAATCTTCGGCTATTTCAGGGGATTTTGAAAGTAAATACCAGAGGAAATTGAATGCTGTAGCACTACAGTTATCAAGGAATATCCATGTCTTTTAAATTTGTACTTGTGGTTCATTTTCTGTTTTGAAATGTCTTACATTCACGTACGACTCTGTGCTCTGTTCAGCCATGTTGGAAAGAGTGATTACATCACAACTCGGCCAATTTGTGCTGCATACAACCTCGATTTCTCCAACTTGATCAACCAACATAAATGATGTTCATGTGGGACTTCCTGGTCGGAAACCAGTGACCAGGAGGGGACTGCAACATTGACAGGTCTCTGCCAGGTCTCTTGTCCCCTTGAGTGACGGTGCCTGTAGGGATAGGACGATATGCTTAAATCTCACGATGCGATTCAATGCAGGATATGGGGTTCTCGATTTGATACAACCACGATATGATTGAATAAATAAAAGTTCAATGACAACAAAGTATGGCTGCGCAGAATTATGCTTATTTCTGAGCCACAAATACTTCTAACAATGGCATTGGCTTGCTGGAATGTAAATAAAAATGTCATTACAAAGTGCAATAATATAATTTCAATGGAGAGCTGGTGAGACTGTGATCTCATTTGTGATTACTACAGCAGAATTGGGAAGTAATTGTTGAGTTATTGGTATTTATCAACAACCTTATTAAATCCCCACAGAGACATATTATGGTCATTTTGTGCTAAGGGGCAGTAAAAATCTTAAGTATTGCCTCTATCTTTTTTACAAGACCACTGTTGTTAATGTGTGTTGGGAATCCTTTGTGAAACACTTCTGACATTTAACCTTTAAAAGAGCAGGATGGTGCCTTCAAGCAATGATGGTACTCATAACTACGCTCTGTGGTCAATTAGCTCAAATGGTGATCCCTCTGTTTATATTCCTATTATTGGAATAGCTACAATAACATGTCATTGAAATCTTAACTTTATAGTGTGTCTGAAGACAATTCAAGATATATATATACGAGGACCTTACATGGTCTCTCAACATTACTTGTTATGGAACTCTTGAAAGACTTTTCAGTTGTTTTGACACTCACCACAGTCCATAGGGGTTGAGCCCAGTGAGTTTCAGCCTGGATAGATTCCATTTAAGAAGATTGCTTTGCCTTTTCCTACCACAGAACAGCTATGTGCCCACTCAGAACCTTTCCTCAGCTGACAGGTCAAATGCATCTCCATTCCCCTGTGTTGAAAACCTTGGTGTGACCTTCTCCATCCAGCTGGCCTTTTAAGAGAACATTTAATCAATAACTCCATCGTGTAGAATTTGGTTTCAACACAAGGGAGAGATCTGCCAGTCTCTGACTTGCCTCTCCTGCTCTCAGTTTGAAGTCCCCATTGACAAAGTAACCAGGAACTGCTATTAGGACTCTGGTGGCTGAACAGAGGACTGCATCCCTGCTGACTGCCCCCTCCTAAACTACTCTTTATCACACCATAGGTTGCCGGTTGCAACTCACAATAGATTTATTATGGCTATCTAGTTCAGCAGCATTGCAGAGAGGAGGCAAGTAAATGACTAGTGCCATGTCTGTAGAGGGGCAGATTCTAACGATTTGGACACAATCTGTCTAGTTCTAGTAGCCTAAATGGTATCAAATGATGGTCGTCAAGGTAAAATTTAATCTGCCTTGCTTTCCTGATATCCATTAGTAGTAGCTTGTTGGTTTGTTTGCTGTAGATATGCTTGATGGACACACTATTATAGCTGATCAGTGTACAAAATAATATAAACACTTGCATAAATGATTATTATTGTTATCATTACTCATCCCACATAATTATCTTTAGTTGTCACATTAATTCTGTGTTACAGCACTGTTTTACTGCTGTGGGAGTCACTCCAATACCCAGTGTTACATAAACAGTTTGTTATAAAAAACATTTTCTGTACATCTGCGCATTAGTTGATTAACTTTCTTGAGGTGGATGGTGTGTATCCCTCCTACAGAATTTCAAGTGTTGCTATTGTCCAAGTCACAGCACATAGGAGCTGTTTTGGATGCACATTGTGGCCCAACCTCATATTTGATATGGCTTCATATTGGTGTTTCCACTTTTTCATTTCAGACACCAATATGAAGTCATGTAATATGATTTTGGGCCACCATGTCACAGCTCATATGTGCCAGCTCATATGTGCGGGACATAGAACCTAGCAACACCTGAAACTCTGTAGGAGGGATACACACCATCCACCTTAAGAAAGATAATCAACTCATGCCCAAATCTACATGGGAGATTGACAGGCTGGGGGTCAAACAATTCCCTACTTCCTTAGGTAATCCCGGTTCAGTGTGTTTTCTGTAGACATTGTCATGCCTCCTAACGGCTACTAGGGCAGACAGGTCAACTGTGAGTGAATGAATAAATGAGTATGTGAGGGAGCTAGTTTTGAGGTGCAGCGCATCTAAAAAGTTAAAACTGTCCATAAAAAATGGTATTGTAGGGTGTTGTCAGGTCTTCCCTTTGATTGATTTTCACTCATTTATGATAAATGCAACCATGCTAGCTCGCTTGTGACACACAGCTTTTCTCTGGCACTTTCTGAGGATGTGTGGCTCATCAAGACATAGCTACAGTATCTAGTCGCTATTTAAAGTCCCTCCACAGTGAAAGAGACTAAGCCAGACTGCTGCTCTTCTTGAAGGGATGCAGGTTATTGTCTAGATGGTCACGATGATGTATTTCTCTATGTGAATGGTTAGCCCCTCAGTCGACCACTTATGCAGGCTAACGCACACAAGGCTGACTAACACACATTTTCACACATGCACACCAGCACACATGTTACCTGATATATATTTTAAACATCCGTTCTACACAGTGGAAATTGATTGTGCACAATCAATGCATGTGAAACTAGGGCAGAGGACACAATATTTGTACATTGATGTTAACACAGATATGGGACCACTTTAAGAGTGAATCAATGTGATCGTTGAAAGGAAACATGTCAGTGTCCTCCAAGTGATGACGTTATAGTCATACAGGAACAGCCAACAAAACTGTTGAACTAACGATTTGCATATTAGGTCTGCTTATTCAGCATTGATTTACTTATCAGAGACAAACCAATTAAAGACATTGATTAATTTAACGAGCTGTGGGCAACCTTTGTGGTTTCACTAAGTTTTACCTGGGATCTAGTGTGGCAGTCGGTGCTATCTAGCTAGGTCTGAAGTTAAAAACATCAAAACACAAATCCTCCTGGCTGAGACAACACTCTGCCTCAGGTAAGAGCCAGATACTGTGCACCTTTCTCTCTTTTCTGTTTCTCTTGACATGAACAGTCTCTGCTCTCAACACACAAGTCAGATGTATTGTCTCCTGATGCATTTGATCATATCTCAGCCACTGTAAATCGCTCTGCGTGCTTCCTCCCAGAGAGATCAGATGACAAATCAAAGCCCCTGAGAGACTTCTAGTGCACCCAATCATCCACAATGTAAAACCTTGTTCTGAGTGACTTCGGAGGCAGTGTGTGTCACCAAAATGTGCGGTCCAGACACCCACGGCTGGGCTACAGTGCACTCGGGTCTTTGGGTCGGTAACAATGCTAAAGCTGTAGCTGGAGACTGGGCTTTGTTTATTTTGAAAGGAAAAGTGGCTCATGACAGAAATGCCATTACTGTACACTGTCAGAAAGGTACAGTTCCAGTGACAAAAGGTACAACAGTGCACCTATTTTTCTGACAGTGTATACAGGATTTGAGTCTATCCATCAAAATAGGTTTACTGTTACAATAGAAATTGCCCACAAGCTACCAAGCGTAAGAGGGGTGCTGTGAAATTACAGCACTGAGTTTTTTTTCATGAAGTTAGCAATGATCCCTCCAACTAATGTTTGATACAGTGTATTTTGATTATTATCATTACTTCTGTTTATTTATATATTTTCATTCTTTTATGTATTGTAATATTTCTCATTTATGAGGGTGAGGCATCTTATAAGCCCTTCTGGGTTTATAGCCCCATCCGGAACTATGTATACAGATTTTTGTCTTTGTCTTGTCTTTTTAGTAATTGTGCAAATAAACTCAACTCAGCTCAACTCAACAATACAGTGGCTGCAAAGGAAAGAAATAAAACCTATAATTTTGCATTAGGCGGAGATTGTGTGCCTATTTGTCAAAACTCCAGTAAAGTTTAAGGTAAACAACTGTTTTCACTGAGCTTCAAAAACCCACCTTGAAGTCAGTCCCCCTCTGTTAGTGTGACTAACCTCAGTAATCCATGCCAGATCCACACCTCCAGTGTCAGACAAGCACGTTCGTAAAGATCCTTTGGCTTAAACCCAGATTTGCGTGACCCAGCAGTCTGCTTGGCTACAGGCTTGTGCAGTTACTTAATCTGTCTAAGCTGCGTGTGTTTCTGCGTTTGTAAATGGTATCTTCATTCTTCCTAAGTAGTCCAGCCAAACAGCCAGCATGGCAACCTGTTGGTCATCTTCCAGCGTAATTTACTCAGACTGGACTTAACTGACCTCAGACAGGCACGCTTGATGACATCTTAAAGGAGTAGCTCAAGTTTTAATGACAAAATCTAATTTATTATGAACTGGGCGTTCAGTTAGTCCGTCTAAAAATCACTTGCAACAGTGTTTTGGTGTTTGAAGCAGAAATTGCCAGCGTTTGCTAGCAATGCAAGTGCAAATCAAAGGGGCTGAAAAATGTAATGCCAAAGAGTTTGACAACATAGTCAACTACTATATTTTTTTTTCAGAGAGTTGATTCTCAGTATTAATATACCCCAGAAATATACCATAGATGAGGTAAAATGTGCCTTCAAGTCAATACAGGAGTGATAATGTTCTTCTGAGCTTCTTGACAAAGGGGTAATAGTTCTGTGAAGTCTTCTTTAATAGCTTATGAGTCATGTATAATATGGATTAAAAGTACTACAGCCTTCATTATATTACTCCATAACATAGTGCAGTGAATTCCAGTGCATCCGCAGGCCTCGATTCATTTACGCACTCATTCACTCCAGGATGCATCTTTGAATAGCGCTGACCTGCAGGGCCCATGGCCATCTGTGGCCCTTCTCCACCCCCTTGCAGAGTGAGAAAAACCCCAGCTGCTCTTTTGGCCGCCGCAGAACTCACCAGGAGGAGTATTTAAAAATCCCTAATCTATCACTCAGCCAGGCCAGCCCTGTCTCCGCTGGCTGGCTTAGAACCTACGATTTGCACTGTCCATTCCACAAGAGGGACATCGTTACTGCTCAGTTAATCTATCAGAGAGAGAGAGGGAGGGAGAGAGAGAGAGAGAGAGAGAGAGAGAGAGAGAGAGAGAGAGAGAGAGAGAGAGAGAGAGAGAGAGAGAGAGAGAGAGAGAGAGAGAGAGAGAGAGAGAGAGAGAGAGAGAGAGAGAGAGAGAGAGAGAGAGAGAGAGAGAGAGACATTGGGGTCATCCATAATGATTTGGAGCTTTACCAGGATCATATGTAAACGACCCCTATGGTATCCAATGCCAAAGAAAGATTTTTTCCCCCCTGGCTTGCCACGGTCTTTTTCATCATCATTATTATTATTATTTCATTTTATAGGATTACTTCAGTGTCATTGGATCCCTTGCATCCTGTGCTGTAAATTGTATACTCGCTCGAGATGGCACAACAGGCCCGGGAGATAATCGGACATCCCACACTGATAATAGAATTAATAATAACTATTAAAAATGCCCATGGTGGATGCGGTATTACCGCACATGGGCTGTGTGTCAGAGCAGCTTACACAAAAAAGTGGTTATTTTAAACAGCCTGCTTCATGGAGATAAAATACTAAAATGTTTTCACGACACAGGAGATACTGTAGTATAGAAATGACATATATTTTGTTAAACAGTATGGAAGCATAGGCAGTGCCGTTTGTTTTTGACAGTACGGTCCAGAGGAACACATCTCAGTCACAGGTTCATCGCTCACTGCACTGCTCTCAAGGGTGCTCTCAAGCACTGTGGGACTGACCTATAGGCTATTTTGTTATCAGCACTGAACAGCCACCATTAGCTGTCCAAGATAGCTAAGCATTTCCATGTTTGTGTGCTGAGACACTCAAATAGACCCCAACTCTAATACTCTGCACTGCTTCTTTGGGTTCAGGTTTAATGGAGGCAGCCTTTGGCATGCTAGTTTGGGTTCCCCGGTGAGCTTGGCTCAGCAGTGGCGGGGCAGACTTTGTTTCAACCATCTGACATGTTCTAGGCTATTTCTTTCTCAAGACTGATTGTGATTCCCAACCACATTTCAGAAAATCAATGAGCTCTGCTTGGGGGAGAGAAAGGGTAAAAGAACAGGGAGTGAATGCATCAATCATCCTCCTTCAACCGTTTTGATGCAACGCAAGATTCAAGAAAACACGGGAAGTCAAGAACATGCACATGGGCCGACGAGCTCTAGCTGTGCTAGGCAAAACATTCCGCTTTCCACACCAGAAAATGTGTTCGGTGATTTGAGTGTCAAGATGTGGCCGAGCCCTGACATTATGAAACGGTTTTAACCGTAATAATGTTGCCAAGTTGAAATATGTGGAAAAAAAAGACAATGATTGATCTTTGCAGTCTGAGAGAAAAAAGGCATGGCGCTCCTTAAAGGGACAGTTCACCAACATTACAAAATAGCTCTTGTGTTCAGGTGAAAATTTACTTGAAATAAAGAAAGATTTTATTTTTCTTTCTTTGTTGGCACAGACCTTTCGGCTATCAACCCTTCTTCAGCGTGCATTGAGGAAACCTCTGTGAAACGTCAGTGTCAACAAAGAAAGAAAAACAAATTAAGAAGAAACAGAGTGTGGGCTATCTTTGTTTATTTCAAAATTGCCCATATTAGCCGACACACCAAAAATAAACAATAGAATTCTGTTTTTTGCGAGAGGACTCTTATGTTCGTTCCAGGCCAAATTTACCAAATCTTAACCTGTTCTAAGCTATTATACTCTTTTACATTATATATACAATTCAATATGCTGTTCCTCTACTTCTGTCTTGCAGTTTGTCCCACTCTCATCTTCCAACCTAAAACCAGTTATCAGTGCTCTTCACTATAACAGCCTGCCTATCTTTCTGCACCTCTTCTTATTCCAGGATGTCTGTGGTCAAAAGGTGAAGCCTGGTTAATTGGTGGGCACGTAAGAAGTCTTTTTCCTTTTTCCTGCCTAGTCTTCCTAAATTTCAATGCATTTGGCTTAAAAAAAAGGCAATATATCTCTGAAGTTTTGAACACTTTCTTCTCCACAAAAGCCAGGGGAAAAATGTCCGTTAATCCCATCAGTCTGAGACTGGGGACTTCTCATTAAACACCTGCTTGAACAATATTAGGCGGATTCTGTATCAGACTGGCAGTAGCTCTTGCATAGCACAATGAATCCCCCCATCATGAATGCATTATGAAGACGAAGAGGGCTCAGTCTGGGTGTAAGAGCCGCTTTCTTTGTAATTAGGCCAACTCCAAGCTCAATTGGTGTACTCAACAGAACATATTTATCTTCATAAGCCTCCCCTCTCAATATTAAATGAGTTTGATGATAATGTCATGGGTTTATATATATATTTTTGCCATATTTGATTAAAGTGAGCTTGTTTCGAGCCTGGCTTTTGTTTCCAGGTTCAAAGATAAAAAGGTTGAGGGATTAATTGACTGGGGGTGGGGGGATTGAATATGACAAGAATAGCAAGCCCACGTTAATGAGCTTTGAGTGAAAAATACGTGTACACACAACAAAATGCTGTAGTTTCTAAGTATAGACACATAACACATATTAGTGACTACCCTATTATTGGTGGTATTGTAAGAGATAAGTGGTTATCACTTACCTACACCTACACCTACAGTGTAGGTGTAGGTAAGTGTGAAGTGTTTAGATCCAGTCTATTTCCATTCAGGTAACAACAGAATGGAACCATCTAGCCAAACCTGAGCAGAATCTTAAGGATACCATGATTAAACTGAAAACGTTTTGGTTTTCATTGCATTACTGTGCATGCAATGATCAATTACACAAACCCAGCAGTAGATCTTACAGGACATGAGCTTGCATATGGTAAAACCTTAATGCTGGCCTCTCAAGTGTTGATTACTTTGGCGATCTACCAAAGAATCAATTTAAATTTGATACAATTAATTTAATGAAAATTGCCATTATCTGCCTGCAAACCACGCTGAATTTGGCTAGGAATCAACCAATTTGCATACAATCAGCTTGCATCTGAGGGGGGTGCAATAAAGCTGCCATCAGCTGACGCCAAAACCACACCGAATTCTGCTCAAAACCAACTTTCCCATGTGGCGTTTTCCTGGGCTTGGTTGTGTACAGTGTGGAGTCATTACGAAAGCAATGAATGTGTCGCGTAAACAGGCGAGAGCCGGTAATTGCTTGTGATTCCCAAAAGTTCCTGTGTGCTTTATTTTCAGCATCAGTGCATTATTTTCTAATTATCTTGCCGTGCACTTAGCGGAGTATTTGGACAGGCGTTTTGCCCACAGGCAGCAGCAGCGTTGCAGTCACAGTGTTTTCTCTTTGTGTGTACCTGCAGGCAAAGCCTCGCTGGAGATACGGCGATGAGAGAGCGCATATGCGGTGAGTCATCCTCACACTGTGGCTCTGATGACATTCTGCTGCATGTGCTTGAGCCCTTGGTGGGTTACACTTGACTACAGGCCATTAGAGGGATTCAGTGATCTTTAAACATGGAGGCAGTACTGCTACCAGCCCCCTCCACCCCCCCCACAAAGAAATGCATTCAAAAGTCATATCCAACTGCAGATAGAGGGAATGAACGAGAGAGTGTGAGAGAGAGACCTAACATTGTTCCCACGTTCATCCGCTTTTAATATGCTGGTGGGGATGAGGGAGGTTAATGCTCCAATACTCTAGATGCTTGTTTTCCCATGTGCAAGTTTAGAAAATAAAAATGTCATCTGAAAGAGAAAAAAAAAAAAAAGCTGTCCTTTTCTTTTGGGGCTTTGAAGGGTAATCAGCACATCTGTTTTGTACCTTACTGTGAAAACATATAATTTTTGTTTCAGTCAACTTTTGAACACTAGGGAATGAACTGTCGTGTTTTATGAAATAGAAGAGAATTTTTTGAGGATACTGTGCAGGCCACTGTGGCTCAAAATACCTGTGGCAATCTATTCAATGTAAAAGCAATAATCAGTTAGCATTGACTGGAGCATTCTGATGCACTTGTGAATTATAATCCATTCAAATTTATCCTGTCCACTCCAAAGTATCATGGGTGACCGTGTGAATACCTCGTTAATGATTTCAATTCGAAGAAACAGAACTTCTGGACACCCTTAAGCAAGCTTTGGGCAAAAACATCAATGCAGAGCACTCGTAAGTTAAAATCACTCTGGAAACAATTCAATTTCCTTGCTTTCCTCGGAGTTAGACTGCTCTAATCAATAGGCCAAAGCTGTTTGAAGTCTGGGTCTTGGGACTGCTATAGAGACACTGCTATAGAGCCAACATGAACAACATGCTCAAAAATAGCCTTAAAAGAATATTCAACACTTCAAAAAGTGCGGGCCAAAATCAAAGTTCTCATTTAAAAAGAGAATTATATAGTTCTGTGAGCGTGTTGATTGCTAGGTCAGCGGCTGTGTTTCTGCAGCCAATTATGGCTGAAAAATAAATGAATGCGGTCAGCAAGTCAGATGTTGAATTTCATATACAGGCTGTTTGACTGATGTATAAAAGTACAGTAACATATTCTATATTCAGACAGCAGCAGATACACGTTTCAAAGGGTTCGGTATTTTGAGGGAACGTAGAGCTGAGGGCGCATCAGAGGCACTGGCCCTCAGCCTACATGTTTCTATCAGAAAGATTTTCCAAGTTGAAAAGTTGAACTATTCCACTTTTATAAGAACAACCAAGTCACACTCTGAATGGGTCTGAAAGCTAATTTCTTAGCTCATTTCTGTATAACACTGTGTTAACTGTCCTTCTCTAATATTCTTCTATTCTCTACTGTGAGGTTCTTTGGGAGAAAGTGCTCCAAGAGAGTTTTTAAGAACATGGATACACCTTTAATTTAATTTAATTATGACATCACTGTCACTGCCTTGAATTATAAGGTGTGATATGGTCATCATACCCATCAACATAACATACAGTCAGTGTTGGGTAATGCTACTTGTGTTACATTCTTTAGCCTTTTTAACCCCTTTATTCGTGTAATATGATATCTATCAAAAGACTCCTTGTTTTACGCTGCCTTCAAGTCATGTTGAAAATATTGGAATTACGAGTAGAGCGCACATGAACGAGCCAACGAAGTGGTAATTAAGCTTGGAAAGTCTGGATTTAAAATGTTAAAATGTTGTAAAATGTTCCTTCAAGTGTTTTTAGTTATCAAGGGGAAATAGCTAATTGGACCAGTGTATTATTTTGGGAGCATGCAATGATGGCAGTGTTTGCTGATTGTTCTGGACCAGGGCAGAGATAGACTGTTGCGTGCTCTTACGCCCGGGCCATTATATTATATATGTCGTTTTTGTTTACCCTCGTTCAGAGAGAGAGAGAGAGAGAGAGAGAGAGAGAGAGAGAGAGAGAGAGAGAGAGAGAGAGAGAGAGAGAGAGAGAGAGAGAGAGAGAGAGAGAGAGAGAGAGTGCCCTTCACCTGAAGTTCTTTTAACTTATTAACATAATATAATTATATACTATATAGAATTTAGCCGTGCAAGTCACTGAATTTTCTACAACACGGTCCTGCAAATATTTCACAATAAAAGTCTTGTGTTAACAAATGAAGGGATTCTGTCCACAGAAACACTAGAGGGCTTTTAATTTGAAACGGAAACAGGAAGTGTTGAGTTAAAAAAAATAATAATATTTTTTCATGTCTGTGACATATTCTACAGATAGACATTGAAACTGTATTGAAAGGTGTAATGTTGCTGGTATGATGTCAATATGACTATCAACAGATCATTTTCACAAAAAATAGGCTACACGCCGAATCTCTAGATGAGCCGCAGCCAAGCCGCGCCTGAGCCACGCTGCTCACGCGGGCCGTGTGGCTGCTCTAACCTGTTAACATGGGCGCCGAAATGAAAAGTAACAGGTTCTGCAACGCACATGTGCTGCTCAGGTAGGCGGTGTGGCCCGGGCGTTAGACCTGTTACGGACCTTGCTGTAGGCTCTATGTTTATTAAAAACCTTAAAAGAAAGATTTTGTGTCTGTCATTATTTAGACTACTTCTGCTGGTAATGTGAGTAATTTTGCTGGTAATTCTACTGTGGAATTTAATTAATAATTTAATTTTACAATTTTATTTATTTATTTATTCATTCATTCATTCTGTATTGTATGTCTGTGTGTTACTGGTCATTGCCTACTTTCTCTCATTGCTTTTTTAAATGTCATATGTATTATATATTATATTATATATTCCTCTGAGATTAAAATAAAAAAAACTGAACTGAACTGAACTTGAACTGTATTAAACCTACAATATTTATTAGCCCAATGAATGAACGCAAGTAGCACAATCATTTTAGGGTGTAACGCAAAAGTAATATATTGAGTAGTGTAACTAATTACTTTTCTCATGGGGCAATAAGTAAATTACTGACTTTTAAGAAAAAGATAACAAGTAATGTATAATTTATTACTTTTTTCCAGTTACGACCCCAACACAGCATACAGTACATGTAATATGAGAGTGACTGGCACAGTCCAGCCCCGTGTGCTTTACTTGCGTCAGAAGCACCTGTACCCCTCTACCCATGTCAGGCTGCACAGTGCCACAGCTACCTACGTCAGTACAAATGTGACTTTCTCACACATGCAAGTAAACACGACGCATGCAAACCGGTTAGACTGGGGGGTGAGGTTAGGGTGGGGGCATATCACAGTACATCTCATTATGTTTTTAAATTCACAGCATTAGCATTTCATTACCATTAAAGCCGTGCTGGCACCGTTAGCTGCGATGGAGGAAGGGAGGGGTCGGCTGCCGGAGTGTGGGGGAAAAAAACACGTGTCACGTTGGCAGAGTTCACACAGTCACTGACAAAGCAAGCTGGGTTGGGATGATGTTGAGATATTATGCAAATGGCCCCAGATCTCAGCAGTCATAACCTTATACGTATGTGAATGATGTCATGGGTTCAAAAGTGCAACCACAAGACATTTTCATCACTAATGTTTCGCACAAGATTTAACAGAACTTGATTTATTTTTATCACTCATTATTTACAAAGCAAGAGTGTGTGTGGGTGAATGGAGATTGTATTTATGTGTAGCCTACTGTATAAACTTGTGACATGAAGACCTTAGTCTCATTACTTTATTTCTATTCAAGCCATAAATGGAGACTGAGTTGGAATTGGCTGTCTTATCTATAGCATTTGTTCACTGTTGGATAGCTCACTTGAAAACTACATGGGAGCTGCAGTTTTGGCAGTTTAGAGGGAACTGACTGATATCACCGTAGCCCATGGGCAAGTGGATAATCTACAGCCTTTTCAAAACACAGCAAGAATCCTGATCAGAAGAAGAAGAGAAAATATTACCCCAGTATTCACATCCCTTCAATGGCTCCAATTTCAGTTTACAGGTGTTTAAATAGAGATAAAGGAAAATTACACCCTTGGATACTTTTTACACTGTTAAACATCACCAATCTGTGGTATTTAATGTGCTCCAGAAGTTATTTTCTGATGAACTATTGTAATTTACCTTTTCATTGTATCCACTTTCCCTCAGACCATTAATTCTGAGGGGCTGACACCACTGATGTAGCAGATAGGTGAAAATATTTATCCTATTAAACACCATTGCAGCTGCAATGGAAATATCTTGATGTGATGTCATGTCATCTACTGTACGTTTGGCCAGTTATCCGCAGAAATAAGAAAAACACACCACTGAACAACAACAGGGACCCAGGAATGCAAGATACATTGCCAATAGCTGTTTTTTAACAGTGATGAAGTGTTTAAGGGTGGATTTTTCCTTGAAGGCCATGCAGTGCTGAAAATCAAACTTACGTGTGTTTTGAGGATTATAAATATGTAGTGTTTACAGGTATATGCACCATGTTGACGTAATGTCAGAAAACTGCATCTTGGAAACCTTGGGTTTGAGAAATCTTGCCCAAGTTCCCTGTTTTGAATTCCGACTTGAAGCGCTATTCTATTGCATTTCGCAGAAATGTCAGAATTTCCAACTTTCCGACGTCTCTGGAACGCAGCATAACCCCATCCTACCTCTGTGCCTGTATCACTCCCTACATCCTCCCTACCCCTTTGGATGCAGGGGATATTGGGGTTCCCAGGATTAAAAAACACACACAGCCGGTGGGAGCGTTCCTCTGCTACGGAACAGTTTGCCTGTTCACGTCAGTGAAGCTGAGTCAGTTGCCTCTTTGAAGCAGCAGCTCAAGAAACAGTTCTTTTCCCTTGCACTCCAATCATTTTTTTTCAACCTTTATTTAACCAGGGAAAGTCGACTGAGCAGTTATGTTTTTTTCCAACAACGCCTTGCTTCACATTCATACAGCTCCACACATTCAGACCTGGGAGCTGCCAGGCACAGTCTTCTAGCTACTGAGCATCTCCACCGGGGCAGATGGGAGAGGGGGTTTACTGCCTTGCTCAAGGACACCTTACGTTACTTATTCACTTTCCCCACCCACATCTTAGCAGGCTTTCCAGGTATTCAAATTGGCTACCACCGCCCCCATATTAAACTGCCACCACCACACCACACACACGTTTTTGTTTTTCACTCCTTTTGTTTTCATGTCTCTTGAACAAAGTGTTGTAACTTCTGTGCAAAGTGCACTTTCAACTCTAAAAAATTTGAAATTAGATCAGATAATGTATTCACACAATAATCGCAGCATGCAAAATAGTTGAATAATGATATTATTAAGGGTTTAGTCTTTCCACTATGCATGTAAACAGCTGAATTATTTGTAGTTAGAGAAATAATCAGATTATTTTATGCATGCAAATTTATTGTAGTCATTGGGCAGAGCAGAAAATGTTATTCCGTCTTCAGTAAGGACTGGAGACAAAGGAAAAGGAGGAAAGTGGTCTTCAATAAATGTGCCTCCTAGTCATTCTAAGCCAAGCACATTAGACCTGGCCTGTTGCTATGACTACAGGCAGGATGATTTCCTGACATGGATGGGAGCTTGGTGGAGCCATCCTCAGACAGACAGGCAGGTTGAACTCTAATTTCCCCTAGCATGTTCGACAGGACCGAATGCAAAAATAGCCCCAACCCTAGTGGTCCATATGGCTGAATCTGGGAGGACCAGCTGCTCTGGGCTTTCAAGGCCGTAATCTTTATTTCACACCCTCAGCAAGCCATTTTAATTTCTGATGAGGGACTGGTGGCATGGAGGCAGAGCGGGAAGAATGAACCACCTGTGTGCACCTACAATAAGACTTTTGCATTCTAGCTGTCAGAACCTCTAAAATGCTATATATATTTATTTATTTATTTTAATCAAACAAAGCACATCCCTAGACATATTTCTCATATTTTATTCCTCTGATCATGGAAATTCTAGTTTGGATTTGTGTACATGAACAATTCTCTCCCAAAGCGAGACACGAGAAAGCCTTTAGCCTGTGATGTTATCTGTGCAATTCTTCCCATGAATAGGAAACAAACTTTACACACACTAAAGCCCTCTCCGGATGGCATTCATATTACTAGGGGAGGTTGGTAATTTGATTTTGCCCATGCAAATTGGAAATTTCCGTCAGTCGTCCTGACGGTAAAATAATTTTGAGGTAACCATGGCCGATGTGGACTGGCCCATGCAAATGTGCCACATAACGTCACCCACAGTACAGCAAAACAGGCAAAACTCCATATCATGAGAGATGCTACTCTACTGGTTATATGGCCATTCTAATAATCTAGATGCCAGGTCTGCAAGGTCAAGTAATTGCATGAAACACCAGATGTCGATCCGGACGGGGAAAAATGACCCTAGGAGGTAGGGCTGAACGATTTTGAAAAAATATCTAATTGCGATTATTTTGACTGATATTGCAATTGCGATATGATTTGCGATATTCGAGGGAATGATAATTTTTACATCATTATTCTCATTTTCATTGAAAAACGTATTAAAATGATTATGGTGTGATTTTTGCGGGGATCTGCACCAAACAAAGATGTTTTCTTAAGTCTGTAGAATATGATGTGTAGGCCAGGACATCTCTGCAGCACGACAATGTTTAATTTAAAATGGTATTTTGACACACATTTCACCTTTAACAAATATTGCGCCTCCTGCGATTTGAAAATTGCAGTAGGCCATATTGCGATTTCGATAAAATTTCGATTAATTGTTCAGCCCTACTAGGAGGTCAGAGTTCACTCAAGATACAGCAGGCAATTTCAGCGAGAATTTTGACGAGGGCGTCCTGAGAATTTCACTGACATGTTCGTTCCAGACGGGATATTTTCCCGTGGTGCTGAGGTAATAATTACCAATCACCAGACCTTCCCTGGAATTACTAATGCTGTCCAGAGAGGGCTGTAGTGGAGCTTTCCCTTCATCCATTCCTGTCCACATGACATACACCTCATTGATCCATACACAAGATGGTCACAGCACAGCCAGCAATGCACAAAGGAAAAGGAATACCTACACACAGCTTGCCCACAGTTTCAGCCCAACTTGTGTCTTTGAAGAGGAGGATACACTGTCTCCAACACCAAACCAACACCAGCATATCTTCAAACCAGTCCTTTAGAGGCTGCCCTAAGCTGCAGCTCAAACCTCCACATTTCATGCCTACACCTCTTCTCCTCCCAGCAGCAGACCCTGCACAGCAGGACTCAAAACCAGGGAGACTGAGTTTTGCTGAAACAGTGAAAGGAGCATCTGATCTTCTGCTTGCAAGGCCTCAGTAGCATTCAACAGTATGCTGAGTTTGCATTGCTCTCATTTCTTGAAAGGATGCAGCCACCAGTAGTCCCTATCTGATCTCATGGCAATGGGGCAGCGTTTTCCTATTCATAGGGCTTCCTTGCTGAGACGACTGCATCCCTTGCTAATAGGACAGCTCCCCAGTTTCCACTGGCCTAAATTTCATGAGATCTGCCAGACGTCTGTCTTGCCACATGATTGAAAAGCCCAAGAATGTGGGATAAAAAGAGCTCAAATGGCAGGTATACTGGGAAAAGAGGGAGGATTTTAAGAATTGTAAGAAATTCTCAGAAGATCCAATAAGTTCACAGGAATATCAAGGGGAGATGAGTAGCACCTTTACAGTGTCTGTCACTTTATGTTGCAAAATCCCACCAAGCAGTCTCTCATCATATAGATTTGCTTGTTGAGGTGCAAGGCACAGGGTGTATGATTTAATGCAGGCATTTGCTTTTTCCAAACAACCAAATCACATTATAGAAAGATAATTAAGAATAGGCTTTCTTTTTTAGGCCAGACACATAGATCTGGCCTTCAAAAAGTCTAAAACCAATCTGTTTGCTTCCAGTCAGAATTACAAACTTTTTTCATGAGATGGAACAGGTGCGTAAAATTCAATCAACTCTGGCCAAATAATTACTTGGCAACACATGGCACCCTAAAAGTAGCAGTGTCAGAAGATCAGAGAAGTTGGAAGCACAGATCAGCATTCATGATTCAGTGCCACGTGGCTGTTATGAAATGTTTCTTCAGAGCTTATTTAAAGTGCCACCGGGATGTCTGGATCTCACAATGCCAACCAGATACAATAATGGTAGTAAAGTGCTCGGAGACCAACAACGGTGATGATTGGCACTTTCTCAAAGAATCTCTTAGTAAACAATATTAAACAGTAAAGACATCACCACCCACAGCAGAGTAGGATCAAAGAGCATATCTTGTGGTAATCTGAATCTGTTTAGCCATTACTTAAACTGCAGCGCAATCTCCTGCTAATGGTAGAAGCAAATTTATGGGAAGCAAATTGCTGTGTTTAATAGTGCAATTAATCCAACTTGTGCTGATGGTCTCTGGAGACTTTTGTAATGCGCAGTGGGAGGCCTCTATAGGACACTCTGCAGTGTGGATTAAGCCAGTTGTTGATTCATCTCCATCGACCTTCACATCCATTTGGATTTCCAATAAGCCTTTGATGTTGAAATATGGATGACCTCTTCTCACCGTGAACTGTACCTCTCCACTTGCAGATGAAACTACTTGCATGTGCCGAGGCATGTATTCACATGTGGTTTGAATGTTGGCTTGAATATAACATCAATTGTTTTTAATTCAATGTTTGCATATTGTGAGTGGGAGTGCAAATGCATACAGTATGGATGCGATGCATTGTCAATATTGCACTGTCAATAGTCCACCTAAACATGCACGTACATAAACACACACACACACATATACACACTCAAAGGCATGCATGTAGACTCGCTTCATGTCCCCATCCATGCAATACATGCTAATAACACCATTACAGTCCCGTCCTGCCCATCCATCCTGAACCCATATTCTCTTCCTACTAATGGACTGTCATACCAAAACACACAAAGAGCCGATCACATCTTTTATTAGTGGCAGGTTTTTGCTCTCCGGTGGGAAATGTTGTTTTGCTGTCAACCCATCCCTCTTCCCAAGGCTTATATTTGTAGAGACAGCTCCCAATTAAACACAGCAGCCACTGACACATATCAAAATAATGCACGCCAAGAACTGGCTGAAATTGAGAAAGTTGCAGCTAAATCTTTCATTTCTGCGAGTGATGTGGACAAAATGAGGCAGGGATAGCTCAGCAGTTGAAAAAGACAAAGCTGTATAGCTTCACAGGCACAGATGAATTAATCCAGCAGATGTGGATCTTATCCTACAGACATATAGCAGGTCTGAGTTTTATATGCGTAGATGTAATGAATTAATTAGAGGCCAAAAATGCTTATGGATGCATTGATTCAGCACACACTGATCTGTCATAAAAAAATGAAATGATTCATGTCTGGTTTTCCAGGAATATCTCACTAGAGGCCAATCAATGGAGCTTAAACATTTTTCATATTTCTTTTTCATCAGCATCAAAATACAGCACCTCCAGCAGCACTACTTGAGGAGTAAATAAATCTCAAAGTGCAAGTCAGAGAACCACAGTGGAGGTTTATACAAGCACTCGGCTCAGTTAGAACAATTTGAACCGGAGGGCATGAGGAACATTAGAATTAGGGAGAAAAAAAATATTTGGAAAATTTCCCAATATGATATTTAATCAATTCTTTTAATCAAGAGTGAATTCTTAATGCAAGAGGGCTAATTGGAACACAGACTCTGCACACTAGTAGCTGAGGCAGAAAAAAATGTTATCATGTAGGACAAACCTCCAGGCCCAGGGCCACTAAGTACCAAAGAGAATTATTATATTAGTTATTTGCAAAATAAGCAAGAATTTATGGAAACACACACACAATGAAAGAGGTGAAAGTAAACTCTAATGCAGGATGGTGAATGCTGTTTCAGGATTAAAAGTATGCTCTATTCCTACAACAGCCATTATTCGCACTATACGTCCATGATTATTGCAAGATTATTCAGTAATTCAGACCCTGATAAGATGCACTCACAAACCAGCACTTGACTAAGCATGTTACGCCGAAGCCTTGCCAAACATCCAGTGCTGTGTTGCCACACTGTTGCTCCAACTCCAAAGGAATTACATATGTGGAATTCAAATTCTGTTCTCTTTCCCTTCGATCTAGCGGCATTTATTCAAGGTTTATGCAAACTCATAATGCTGCTAAATTGCATCAGCAAAGTTAAGGTGCTTGAGTGTAGGTTAAAAAATTTACCAGTAAGGAAAACATGACAACACTTTGCCAAAAACTATGAATTAATCCTAATTTTAGTTTTGTTTTGCCAGCCTGATTGCTAGTTCTAATTTCCTTACAGGACCAAGACAGACTAAAAGAGATTACTCAAAGAGAACGGTGGGAGGCTATGCAAATAATTCAGATGATATTTGAGCTTGAATAATGCATTTCATAATCAGAAGTGGAACATGAACACTAGTGGGGCATATTGTTTATATTAATTTGACTGATGGAATTTGCCAGCAGCAATTCCAAAGTTCATCAACTTTAATGCATTAACTGACACGAGGCCTGCAGTACGAGAGCCTGCTGAGCTATTTCAGTGTTTCTGCCGTGATGTATGTGCTTTTCCATGGCAACATTAACGCCAGATCTACTGTAAGGCTCTTGTTTTGATTACACAAAATATGCAGTTACCTTAAAGCTATACAAAGAATGTAAAATTCATGCTCATTAACTTGCTTCTTATTAGTCTGGTTACTCCCAAGTATTTTTTGATCTTGCCTCCAAATATTCTATTATGCCTATGCATTGAAATTATTTTAAAAAAGATGATTAAATTAAATCATTAAATGGATCTTGAAGCTTTTGTTTAGCAAAAACTTCCAGACAGATTGATCTTGACAACAGGTAAAAATTATCGATACTGAATGTGTCATGAGATTTATTTGTTTCTATGTGTACTTTGACAATATATGGATGTAGAAATCAACATGTGTAACTTGAACAGATACACCAGGCACAGACTATTTCAACCAATACACTTAGGGAGTAATGAAGTTTACAACAGGTTTATAAAAGGCTGGGGTTTATTGCCCTGTTGTATTGACGTGTTAAGAGTTATTTTGAGTTAATGAGAAACACTTTATTTTGCATTAATTGTGAAGATTATTTTTCTGAAATGCATTCAATATGTCTGTTCCTTATTTATTATTTTGTTTTGTTTTGTTCTAAATGCAGATTAGATTAATTTTGCAATTACATGCCTTTTGGTTGAGCTAATTATTTCACGTGACTAGTATCAGAGAGACTAGAAAGAAGAGAGGCTACAGGAATTACAAGCCTTGGGAGAGTTTGTAGTTCTGCTAAAATTCGGAAGTAGGCGATTGCGCATATCAGGGTCCATAATTTGTAACCTATAAATGAATATTTAGAATTTTTCCTGTCTGCTTGATGCATAATCATAATCAGCATGTGTCTGCCTGACGACTGACTTGACAGAAAAACTAATCACAGCTTACAGCAACATCTAGGCCTGCTCTCAGTCATTAATATTTATGGAATATCAGCAGACCGAGGGGGCTCTTTATAATGTTGTGCAGAACTTGCAGACCTAGCTCATGTTCCCACCTGGCATCACGTCAGAAATCTTGGATTTTCACCATCTTGTGTGTTTTCCCTAGGCAAAGCTGAATGAAAAGATAATCCATCTACATTCAGTTCCTGCTCTTAATGCAAAGTCATCCATCATACAATATGAAACCAAAAACAAATAATAGCATTTTTTGTATTGTATTTGTATGTGCACATTCCCAATATAGTACCTAGTACTTAATGTTAGTGATTTGCAGGTAGAAAGGATTTTACTTGGTTGGAAGCCAGGGAAGGCTACAGCTACCTACCTACTGTTGCTCTTGTTCCAAAGCAATATTATCAGCCATGAGTGCTGCTGAAAAGGCACAAATCTCCAAATCCAAATCAACAAGAATATACAGCCTTTTGCTCATGTGACAAACATACTATTTAATAGTATTAAATACTTTTCAACAACACACTGACATTCAGAGAGGTATTAGTATTATCTGATCACTGTACATTGTGTCCTGGCATTCTGTTTCTAATGCATACACCAACTAATCTATAACATTTTTTTATTTCTATTTTTGTTTTAAATTTTGGCGACATCTTTGGTGTAAGTGGTCCTTGCTGCTTTGATTTTTTTTTTGCCAATCAAACAGGGTGGCTACTACTGTGATGTTTTTTCCTTGGATTTTCTGTTGATGCAGTTTGAGTTTCTCTTTTCTTTGTCTGTTCAGCCATGGTGGCTTTGGCTGCTCATGCTAACTACCCAGTTCTTCTTCTCTTTATTCCAAACAAACCGCTGTTGCTGCCATAAAATGTAAAACACATCACTTCCTGTGAGCCAGGGGATTTCTACCTGGAAAGACGAACCTCACACCGGGTGTTTAGAACAGCAAATGTAAAAGCTTTCATGAACTGGGTATAGGTTGAATCACTATTGTGTTATATCAATCTGCGATAGAGTAGCAAAACATTTATTTAAATGAAAATGACTATTACTTTAAGTGTGTTGATAAAATTTCAATGGAGCACAAATTCAAGAGTGCTCTTTTGAATTGGCTCAATTTGTGCTGTTGCTGTCTATTAAGCTGACGGTGTTTGGGGTTTGGAGTCCAGGCAGAGAAGCTCACGCTGACATGAAGCTAAAGTCCCTCTTAGCATGAGTGTCACCGGTGTCTGCTTACCTGGATCATATGGTGAGTCCAGCTCGGGTTACTGCTATGCTGCAAGGAGTGAGTTAAGGTGGGGGATTTTATTTCGAGAGAATCGTTTTGCATCAGCTTGATAAATAGCAATTCCTATGAGACTCCATACTCAGAATCAGAATCCATTTAAATGCCAAGTGTGATAGCGGTACAGGTATTTATTTTGGTGACATTAGAGCAGAGATATACTGTATTGACAGTTCACATGGTTTAACAGTACATACAGACACACATGGTACAAGCACAACACATGCAGTGCAAAGAGACAGATCAAGATGCTATGGACAAATCTGTACAAATCTCTCACATGTCTGTAAATAAATTCAGTGCCCTATGACTGCATATACATGTATATGGGTAGCCTATACTGCATACTGTTTATTACATTGGTACAGTACTGCGTGTTCCTCACACATATACTGTATATAGAGAAAACATAATGAATGCATTTCAATATAAAATAAATATACTGAATACAACGAAATGTCATTCTACTGTAGTTCTTGACAATGATTCCTGTGAAAGAGCAGGAGTTCTCTGTGTGTATACCATGTGTGTGTGTGTGTGTGTGTGTGTGTGCGCAGAAAAGAATATTCAAATAGAAAAATCAACCGAAATGCTTTTCACCACTAAGAAATGTGTGGAATTACTGTATATAATCTTAGAGATTAACTGATGAAATCCTGACGTCAAAGAAAAGCATTTACGAGAACGATCTGTAAATTATCTGAAAACGATCTCGAGGCCTGCAGGTCTAGGGGTAGCAGTCACATATCACTTCAAATCTTCAAATGGAAAACGGTGAATTAAAAATGTAATACAATCTTTAAGACATTGAAGCTTTTTATGCCATTGGCATATTGAGAGTTTAGAGCCAGAAGAGGGGAAGTGACTTTTTGGACGGAAATGGTTATTACATATCAAATCAGAGCTTGTGGTTAGATCCGTCCATAAATGGAATGATGAAGCTGATGAAGTCAAAATATGCAACAAAACATTAAAGATTTAAACTATTTTAAAGGGGAGGGTGGGGGAGAATAAGTGTTTTAGCTGTCCTCTAAAGTCAGTCAAAAGATACTTATGACCTTCAGGCTCTAAACCCTTAATTCATCATTCATTCCTTTTGACATTTCTGTTTCCAAAAACCTATGAATATTTGTGATCTAATCTTCAATCTTGACAAGTTTTGAATTGTGAGCTTCCTATAGACTTCTAATCATATAAATACCCAGGAGCCTTTCTGGATTTGGCAAATGTCTATCTTTATTGTTGTGACATGCACCTCAATCCGTCCAGAAGGACGTATCAACAATACAACCCTCTAATACACGGCGAGTGTCATTCATTCTTCAACTCAATTGCAAACATTTCAAGTCAGTTCTTTTCAAAGCTGCCAGGTTGAATGAACAGTAAACTGACATAATACATATCCATCAACATGACAGGCCTCCTAAATGGATATTTTCTACTATTGGAGGTGGTGCACTTGTTTGGACCCATTTAAATAAGACTTTAACTTCACCGTTCCGTCGATGTACCCAATGTAGCTGTAATCTGTTCATTCGACTTTGTGACAGCGGGGGCACATGTCTCACTCAAAACAATCCAGCATGGGTGGTTGTGTTTAAGAGCACAGTGGGAAATAGACTGGATCTATAAACCTCACTGCCGCTCACTATTCAAAGTAGAAAAGAACAAAAGCTTCCAGACTCCAATTAAACTCTCTTTGACTACAGCATGGGAATTTAGAGAATGCTTAGATAAGATGAAACTTTAATTATCCCTATGGGGAAATTGAGTCATCGCAGCAGCATAAGTAATAGGATTCATCCAAGAAAAAATAGGATACAAACATAAAAACAGAATATAAACATATACAGCAAAGAATTTCAAGACGTTGAGAAGACTAACAGTGGGAAGTATGGGAAAGAATATGGCTTACCTGCATGTATGCATTTACTTAGTTATTTACAGTTGTTCCTTACAGTATTGCTTGCTTAAATATGGATTTCAGCACTCTTTAATTTGCACCCTCTGTAAAGTTTTGCACATCTGTATTTTCTCTGAGCCACATCTCAATACAGACACTACAGGTAGATCAATTGAGGATGATCAGTACTGTGTTATCTTTTTCCTTGGAATATGTGTGATTATAGAGGGAATTGAATATGAAAGGGAAGATGATGTGGGAGAGAGGAGATTCTATTGTAGTTGCAATAATATCTGACCTTGTTGCAAAGAAACCAGAATAATCCCTTAATTTTACATTAGGAAAATATCTAACATCGCCCGCTTCTGGACAACCTTCATTAAAACTTATCCAAGACAGGAAGAAAAAAAAAAATCTGTTTAAGCCCGTCAATGTAAAAGTTGTTTATAATTCATGACTTCTTAATTAGGTTGGCAGACCTAAATTATTGTGATTAGATTTGTCCAGCAGCGGTGACTTTCTGAGAGACTTTCCTAGAAACAGAAAGTGATTACTGTCACATTACTTACCCTCTCACATCATTCCTGAATTCCAATTCTGGTCAGACTTCATTTCAGTAACCATATCACTGAGAAAATACACTTACTGTCCTAAAGTTGTTGAAACAGTGACACTAGAATGATTTTATCTTTTTGTTCTTTTTCATGTAACTCGTCACAACACCCAGATCCACAGCATTACCTAGGAGTTTTAAAGGGGTAATACACAATATTCTTGTGTTTTTAATTTTGGCAACATCTTTGATGCAAAGCGGCCATTGCTGTTGTGTTTTTGCACTGCACTTTCTCGAGATCACTTGTCAATCAAACAGCATTTTCTGTGTGTGGCGCTCTTTTCTTTATCTGTTCACCCAGTTATTCTTTTACCTCCTTTTTCTATTTTTTTCCCCCAAACAAACTGATGCTACTGCTGGAAATGTAAGACATGTCAGTCCCTGTGCGTCAATGGGATTTTTCCTACCTACCTGACTATTAGCACTGCTGTTTTCACAGTTCTGGATTGCAAGTTTAAAGGCCCAATCTGGGGGTGGAGAGGAGCATCCCTTGTCTCACCTCTGCTGACTTTCCTTATGTTTCTGTTTATCTTTATCTTGAGAGTAGCAACTTATTGAACACTCTTGGAGGAGTGGTATTAAAAACAATAAAGCAACCATTTTAATATGTTATTGTAATAGCAGCTCATGATGGTCAGATTTGTAATAGTTCCAGATAGGGCCTTTAACACACAAGTTAATATTGTTTCCTCATTACTGTACATTTTTATATTTTAGGCATTTAGCTGATGCTCTTAGTTAGACCTACTTACAATGTAAAAGTAGATTAAGTTTCAGTTCCTAGATCATCAACATTACATGCAACTAAAAGTGAAAGATTCAGAGCCATAGTGCTCTAACAGTATTCCTGTGACCCTAGAATGATCATGTAAGAGGGAAAACTACAGAAAGAAAGAAATTATATAAAAGCTAAGCAGAAGAATAATAAAAGGCAATGCTAAGCACAAAGAATAGACCCCAGAAAACCTCAAAAAAGGTTATTTATCCAATCCAGGTGACAAAAGTTGAGCTAATTCGCAGAAGCACTAAAGCCTGTAATATTTCATAGAGAAAATTCAATGACGTTGATGATGTCAGTTATGAGTGAAGCATTTCTTGAGTCATCAGTGAAATACAGCCTATAATGTTCCTTGCTGCTGTGCCATAACAATAACTTTTCTTACATTCTTATCAATGTGCATTTTTCCCAGAGGCCAAGTGCGCCCAAGAGAGATGTTCTGCTGTTGAGAGATAACTTCTTTTCACATCAGTAAAGCCATTACAAAAAGGCACATGCCAAACATAAAAGCAAGGACAATAGCCCACACCAAGATAGAAAAGCAATGAACTTTTTCTCATTTTGGAGATTTTAAGGTTCTGGCTTTAAGATACAACATGAAAAGGGCGATACAGCGGCTCCCTGAGAAGGAAAACTAATTTCCTGAATCACTTGTTAACTCCCAAAGATTGTCTATGCTTGAGGAGATGATTGACTCAATAGTGGCCCACCATGTATTTTCTTCCAGCATTTTTGACTCACACAGAGACGGCATAAGCATGACTGACAGATCTCACAGACCTGACACAAAGTTACTTTGCTTAAAAACGACTCATCGCAAAAACCTACATTTTATAATCTAAACAGCCTCCATGACATCAAGTGCATTTTTCAACTTAAACCATAACCATAGCACATGACCACAACATCCTTAATTTCCACTGCACTATTTCAATCTCAGACCACTAACTGTTTGTAGAATTGCCTCCTTCACGTAATCGTTTTGTGAGCGGAAACCTATTTCTCTCACTTTTTGTGCATGGAGTGCGTATTTGCATTTTAAGATATCATGACATTTTGGGAGACCAGACTCAAACAGCGACCTTGGAGCTGGTAAGGACTGACACAGCGGAGTTGAAGGATGGTCTCCCTACTCAGTGCAGCACCCTGCCACTAATAGTGTGCATAACAGATTAGAATAAATACATGCAATGCAAGCTCTTGATCTCACTTCTCTTCCAGGAATGTTCGTTGAGTATACAGTAGTTGCATTGTTGATTAATCACTGATTTTTATTTATTTTTGTTTGAAGTGTTGACATTGATATCTGGGGAAAAACTGATCAGAAGCATGTAACATGTCCCTAAAGACCAGCTACTCTGTCATTTTTAATTTTACAGATAAAGCATTCTTTACTGAATATTATCATCTTTGCTCTCCATACAAACATTTGTGTTTTCTTTCATAATTGAGCCCCAATGTCAGCTAGGGCTTTTCATAAATGATGTGAAATTAATCTTGCAGAAACTTCCCTCCAGTCTTTCTGTTACACTCAACATATATCAATATTTCACTTTCATTTCAACTTAGGTTTTATAAATCATCCATTTCTCAGTTGTGTTAGTCAGACAATCATCATGTCTTCTCTCTCACAGCACAAGGCCAGGAAACCACATTGAAAAGTCACTTGGCACACCAAGCATTTCTACTCCTTCTGTCCCTCCTCCTACAGTACAAAGTGCAGTCCCACCGTGTGCTTGATGTTCAGCCACAGGCTAGTCAGCTGTTGGCCTCTTTTTTTTATTTTTTTAATGGCCTACTTTCCACCCAGGATGGAGGTCTTTGGAACCTGGGGATAAACACACTACATCTGCGCATGGTTCCTGCTCAGTGCCTAACAACCCTATATCTTGCACTGTGGAGCTGCAGCTGTACACAGCAAAGCAATTTCCAAAGGTATCTCACATCTGATGATGCAAGGGATTCAGCTGGAATGGAGCCAGGTCTAGTCTTGCGCTAGTGACAGCTGCACCGCTCATCTCATGCCAGTGTCATGTGAGGCTCTCATCAGGTATCTCTTACTGGAAATGTGATTTTGAGCATCAACTGCTCTGCGATTGCTGTTTCATTTCAAAGCACTGAATAGTTCAATAGTTCTTTGCAATTCAAGGTAATACTATCTATCTATCTATCAATCTATCTATACATTATTCAAATTACAGTATCGAAATATTCATTCATTGATGGATATTTTGGAGCAAAATAACCGAAAAAGTAAATGAGAGTAAACAAATGAAGTTACCAAATTCGATCATTTCAGTGGATTACATTACTGATTGCAATTTTTAAAACAGGAAACTGTAATGGATCAGTAATGAATCAGTAAACTGTAATGGATTATACTTTGAAATTAACCTTCCTTTCTATCTATCTATCTATCTATCTATCTATCTATCTATCTATCTATCTATCTATCACTAGGCTACATCACTGGATAAATGTTTGGCTTTATCGAACTGAATTGATATTCACAATCTGCTTCCAGCTGTCATGAGAATAATCTCATGAGAAAAAGCTGAAGTCCGCTATGAATTATGTGCTTAACGTCACCAATCCTCGTGCTTACCGCTTAAATAAAGAAGCCATAAATAGCCTCTGTCAACATTTCAGCCATTATGAAGGATTAGTGGTAGATGATCTTCTATTCACTTTACCTAACAAGGGTCACGCAGCTCAATGCCCGTCACTCCAACGGCACAAAGATAATAATCGGTGCAAAGACAATCTTAAACGCGATAACCTGCAACCAGAGAGGCAGAATTTTAGTCACCGCAGTGACAGGCGAGCCAGACAACACGCATAGCAAACAATTCATGAAAAATTAAAAAGCAGGTCTGAAAAAACAAGAGTGGGCTTTCATGTTATGAGTTTGTCAGCTTGCATTTTGCTGTGAAATCTCCTGCAATGAAATGCCATCAAACGGCCTTTACATTACTGCTCAAAAGGATTACAGGTTGGCATGCAATACGTCAATAACAGCGATCGCTTCTTGTCTGAAATGACCTTTTTCCTGCTCTGTCTCGGGGGTCCTATTCAACTGCCCCTTTTTAGCCTTTAACACAACAGATTCCTATTAACACACACTGTAAATGTACTCACAGGGCCATACGAGGGGGTCGAGGGCAACCGTAGCCCCTCAGGAGATTCACCGGTGTCACTGTCTGACTTACTGAGGCCAATATGTGGCTCATCTGTGAGGCGAGGGGGGGATTAAGACTCGTGAATTCAGCTTGAGAACTTATCAATTTCCTCCCCTCCCAAGACGTGCCAAGGGGGAAAAAAAGACACATTCAGCATCACTCAACGCAAAAGAAGAAAAGCAATGGCCCAAAGTTTAATGAGTACCATCACTTGGCACTGCTCAAAAGCAGCAAGTGAGGTTACCTGAGGTAAAAAATACAGTAGGAAGTAAGAAGAATATGTACATTAAGCACAAGATTATGTACATTATTAAAGCACATTATTACGCAGTGCTTTTTCGGAAGGGCAAAAAGTGCTTATTATGCAGAAAGTAAATCTAGGATGCGGTAAATGTGATGCAGAAACTGTGAATGAGTCTTTTTCCTCAAGGTGTAACCAAATCCAACAGTCTGAGCATTAAGTATTCAGTTAAGGTCAAGTGAATGATAGTCCTGTTGGTAGCACAACCAGCCTGGAACATTTTTGTACATTGTGTTGAACTGTTGAATGAGATCACAGCTACAGAAATTAGGGAGCTATGCATTTTTCACACATTCCTACATGTGTTTTTTTCATTTCCAGAGTAGTCTCACTCCACTGCTCAGCATTCATGACCGCCATTAATGGATTGTTTCATCCCTGCATGAAATCAATCTGCCACTCTCACTGACACACAGCATTTGTTATGAGCTTGAGGTGTTTGAAAAGAAACAAACAGAAAATTGCCCATCACCTTGGTGTGAAGTCTTCAGGAATCTGCTTGTTCTCAGTCACTCACATCCACTCATGTTGATAACCCTGCCCTCGCCGCTAATACTCACCCATATCAAATGAAGCAGTGCAATATTACAACACAGAGTTGGATGATTGCCATCACAAAAGCAGTGAAATGAATATATTCCTAGAGCTTTTGGTGGATGGAAATTTAATCAATTGAAAAGGGGTTGGGGGTACATTATTGAATGCTTGCCAGCGCTGCCCCATTAGTAATGACCTGATTTCACAATTCAGTCATGGAATCATTTGTAAAAAAGCTTAAAACAGCATCTCTGAAGCAAGATGCCTGTACTCCCTTGTACAGTAACACTAGAAACAGTGTTAGAATTGCTCCTGTGACAGAGGAGAAATCTACACTGTCACTTTCAGCTTTAAGGAAGGAAGGAAGGAAGGAAGGAAGGAAGGAAGGAAGGATGGAAGGACGGACGGACGGACGGACGGACAGACAGACAGACAGACAGACAGACAGACAGACAGGAATGTTAATTTCAAAGTATAATCCATTACAGTGTATTGATCGCTTTAAAAATTGCAATCAGTAGTGGAATCCACTGGAATGATCAAACTCAGTAAATTTGATTATTCTCATTTACTTTTGGGTTATTTTGCCTCCAAAATCCATCAAATATGCAGTTCAATGAATATTTAAATTTAGATACTGTAATCTGAATAATGTAATTGCTATCATTTGCAATCACTGTCAACCACTGTTACAATATTACATTACTGTGTGTCGTCTGATGGCTATGTTTTTAAAGCGATAGTAACAGAGTACCATTTACAGTTTTTGTAATTAGATTACTGTATTGTCAACACATGCAGTCCTTTGATAATTCATCCTTACCCTGGTGATAACACACTGTTAGTATCACAAAGCTTTTATATCAATCATTCATGGTGTAGTGCATTTGCATGGCAGTGGTGCATTGGCCATATTGGCAGTCCAGCCTGGGAATACGTAATTGATAGTTTCCACAAATCATTTAGCTTGATCCTTAGATTTATAGAGAGCCTCACTAAGTTTTTTTTTTTATTATTGAATATTTAACGCCAGCATGCAAGCCCTGAAGCGATTCATATCATGTCAGTAGCATGCACTTAGTGCACTGGCAGATGTAATAAGCTGTAGAAGGTCAAAATGGTAATCTGCATTACAGTTATCTACATGATATCAATGTAATCATATAGACACTGAAGCTAGTCTGGGAAACACATGATTTATGTTCAGATGTATGATAGTTCTTTAATGGGGAATGCAATGAATGGTTTCAATCTCTTACAATATAGCCATACACACTTGTAGATTGTGTGTGTGTGTGTGTGTGTGTGTGTGAGAGAGAGTGTGAGTGTGTGTGTGAGTGAGAGAGGGAGAGAGAAGAGAGAGAGAGAGAGAGAGAGAGAGAGAGAGAGAGAGAGAGAGAGATGCAAATACACACACTCTCTCTGTATGTGTGCATTTGCATGCTTGAGGAGGAAGAGAGCCAGACAGTGAGGGAGAAAGAGAGAGTAATATATGAATATATAATATATATTGCACAGTACTGCATTCATGACTGAAATCCATGCCTCACACAATAATTTATATTAAATGAATGGAATTTCATTCAGACACATGAAAATAGAGGAAATTTCATGCATTTATTTTCATTTGCCTGCTCTCGATCTATCAAGGTGGGATATTGACGTTCACCAACAGATGTTCTTCATTAAACTGTTGTTTATACAGCACATCTAGCTTAAGGCTGTGGCACACTGAGCAAGGGGTTGATTTCACTTATTGGATACACAAGAACAACATCCCTATTAAAAACCATGGTATGAAAGACAGTAGTGCAGGCCCAGGGGAGATGGTTTCATTAACATTATTACACATTTGAAAAACAATAACCAATAAAAAACTAAATGGCTCCTTGTTTCTTTTGTTCAAGAGACTGATAATTATTCCACAGTTTGATGATGGCGAGTTGGGACCAAACTTGCAGTGCACATTGCAGGCAATATTTTGTATTCTCACGCTCCGCTATGATCTCCTCACAGGGGAGGAATGAGGTCGTAAAGTCCAACAGCCGCCAGCTTAAAGCATTTACTTTACATGGTGGGCTAATATGAGTTTTGCTCCAAAATGAGACCAGCCACTATTTGAAACAAATGGCAGAAATCAAATGCTGGTACTTTTTAAATGACAATAGGTAACTTACTTATAGGTAACTTTAAGTTCCTGGGTGACACTTTTCCAGAATGGATCTTCAGCTATGATGCATAACAAATTTCAGAGAAATCTGACAATAAAGTTCTATTGTATTGTATCATATCGTATCGTATCATATTGTTTCGTATTGTCTTTCAGATCCATTCGTGTTCAGGTCCATCCCACCTCTGACAACAAAGTATTATCTGGATGGCATTGGGATCAAACTGAAAGTGGCCATTTGAACCCATTCATACTGAGTTCGGTAATGGATCTTTAAAGCAAGTACAGCAACTATTTTACATAGGCTATGTCTCGATCAATAAATTGATCTAATGCCGGGATTGTAGCATCTGCCGTGTAACGAGACCTTGAAAATTCGGCCAAATTTAAAGGCAAATTTAGTTTTCTACATTTTATACAACAGTAAAGTAAGATCCTGTACAAAAATGTGTCATGCACTTTAATTAGGGGAGAAATGACATTCTGCATCTGTGAATGCTACGTATCTTTAAATCAAAGCTTTTAAGAAACAGCCTTGAGTGTTTTTCTTTTGGAGAGAACTTCTGAGTTTTCTTGGAGAGAATCGTGCCCTCCCTCTCTGACACTACTGAATACTTACAGTACTCCATTTCTTTGTAACTCTCAAGGGCTGGGGTATTACTATTTCAAAAACAAGCTTAATGAAAAGCACTAGTCTCAGGTCAAGAGATTACGTTCGACTCTCTTTAGACTAATATTTAATTTTGGGAAAAAACATTTTAATTTTCCAGTACACTCCTCTCAACGTGACCTCATGAACATTCAAACGCTGACATTCACTGGCCTGGAATTGGTATTCACCATTGGCATTCAGGTTTTTTCTTTAGCTCTCTTTATCATTATTGTAAACAGGCAAAATAGCTTATTGAAAAATATAATTAAGCATACACATAAAACCTCCCACTTCTCTTCCATTGTGTCAGAAGTATGATGTTTACACTAACCAAAGTGAAACAAAAGCAACTTAGTGGCATGAATGCTGTTAACTGAGACAGCCGTATCAATTAAACATTTCTACATATAAGTGAATTAAGATTCAGGTTTGCTACTGGTATCTTATTAATTAAAATCTGGCCATATAGGCATACCATTTTGAATGTACCCCAACCTGAATCTACCTCCACAGCTGTCAAAATGTATTTTCTATGAATAGCATGTGTTGCTAACATTGTGTTGCCCTAATTTTGCATTGTTGTTTCCCATGTTCAGTGTTCCCAACTGAATTTCAGCCAAACACAATGTTGATTCTCCCCATGAATATCAAATGACTGTGAATATTAATCAACTCCCTTGACTGGCTTCAACCAGAGTGAGAATGGAATCAAGCTGGAGGTTGTCACAGTGAAGAACAACACCGTGAAGCTCTTCCATCTAAAATGGATTTCAACTTTCCATCCTAAAGAAAGACTATTTCAGGTCTATTTAGTTATCAGAAGGACACGTGCATCCCTGACCAGTTAATGGTTAACTCTTGTCGAAGCAAGGATTATATTAAATCTAACTCTGCTTCAAGAGAAAGCCGGTTTAAATCTAACGTGGGCCTCGTTTCCCACATTCACTGGTCTTGAATATGCTGATGCAATCTTCTGCCTGGGATTTCAAATAACACCAGGGAGCCAACCGGCAGGGGAAAATATTTCCAAACTTTCTTCAAACAGCAGGCAGAGAATGTGGAATCACACAGATTTTAAGAGGAGCTAAATTCCATTCATTCTTGTTAGTGCAACAACGAAAGCTAATAATGAACAGAGAAGTCTAGCAAAGCACTAAAGAGTTACAGGGGAAGCTCAAGGCTCAGGTCTGTCTCCATTGCACTACAGGCAGCAGAGCAATTGGATTTAATACATGAATTCTGCGGGGAATTTGCATGGTGCGTGGAGAGTGGTGCTTACTGAGGGATGGAGACTGCAGTGTTTTCTGGCTGCTTGGGAGATCCTGCGTGTTGCTGCACCCAGTGGGAAGCTAATGACCAGTGCATGTCGACAAATCAATGGGGATCTCCAACTCTGCTCTCCAGTCCTCTACGGAGGAGGGGATTTTCTCCAGCAGCTAAATGAGCTGAGAGTGGAAGTACATCTCATTTGAAAAAAAAAAATATATATATATATGTCTATATATATATATATATGTGTGTATATATATATATATATATATATATATATATATGTCTATATATATATATATATATATATATATATATATGTGTGTATATATATATATATATATATGTGTGTGTATATATATATATATATATATATATATATATATATATATATATATATATATATATATATATATATATATACACACACAAATCATGAGGACACATGGCAGAAGTGAGACACCCGGGGGAAATATTTACTGTAGATTTTTTTTCATGCTCCCTTCTTAACGAGGAAGTCTTGCACACATCTGTGTGTCAATCTTTGCGATGCAGTAGATGAATGCAGCTATTGCACTTTGATTTACTGTAAAGCTTTCTTCTAAAATATACAGTACATATCAAATGGCAAAAAAAAGGGTACCATCTACAATATAGCCAATCACAAACAATCACCAATCTCAAGGAATTGGCACCACATAGCACAATCAACAATTAACATCTCATCTCTCAGGTCATATCATTTAAAATTCATGAAAATGTATGTACATATCATTTCATAGGTCTGTGCATCGCTGTATTGGTATTCAAGATACTCTTCCTGAAAATGTGCGTAGTTTTCCTCCACCCCATTTATTGTTTTGGCATGTGCTATTGTCTTGTGAATAGACCTGGAAGATGCTCGTCTCACCGGTGTTACATGAAAACAGAATTGAAAGTTCTGGATCAGTTTGGGGTTGTGAATTAATGGAGTGGTTTAATTTGCTTCAGGCATAGTAGGCTGCCTTATGGTTGGCTGTCCCAGGAGAACGATCACCTCAGTGTGTTGTTATTTATGGAGAGCCAGGTACAAAAATGTTTGTTGCTTTGAGCCATAGTGCACCGCCATGTAAATTATCAGAATGCCAGATGCATGTGCACACAAGCAGGAACACAAATGGATGTATGCATAAGCATGTGCATGTGGAAACACACACATACACATACACGCACACACACACACACACACACACACACACACACACACAATTGCCCTCCATTAGCAACCTTTTGCCAGCATGCAACTTCATTCCTTAGTCACTTTTGCGTAAAATCAATCAAAGTTAAAAGATGACTGTTGGTAGAAAAAGGAGCCTGATGTGTTGTGTATGGTAATTTCTATTTGACAGTGCATTCAGCGTTGTCCTCCAACGTCCCCAAGGTAAAAAGAGGCTACACCTCTTCAAATCATGTATTTTATTTTTGTGGAGGAATCATAATTCAGTGAAGTGCAACAATAATAATTGTCTCCTCTAATTCTATTCTAATCACACCCTGATCTTGTAGTGTTAATAATCATGAACTGGGTTCACAGTATTTATAATTTTTCTATAACTCAACCACTTCAGAAAAGATTGTGTAAAGAGTATGCACATAATTCAGGGGTGGCCATTGATCTTTTGGCACCCCAAGCAGAATTTCAATTTGAACAAGTACAAGTACAGCACACACAGATTGAATAATGTTGATGCATTTGGAATTGAGCATAAGTAGCCTACATTTTGTACATTTTGAAATAATGCATAGATATGATGTGGTATCAGTCAAGATGTAGACGCCTCACATGTCCTTGCATTCCTGAAAATGCTTGTTGCTGTTGTTGTTTTAATAAAGCCATATATAACAGCAGTGTTTCCCACACATAGACTTTACTTGGGCGGGCCGCCCAGGTATATTAACGGCAAACGCCAAAGTATATTTGGCGACCCATTTTAGCATTTTTTATTTTTATTTTTTTATCCGTCCGAGAGAACGACGCCATCCGCGATCGATTAACTAGTGGACAATTTCCCCTCGCTCTGCTCTACCCCTCCAGGGTTTCCCACACACAGAAAACTTTATATGAAACTATATAATCGTAAAACTGCGTGTAGCGCATTGATTCGCTCAGCCCCTAATTGCTCCACGCGATCTCTCTCTCTCGCTCACTCGCTCTCTCACCGGACCCGTCTGTTCGCCTCCCACTGCACACACGTGAGGGAGATTTTTTTTCCATGCCAAGAAGACGGCCGACTGAATTCCCGAAAAGAAGAACTAACAGTTAACGTTACTCGGAATACAGCTGAGTTTCCCAGATTGGCACGCTGTATAGCCTAGCTGCTAGTCAGTATCCACTGAGTGGACTGATAACGTTAATATTAACTTTTTAACTCTGACTCTGAATGTTTGCTCCCTCAATCCAGATTATATTGAAAAATATTTTCAAAGAAGGAAAAGGACTGGTCCTGAGGAGGAGCAGGACAGTCTGGACCAGAGGAGCTGCTGAGTAGTAAAACAGAGCAGATAATAATGTCAAAGGCTGTAATGTAACGATGTAAAGATACAGGAGAGACTGACAGCACAGAGAGATGTAGCAGGGCAGAGGGGCAAAAAGCAGATTTCTCTGTAAAAGGAGTCTCATTTCTATTCTTCACCTTGTAGACAAAAGCAAGCAACAAACAAATTTAAAATGGAGTACATTAGATAATTTTTCAGCCATCCAGGTAGTGGGATCCTTTATTGATATTAGCCTATATATTGACAATATAAGAGAATACAAGAATAAAAAGCCCCCCCCCCCCCCCCCCCCCCCCGTTGCCAACCCACCTACCACCACAAGTACATTCGAATTCTGTGGGAAACACTGAACAGTCAATAACCTTTCATTGTTTTGAGGATAAATTTGGCCGAATTTCATTTCATTTTCATTTCCCTTTCATTGCAATGCCTTGTGTATGAGAGAGAAACATGTTGCCAAGTCATCATCTTGTGATGACTCTCTTTGATGCCACTGAAATAACATGCATCATCATTTTAAACAATATACTACAAGATGATTAGTTGGACTTGGGTCACAGAAAGGCCAACATGGCTACAGGCAAGGCAGTTGAATGTTGAGTTGCCCTGGGTTTGAATGGAAAGAGCCCAGCTTGTGTGAGACCTTGCTTCCTCAGTCCTTTTTTAAACTACCCAATGAAAATGAACCAAAAAAAAAAAAAAAGATAGGTTCATCCTTTGTAATATGGTTAGGTCAACAAGTTATTACTGCAGTAAAGAGGAGCATATAATTATTATAATCCATCGGCACAGTGTGATGGGACTGAAATTTTGCCCAGGGCACTAAGTTTACCTGCAGGAGCCCTGAGGAGACTTATCCATTTTTATCTTCAGAGGAAGGGGGGAGCAGTGGGTGGTCGTTGCATGCAAGGGGTAGACTCAATGAAATGGAAATGTAATGCAATTGATTTTTGAGCAACAGCGCCCCTGGCATGTTTAACAGAAAATGTGCTACATGTGACGCTTCAAGCACGGAGCAAAGGTAACAGATGTAGAACCTTCCATTCTGCAAAACAGATGCCTGCGGAACAAAGCGTGTGTGTGTGAGAGTGTTTGTTTGTGTGTATGTGTGTGTGTGTGTGTGTACGTGTGCGGTGATGGTCATGGTGGTTGGAGGTGAAATGATGATTAATTCAGTCTTCTCTTCAGCTGTATGTGTGTGTGCTCTTACTGAAATCTATACCGCAGAGACAAACCAGACAAAATAAGAAAAAAAAAAGACAAATTGGTATGACTGGGTTATTGACAGTGTACCTGTGCTGTTGACAGAGAGATATCAATATCCATTTCCATGTCCCTGCTTCTAACTGCTGGCAGCACCATGCTCATTTGTGACTGTGAGGAGTAATGATGCACAAGTCAGTCTGATACTGAGCAAATGCCCACCGGCCACAAACACAAAAGCATGACACAACTTACACCCGGAAAGCTTGCTTTCCCAAGTAAGCTAAGAATTCATGAATAACATGTTATTCTTTTTTTTCTGCTTCTGCTCATATTATTTGGTTGCAAATATTTCTCATATGTTCATTTTTTTTCCATTTGACATACCCTTTGCCTGTGTAAAATGTTATTAGTCAAGCATGCATTTTCTGTCTGCAATTCCTCTTCTTCAGCTGTGTACAAAACACCTACTGAGAATGAGGAATGAACTTTTCAAGCACTTGCCATCCATAGCCTTAGTCTAAAAAGAGATGGATAGGCCATGATGACAATGCAATTTGCTTTTATTCTGTTTTTTTGCCTTTTATTGTTCCATCTTATTGTTGTACTTTTTCTCTTTTAGTAGTTATTGTCTTTGGACTTTCTTTTATTTTGACAGTAAAGCACTTTGTAACTGTGTTTCGAAAAGTGCTATATAAATTCCTCTTATTATTATTATTATCATTCAAGATTTGTGATTAGATACTGCAGAAGAAATTACTCCCCCCGGTGCAATTTATGAATTACTCACTAATAACTATAACGTAAAGACTAGAGATAGAGAAAAACAGGTGCAGTGAGATTTTGCATCAAGCAGTCTTGCAAAATTGATATCGTCATATTTTAAGACAATAATAGTGTCCCCTAGCTGAATTTCAGATCTTTTTTTTTTTTTTTTAAGTAAAACCCTCTATAATGATGTTGGCAATCGGCTCATGAAAATGTCTGAGTCAAATTCTCTCTTGTCTCCTGACCTTGAAGAAGACGTATCAGGTGAGCTCCTCGGAATAGCTTTTGGAGAGTGACATTAAACTCGCCTGCCTCGCCGCCCTGGAGCAGCGGTGGTCTGATCCCTTCTTGTTATCCAGCGGAAGGCAGGTAGTGACTCCCTGACAACAGTGGGACTCAATTGTCTGTGCTTATTATCCCTTTCCATAGAAACATCTCACGTCTTGCTAGCTGTGCGGGCTGACCTCTATTCCATCACTTAACTGCAGATGATAAGATGGAGGAGACTCGAGCTGACTTATTCATGTACGACCAATCGAAGGTGAATACACACCGTGTCACAGGTCACGGGTCAATCATGTTGACACGTGTCAGTTGTTCAATGAATCCAAACAGTATTGGTGAAGCTTGCTTATCCATATTCAAGTGGCAGCATCTTACCACCTCCATTGTTGGCCTTTAAAGATCCAGCACTTATTAATAGCTGGGAAATTCAGCAAAGCATAGCCGCATTTTGGAAGAAAACAATAGGAACTACCAATTATGCTCAAATGCTGAAACACTCTATTGGCAAACAGGACCGATTTAATAAAAGTGGCCCATGATCAAAGTGGGTCTGAGGAGGCATGAAATTGGATGTAAGATTTTTTTGGTGAAGTATTCCAGTGTGGAACGCACTTCTTAAACGTCTTGAGCGCTGCTGGGTAATGTAACTCTGTACACACCTTGGGATAATCACCACACAGACCACTGCACATTCAATACCACTCTCTACTGAACTGTAGGGTTCATTCTGCAAAGGTCAATGGTGTAGGGTTTGCTAAGGCTATTATATATCTGCAAGCTAAACCAATCAATGTTCAACCTTATCAGTGGGCCAATCTCCCATTTTCATGTTGAGAAGGAAATGAAATGTAGGAAATGAAAGGGAGAGTGACCAAAATAGATTTCAGGTATTCTTAGAGCCTTGAAAGACAAAATATTAGGAACAACTTTCTAAACTTGACTTTTGCCTCCATGTCTCACTTGTCTCAGGGCTTAAAAATCCTTATTTATCATGTCTCCCCTTCATGACTAAAGACAATTTAATTGGTGAAATCAATAAGAGTTTGCTACATGGATTCAGCTAGTCAGTCTATTTAAGAAACAAACAAAAAAAAAAAAGACTTGCACTATAAGGAGACGGTCTCATCTTTTTTGTGTTTTTTTTTTTGTTTTTGCCTTTTTTATGTCAAGTTCATTTCCTAATCTTTTCCCACCCAGTGAATTTAGTGTTTAATAGAATGTTTACAAGGTTTAAAAAAAGAGGTAAAAATGCTGTTTGCCAAAGAACATCAAAAATTCTCTCTTGGAGGCTGTTTTCCCACCACGTGTTGAACTGTTAATTTATTTTGAGTCTTAGTCACCTCTTCATCGATAATTAATTCTGTTAATTTTTTATTGAACTGTTGATGCATGAGAAGCCAATTAAAATGCACTTGACTTTGCAGCTATTGTGAAGCATGAAATACAAGTGGCAAACATTTTCTCTTCATTTAAATAAGAAAACTGCACTGTATTCATCGCTGTTTTACATAATCTGAGGTGATGAATGGAGATCCACACAGACGCACACCAAAAATATTCTTCTTCAGAAATATTTTTGTCTACAACTGGTCTTAAAGTCTTATTTTTCTTAAAATAGGTGAAAAAATATACTAATAGGATGAAATACTTTCACTTGTTTCCAAAGTAAATCCAACTTTTTTTTTTTTTTTCCAACGTTTCAAAAATGTTCTTGATTCAAACATTTTCTTGAATCATCTCAATACTAGTATAGTGAGCAAGACAAGACTTCAAGACAAATTACTTTTTAAGATGGATGTTTTTGCACTGCATGCCTGTAGACACTTTGAATCTGTGATCTGCCATCAGCAAAGGTGTCAAAACATCTTCACACTCCATCTGTTCACATTTTCAGAAGTGCAAGGAAAGAGATCCTATATACCCTGCAACACACACACACACACACATAATTGGGCCTCCATAATTGCGCCTTTCAAGGGGATTCATGGACAATTACAGGCATAACATGCCTACATAATTGAAACCATTGACATGTAGGGGAGAGGAGGAGAAGAGGGAGTACATCTGAGTACATCTGGTGCCCCTGCAATGCTATGATGTAAATTTCCAGGTAGCGGAGGTTAACATGGGTGAAGTGTCTGGTTTGACCTTATCAATTTGTTGATATATTGTATGGAGGAATATTCATGACAATTTTAAATAAATAATTAGATCATTAATAATTCAATTAGTGCACAAATTAGCACACACAAAGGAAGCAACTGGTCATTCCTCTTATTCCTTAGAGCAGATTGAAGGCTTCTTTGAGGCAAATGCATCGATATCAGCCCAATCTGACTATATGACATTGATGATGCTGTACCTGCAAACCTGAAGGAACTTCTACAGTGAATTAGGCTGCATCACAGGACAATAACAATAACAAATACTAAAACAGTTACTATAAAAATAAGACTATTTGCCCTGGATGCCCCTCTTTTGACCCCCATCGCCCTCCACACACAGACACACACACACACGCACTGAATAGGTGTGCCTTTAAGGAGCTGTGAACCCACCTAAAAAATGCATTAGTATGGGTCAATGTTTTCAGTGCCCCATGGTCTAAATGCTAGTTCAGAGGTGTATCCGCCCTGCCAATAATAAAATTCTGGGTAGAAACAATGAATCCTTTTCGCCATGTAAATAGTCAAATTGAAAGATATTGAATATTGGCACAAAATGTTGGCTAACTTAACTGTAATTTTAATATAGCATGAGACTATTTGTTTTAGGGGGAATGCCATGAACAAGAGAGCTGCATTTTGGATTTCAAATTTTTATCCTACTGTGGCCACCTACATATATGAGTGAAGATTTAGTTTATGGGTTGACCTGTGGAACTGAGACCGACTCTATTTTCAAATTCATATGTCCTCGAATACCATTTTAAAAACCCATCTTATAATGCTTCGCCCTCAGTCATTGCTCCTGTCAGGCAAAATAAAAAAAGGAAGGTATGAAAGTAAAATATTTTTGAATTGTAGTCTTTGGACCTCTATTCACTCCTTTCACCAAATGAATAATTGGAAGACCACAGACCACAGAACACTTGTGAGGACATCAGGAAGACAGTGAATAGTTTAATAGATGACTACCTTATGCCAGGACCCTGGGCTTGTGTACCAGACAAAACCAATGTTCCCACTACCACCATGTTTTCAAATTTAAGAGTTTAATTCCAAAACACTATACATACATTTTAAATATAGAAAAAACAACAACATTGAATTATGAACTTCAGATACTACATCTTGAATATAGAGGATCCAGTCTGTAAGTGTGAACATTTCATCAACCAAGAGGTAAAGGTTACTAACTATCCATTAAAGCTGTGTCATAATTTGTTTGAATTTTGCTTATGATTATCTATGAGTAGGTGTCACTTATTTTTCAAATGGTGGATATAATATTTTGGAACAAAACTCTTCAATTATTCAGAATCACTTCAGCGGTGGGATTCCTCATGTGTATTTTCGAGTGGAATTTAGTGGGAAGATTAGATTCAGTGAGTGGGCTTAGCTAGTAAAACAAGACAATTCTGGCATAAATCTTTATACCTACGCAATATTCATTTCATCACACATTACTACTTGTTGACTCAGGTTGCAGAATATTCCTAGAGAGAGCATCTGGCCCAGACTCAGAGCAATATGCCAACAACTTTTTACTGGGTCACATCATGAAACCCAGAAAATGAGCTGCCATCATCAGGGTGAAATTACAATAATGTGTGCATGAAAGCCAAACCCTGGTGGGTGAAATATTCAAATTCCTGTTCATTTTCCCAGCAGGGAGTGATGTCATGATCCCATGTGTGAGCATTTGGCTTACACATGATGACGATACTTTTGTGCCCTTTGCAACGTTCACCCGAAATTTGCCATCAAGTTAAATTTTCCACCACAGGAGACAAAATTACACTCCACTCATACCTTTTTTTTGGGGGGGGGGCAGAACTAACACAAACAAGTTAATAGGCATCCTGGCATGACAGCACCTGGCACCGCATTAAGAGTTCAAATACGCACAATATGGATGATTAATAATAATTAAATATTCCTCTTACAATATTACAGTGCAAATGGCTCAAAATTATAGCCTACAAATTATGCGGGTGTGATGTTTGTGTGTGTGCATATGTGTGTGTGTGTGCATTCAACAGCTTGCATAATGTCACAGTCATGAAATATTAATTAAAAGCAGTGATATTGAAGCCCCTACATTGTTGCTCTGCTGTAATGAAGTTAGAAAATCAGAATGTTGTAACCTGCTGCTGCCTATTGCCAACTAAATGCCCTGCTAACAGAAAAGGTCTTCAAGGCATTATACTGCCAGCACTATATTGCAAGCACTGTTACCCGGGCTACAGAAAGTTCAGCATTTGCACCATAAAGCACCGTCCACAGAGTGAGCCGACAAAGATTTCAGTACAGTCCAAATCCTGAGGGGAGCTACCGAGGACTGAGCTCAAAATCCAATCAGAGGAGGAAAAGAACAAAGAGGATTGATCGTTCTCTACCTGTTCATTCCATGTAAAGTATTGACAGCACTCTCTGCCGCAGGGTAATCCACTCAGAAAGGAAGGAAAATGTAATTTTGGTGCACCGAGTCTTGGTAAACAGTCCAGCAATGCTAGCTAGATAATCCACTTCCCAGATGGTGAAACTGAGCCAAGATGATCACTTATTCGTCTGCCGTTATATTAAATTAGAAACTTGTTTTCTGGCCCACTTGCAGCACAAATGCTGATGCACATTTAATATCATGTTTTCTGTGTTTGGTTATGTTCATCTTGGTTCATTGTCACAAGGCATCATGGGTGACTGTTTAGCATACTACTTCCTGGATAGTACTTTTCTAAACTCAAAAATTAGGATGAAAATAACATGCTGGCATTTTAATAAAGCGATGCTGGAGAGAAGATTGCTAACTGAAGTCAGCATACAAGTCAGCAAAGTCATATTTATCATACAATTTAGAATACATCTATATTTTAATACTTGTATTAATCCTACTACTCATATTTTCGAGATATACACAAGTAAGGGATACACAACCAAGGATTAAATTGAGAGATTATTTATTCTAACAACACACTTTTCAGAGTCGCTTTACTAATAATCCTGGACTCAAAGTCCTCTCTAGGTCCTTGTCATTGTTACAAGAACTATGTTTTATGCCCTGCTTTGTGAGCGCCCCTCAGCTGTTCATTTTCATATCATAAAAACATCATGTTTACATTATGAATACAGGATCACATCCCGCACAGTACCAGACGATTTATTTCAGAAACTCAGCAAAGATGTTTTCCTGTCTGGTTGACTGCCTGGTTCTGCTCTAATGTTGACAAATCACACTTGTCAAGGTGGTTTATTTATGGTCAATGTACAGTAGCTATTGTGAGCACATCTCAGTGACTTGACGTTTTAACCCTCCTCCAACATCTTGCGTTTCAGTTTTCCTATTCATTCTGTCACTGCTTGCTAGAGGGTACTGTGTGCAACATGCCGATAACTTGTTTGGACCTTTGCTGAACTTGTCTGTAAAGAACAGGAAACAATGAATTTTGTTATACTACTGCTGACAAAAAAAATATATTCTATTCATTCTCTTCTTTTCTCTTTCATACTTATTCTTTTATGAAGCATATATACATTGTCATGCTTATGATATTATGTTGATGTGACTTCCATTTGCGTTCATATATATTGAAATATGAACAGCATATCTACTGTCAAAGTAATCCTACTGAATGATGTGAATAATAGAAATACTGTAGGTCTTCTTGCTTATGTAGTCCTATGTAAGATGAAGACATTTTATTTTTGTTTTTTGTTCTAGATTTGAATGTGAATGAATGTTTTGATCTGTAGATACCAGAGGCGGGGACTCAAGTCACATGACTCGGACTCAAGCCAGACTCAGAGACTTCACTTGATGCATGAAGAGAAGACCTGAGACTTGACTTGACTAGGTTTCTAAAGTCTTGACAAAAGATCTTGTGTTTGTGTAAATGCCTTAGATTGAAAGTGATGAGATTTGTTCCACCAGACGACTGAATTTAAATTCTGTTTTCTGAATTGTATGGAATGATTGAATTTATTAAAGTTGAAACTGATTATAGAAATCAAACTCATGACATACTTAGCAAGTTTTTATCCTATTTAAACCATATTGCATTGAAAAGTCCAAGATATTTTCTTTTCTTTAATACATTATATTGATACTGGACTCTTGAATTGTTCTGACTTGACGTTGTCTTTTCTTGTCAGTTTGCCAAGCTGCGTATTTTTTTATTGTAAAATAAATCAATCAAGATATCTTTTTTAGAGTGCGGATTTCCCTTTTTTTGATCTTGAATTGCCTGTTTGAAATCAACGCACCAGAAAAGCCTTATTTTATGTACATTTTCTTACCCCGCATATGGAGTTTCTCAGTCATATTCGGTTATACTTCCTACTTATTCCACGCTATTGAATTATTTTCTATTGTATATCAAGGCAAAATGAAGAGAAATTAGCAGTGGAGAAAGATAAGTGGGTGTGAATGGTATTGTTCGAATCAATGCCACAGACAGAAGCGGGGTGAATTCCCAACCATTTATTTTTTGCCTTCCACGGCCTCGACAAAAGAGGAGGGGGAGACACACCCCTTCCTCTACCTTGAACCTTCTACCCGCCACCCTGCACAATGTTTATTAAATCAAAGAGCACATGAATGTTTTATTAAATGAGAAAATATTGAAATTCAGACATTTCTCTCCAGTTGAGTTTGTTCTCACACTCCTCTGCTCTTAAATTGATTTCACGCTCTGTGGCTATCTGCATGGGAAATAATGTGCTGCATTATTAACTGGGAGAAGGGGAGGAGAAAATCACAGGGGAGGACAGGAGGCTCTGACTAAGAATCTGGGCCCCAGATAAATGCTGCCAGTCTGTCATCCATCCAAATCTAAAGTGGAAATTCAGTCCAAATTACCGTAGTTCTTTTGATGCAGTCTTCTCCTAAGGACTAGACATTTGAGCAGCCCTGTTGTTTATTGGGAAAGCCTCTGTGTTGATGAGCATCTCCATTTTTTTTTAGAATGCGGTGCCAAGGTTGCCAACCTCCTCTGCTCTCATCAAGGGGAAATTGATTGTAGTTTTCTCATTGAAGACCCAGTAGCTGGGGAATGTCACTGGGTGTGGGGTATGACCAAGAGACAGACAGTCATTGTTTATCAGGTAAATCACACACACTAAGACTGTTAATTTAAAGCAATGTAAAAGCTTTTTCCTCAGTTTTCTGTTTTTTTATCAGTCGTTTTTTGTTTCATTAACTAGGTTTTTATTTTTACCACTACCCGATAATTGCGGCCCTTAGGCAGGAAAACCACACGCACATCTTATTGTCACATTGAAATCAAACCAAATAAATAGTGAATGATAGGCTTAAGCTTCCTTTAGAAAAAAGAAATAGCAAGCATTTAGGAAGCTTGAATTTTATCCATCTTGCCATGCACAAAGAATATGATAGCTTTTGTTGAAACACCACTGGCTTTGTTTACATAGCGCTTTGTGGGATTGAAGATATTTTTCCACATTTGTGTAAACTTTCTGTACAAGAACTGGCACAATATGACAGCTAAACATGAGATTTACAGGCATTTTTGAGGCTGTGAAAAGTTTGTAGTAACTGAATTAAATTAAATATACAAAATTTAGATGGTCACATGAATTCCAAAGGGTAATTTTAAACACAAATATTTCAGATGTCACTAAAATGTGGAGAAACCCTGGCCATATACTGTTTGTAGCACAATGTATATGCATACAGAGATGGTATTGAGTGGTGCAGGCACTGTTTGTTTTAAGAAATTAAAGTACCAAAAGTGGCAAAACCAGAACCTATCACAAAAAAAATACATTTACCAATTTATTTTTGTTTGTGTGGCACAGTGCTCCTGCACCAGGGAGAACCATTAAGCTGTCTGAAAGGCTCAAAACACGACAACTTGAAAATACACTGTCAGATCCATCACTAACCCAGAATAACAAGTACGAGCCTTTGATGATGGAAGAAAAGCAAATACCTTAGCTTGGGTTGTACTGAATTTAAATTTAGCCCCTTCAGAGCTCAAATCATGTCTAAGACCAAATCATGTCGATCAACCAATTTGTGCATTTACACCTCGCTGCCATGTTATTTCCTAGCGCTCACACTAACGGATCCCTTCAGCAAACAGTGGCGTGAACACCAGCAACGAGGCGATTAAAGCCTCAAATTATGTTTCACTTGCATAATAAGTTGTTGTTTGCTATGTGTTTATCTTTTTATGGGTTTTATGTAATCCAAATGGAGTAATGTTGTGTACAGATGCAGTGATAATCTGAAGGACATGCTTTTCTACTTAATTTAATGCTAAACAGGTTAGGGGGGTGGTTCTATAATGAAATCAAGTATTTAATTCATGACAACTACTGTTGCTGGCTGTGTGCTTTTAAAAAATAAGAAACTTGACAATAGTAACCACAGACTTCAACGACCTTTGTGTAGTCTCTTACATAATCAGATAATATAGTCCACATGTTGTGCCCCAATGTCCTATTAGCATGAACCAAGCTCTTCTCTTAACACTAAGCTACATGTCTGAATCTATTGCAAAATGTCAGCAAAATTATGCTTGGGGTCAGATGTATAAAACTTGCATGGTTTCAAGACTGAAAAAAAATAAAATAAAATTGCATACTTGGTCTTAGAAGAATGTTTCACACATTTTACATAACAAAATTACTAAATGAGTCCCTATACACATGATTATCAGAAATACAAATACATATATCAGAAATACTGGATAAACAGGTTCTGGTGGGGTGAGAGGAAAATAGCTTTTAAATCATTGTTACTGTAAACGTACGCCATTGTTTACAGTCATTACATACTGTACGTAGAGGGAATATCATGTTCTACACATGGAAAGTGAATAGGCATATTGCATGATGTTACATGTTATACAAATTACACAGAATTTCAGAGTTCCATATCCTCAAACTCCAATATCAACATCGACTTTGCAATACACAAAATAAACCACCCCTCCCCGTTTTGAAAAAGCTGACCCCTTTTGATTCAGTTCACCTCCCTTAGTCTCTCCTGTCAATCTTTGATGCACTGCTGGCTTGGGATCATCTCTCAAAACAACAGTGAACAGAAAATGCAGCAAAAACAGGCACGACAACATCAGCCCATAAATTGGGGATCTGAAGAGGATCTGGTCAGCAAAAAAATAAATGAAATCAAAAAAAATATATAAAAAATAAAAAAAAAATAAAAAAATTGCAATCTGGCTCGCGATGACACAGAAAGTGCATTTTAATCTAATAGAGAGCTTTTGAGCTGTGAATTAGTGTGCGTATGCAGTGGAGGCAGTAATCCTCAGCCTGGCATGAGCTGGCACACTGAGTCCTCCTACGCTGCTACAGGGTGACACACACACTTCCCTCAGTAAGTTCTCTTCCAGTCCTTGGCATGTGAGGGACGCATTAGACTATTTGTAAACAGTATTTAGAGTACCCACTGTGTCCGGTCAAATGCTGAAAAGTGCTTGCTGCATTGCTTATTGGTCTTGCCAGCATTTGGCCATGTGTCATCTTCATTGTCTGAAGCTAAGAAGGCTACATTAGAATAGAATAGTACTTCATGGTCCATTTGCGTGTAAATCCGCCCTGCCTGGTGCAGTGAACCGCTGGAACCGCTTGACATCCGGTGCCTTGCTAAAAGGCGTTTTTAACAGTGATGGAGAGCTTGTGTAATATGCTAGCTGGCCTCCAGTCACTGGCTCACATTCCACTTCCAACACTACCATTATCACTACCAACTAGGGATGGGACGATATGCTTACCTCACGATACGATTCGATACGCGATATGGGGTTCACGATTCGATACAACAATGTAATAAATAAAAGTTCAGTAACAACAAAGTATGACTGTGCAGAATTATGTTTATTTCTGTGACACAAATCATTCTAACAACGGCATTGGCTTGCTAGAATGTAAACAACAATTTAAAAATGTCATTATAAAAAGGGCAAATCATATAATTTGGATGGAGAACTTGTGCAATTGTGATGGGCAAGCCGTCTCATTTGTGATTACTACAGCAGAATAAAAAGTAGCTAATATAATTTTTCTGCCCTATGATACATATTGTCACATTTTTGTATTGCAGTACATTGAATTTCGATATATTGTCCCATCCCTACTAGCAACAGTAACACTGTCATATTAATGTTTCAGTTAACACGCTCTCTGTGTCACCTTTCAGTTTACCTACTTTCTAAATCAAGAGAGTGGAATTCCATGTTTCTTCTTTTTTTAGCCAGATAATTTTCCCTTGTGAGTGACCTGTTCTGTATGGGATTCGAGGGGTTAGGAGAGGTAGACACTGTAGGCTGAGGACAGATTCAGAGAGTATCAGTCTGGGGAATTGAACCATTGCGTTGGAGGGCAGTGAGTGGGTCTCCAGGGCCAGCTACTGCTCTGTTGGACCAGACCAGACGTTTCTGCTGTTCCCTCAGCTGCCCTCCTGCGTCCTGCTGTCCTCGCTTTGTCAAACCACGGCATCCCAGGAGACAAAGACAAAAGGAAAGGGGGAGTGGGGGCCTCTATCCCTCACAGTATCTACCTCACTGGCTTTTAATAACGTCCCATTATTGCAGGTTAGGTTAGCACAGAATTGGGAGTAATTCCCTCTTCAGAGCTAGCTTTTGTTTGCAAATGCTTGACACTTCATTTGACATTTTGTTCATATTTCTGCAAAGATGAAGAACTAATGCATTTCTTGAAACCCGGCTAATGACATATTCTGAACACCTGATGCTCATCTTAATACTACTTGACATATTTATGAATACTGATTCATGCCTTGGTGTTCATATGATACCTTTGCCTATGTCCTTTACCCAAAGACAGGTTTTTCAGTTGGGAATGGCAGTTGCCAGGAAGACTATAGAAATTTCCATTTAGTAGTTTCGACACCAATCAACTGCTTGTGAGTATTATACTTACACTGCATAAAAGCTAACATAGTGCATGCATAAAGTCACAATGGGATGGCATTTTGAGAGCATCTTGCATTCCGTAATTTGACGCATTTCCAGCTGAAACAGGATGTTGGGGTGGGACTATACGCAGGGAGGGATCATTCTGAAGCAGCCAACACTTTAAACCAATTGGATAGCAGTATCTCTTAGGGAGAGAAAGGCGGTTTTATGTGGCGGGAGGGGCAGAGGGAAGGGGGTTGTTAAGAATCTGTGATGGTATTATTGGGTGGAATTTTATTAAGTAACCACAAAAAATAGCTGTTTTCCAGGAAGCAAAAGTAATGTGATAGTAATGTGTTTTGTTTCTGCCATGTATTGCTAAATTGGTGCATATTTTATCATACAAATTGCCAAACAAGGTCAAAATTTCATATTTCATTTCATTGTCACTTTCATTTCATGTACTGTTAGTCAGGATTACCTATGCTAGAGGCAGTGGACACATCTCCAACCTGACATACAGGTACCACACCTATAATTGTATGAAAGGGGACATAGAATATAGGACAGAATAAACAACAGATGGCATTGCAATTGCGTTAGGTTTGATAAACAGACATAAACTGCAATCAATCAGCAACGCACATTTCTCTCTCTCCCAGTCTAATGCTAGACAGCTTGAGCTAGCAGAGCTTCAGGGACGGTAGGAGATCGTCTGACTTGGAAGAAAACAAATGGGAGGGGGGTGATTATCAGACGGATGTGTTTCTGACATGGAACAAAGGAGCACCTGTTTTCCCAAGGTTTGAGAAAAGAAGAGAAGAAGACTTTCAAACACCTAATGTGGAGAACTGCTACTGAAGATTGGCCAGAATGTTTGTTTACAGGATTTTGTTTTTGTTTTGCTGATTCAATGGTTAACGTATTAAAAACGTTGGACAGAGGGTTTTTTTCCCTGGAGAACAGAAGGAGCTCAGTGGGGAGCAGCAGTGTTGTTACTTTTCATCAACAATACTGTATACTACCCTATAAAGGCAAAAACACTTGTTTTTTTGCATGTTTTAAAGGTCAAAAGCTATGACTAAGGTTTAGATTTCACATCAATAATATAGGAATAAATTCTATTAAATCATGTGCTATCCACTTTGAGCAGGAGATAAACTTTCAAGTCATGCTTTGCATTTTCACTACTCTTACAGTTACTGCTCCTTGTAGGGCAATACACTGCTAACCAACCCAGTCTACTCTTTTTGCTCTTTTTTTTCCATCTAGCATACACATGTAAGCCCTAGACAGCCATTGGACAGCTCCTCTTGAAGCAGCAAGGCTTTTCATAATTTTGAAGTGCAGGCCATTACACCAGTCTGTCATTTTATTTACTTCATCCTCAAATAGGCCTTAATATGGAAATGAATAATAATGCTTTAACAATGTCCTATGTAAATCTTAAACTCATCCATCTTCTGCAGTATGTTTCCAGAGGGAATGGTTTTTGCCACATCCGATTTCACATCTCATCCACCATTTCACAGAAATTAGTGACAGATAAGGTGTCTCAGATCACTAGGGAGGGCGAGAAGCACACACCTTTCCACTCACATTTAAAAGTGTTGCCTCAGGCAGATTCATGGGGAAATTTCACAGTGTTTTCTTACTCCTTGGTGACAAAAGAGCAGTAGATCCTAAGCAGCCAGAGGACTGTAATAGTTTTGGCAATTATTACAACACACAGACACACATGCCTAGTCTTTTGACAAATGTTGTACCTTTGAACTAAAACACTAGCAACAGCAATGGAATGGAATGAATGCAAAAGATTTGCTAAATGTTTAATTGAAGACAGATAAAATGCACAAAAACACATTTACACACCCGACAGAGCTCTTAAAAGGACACGTTTTAGCAAGGTTTGCTGGAGTGATACAAAGAAGTGATAACATCCTAGCAAGGGAGCTGCCTTTGAAATGTTTTGTCAGATCCTATAAGCAAGTGCTATTCCCCTCTCCTAACAACTTCTCTCCGTACACTCGAACAAGGCACTCATGCATGTGCCTGTCAGGACAGAGAAACACATTCGCTTAACACATAAGCACACATGCGTACGCACGGACACACGCCTACAGAACCTGTGGACGAATTCCTGTTTCTGCTCAAATGAGAAAGCTCAGGTGACAGCTCTTAGTCACAGTTTGGTGTCACATCAGCCATGCTCATCACTTACAATTGCAACAGTTGCAATGATATTCTCTGTACACTCATGTGATAAATAATACTATTTACAATAATGTTAATAATAATAGTATAGTTAGAATTATATACAGTACTTTATTTATATAGCACTTTTCTAAAAACAGAGTATTTACAGAGAGTGAGAGAAACAAAGCACACAACAAAGAATAAGGACAACAACACAAGATTAAAAACAAGAGAAACAATTACGTAAAAGCATGGGGTTTAAGATCTGAAATGTAGCTATGTGCCAGACCTAGACGAGCATTAAAAGTGATCAGTAAAATCTTGAAATCCATTCTGTAAGAGAAGGGAAGGGAAGCCAGGGAGGCATTCTGTGTGAGCCGGAGGCGTGAGACAGACTTTTGGCTGAGGCAGGAGCGGAGGAATCTCAAGGAGAGAAAGATAAAGGCACGGATGTCCTAAAGACAAGTGGAGCAATATAGGGACTGAACTGAGCGATGGGATAGCCACTATTAGCTGCTACTCCACATCTACAAATAGCGTTGTAAGCACACAAACACGTGCATTCTGCGTTGAAATATCAGCAACACCCTCCCTATTTATCATGCACCCAGGGGCTTTAGTTTCTTCTGCAACTGTGATTAATTGTTCAGATGGGGGATGCCATATGCTCACTTTGAGATGCTATATTGTAGTATTGGACTGTGGTGTCCGAATTGTTAGGCATGTGGATCAGATGGCTGATATAATAGTTTGTTGGTGGCTGTAGGTGATAGTGTTAAGGTCACAGAATAAATACAATCCAGTGTGATTTTTTTAATTCAAGATCATGGTTTGCTCTGAATCTTTTAAAAGCAATCCTTTGAATCAGGAGTTGTTTTTTTGTGTTTTCTCTTCATTTGGGTGTCTTCTCCCATCATGTAAGGTATTAACAGGATGTAATGTGCCTGGAACATATGACACAACAACCCAACAACAGATGTACTGCCATTAAAGCATCACACAAAAACAAGAATAGACACAAACAATATCTCTCCAAGCGCTTTGTTTTCCTTCTCTACCTTCTGCCTAGACATACGTTGAATCTGAATGCCACATTCTGACCAGTCTAACCTTTTATTGCAATCATTGAAGGTTACTTGGCTCCTGAGAGAAGCCTCATCAAATGAACACAACTGTGGCTTTGAATCTGCAGGGCAACAATAACATTTTGAATGCACTCCAAAGCAAAAAAAAGAGAAAGACAATCTAGAAAATCATTTATTTCATTGCACAACATCCAATCTGAGCAGTATGTAATGGTCCGAGTTATGTTCAAATCCATATCTCAACTTGCTATGGATCGACTCATCATTGTGAGATTGTTGTATTTGCTGGCTGGCACACTGTTGAAGCAAAACAGTGGCGACAACTAGGGACTGCCTATAAAGATTGATATTTGCTGCCTGAAGAGGAGCTTTCACGGAAGAACAGAAAAATACCAGATGTTGCAGACTGAATGAAACTTTACACTAGAGGCTACTGAACAGATGAATGCATGTCAGTAGCTTCTAACGAGGTTGTGGGGTAACATTTCCAATAAAGGTGGATGCAAATGGTCTTACATAGGAGGTATTTTACCAAACATTGGAAGAGCCCAGGGCAAGAGGCAGAAGAAACAAGTTCCACCAGAGCCTTTCGGTTTCCCTGTTAGGTGATGTTAAGGAGGTGAGCACAGCTGTCGGGAACTCATTCTTTCCACTTTATGCTTTCTCAGACATTACAATATATCTAGAGGCTAGCAACTGTAGACTCATCTTTAAATGCAAATTGCAGGAAGTCCAGATATGTAGCCTTAAACTTTTTTTCTTTGGTTGAGAGGCGTTTACTGAAGCGAGGAGACGACATTTTATAACTAACGCCAAGAGAGACTGTTTGAGGAAGTCCAAATGAAGCGAACGGCTACTTTGCAGAACTCAAACTGAGTGGAAAGCAGGAAGAACACACTATTGCCAGTGCTTCAAATAATAAAACTTAAAAGTGTTGAAATGTGTAACAAAATAAAGTCAGTTACATTTCATAGTTATATGAAAATTTGTGAGATCTCTCAGTTAGAGTGTAATGCTTGATCATTTGGCTTGGAAGCATATGGTGGGTGGTTCACTACCTGTCCCCGATTGGCTCCTGTATTGGGGATTGAGAAGCACTAAATTGAGCTAGTATAACACTAAAGCATGCTCTCTCCTGTTGGTTGATGCTCATCCAATTAATGAAGATAGTATGGTGATTCTTTATTTTGATTGATTTAAACCCTTTAAAAGCCTATTAAGCATACATTATATCAATGAGGACGGCAAAAACAAGTCAGACACTTATTTCCATAGTAATCCTCATGATGTAAGATGGCACAGCAAATTAGATGAAATATATTCAACTTTAAAAATAATGTTAGAATTTAAATTGAAAATCAAGTGCAACTGTATTCATAATACATAAATCGAGATCAGAATTTATAACGTGATATCCTTGACAAGGCTAACTATCTAGATGCTTAACACGGCAAAGTTTAATGCAACGATTTGGAAAGCAATCAAAAATAATAGTGGAATTAAAAGTAAAATACTGGAGAACAAAAACATTGGCTGCTTGGTGTTTATTCACTTGGGGTTTATTCCAAGTCCCCTGTGAATGCCTGTCTTTAATAGCTAATAACACCTCGCTGTGTTCTACATAAACTTTATTGATTTAATTTGATCCATTTGAAATCCGGGGGGGATTTAGAAGTGGGTAATTCTTCAAACAGAAATGGCTGAATGTGATGGAGATCTCTATCTCCGGCTGCAAGAGTCAACACTATTCATCGTTCTTGTCCATTTCCTATTTCCTGTGTTGAGCTCACCCATTCACTCCCTCTATCCACAATACATGCAGTGAGGCTCATCCATCCACAATGTACCCATCTCTTATGTAAACAACCACCTACAGACTCCTCTGCCACTTCGTTTATAATTTCTCCCGGCACACAGTCTGGAGATTTACTTTATGTTGGTGTTAAGGTTGAGCCTCGATAAAATACAAATCAAACAGATGTTCTCTAAAACCCACAGTAGATGCAACAAACCAAGATGGAATTTGTGCAATAGAGTGATGCATTGTTCTAGGACAGGTCAAGGTTAATCTTGTGTGGTCTCTGCATGAATTATGCATAGGTGCTGCAGGTGTGTATGTATGCGTGTGTGTGTAGAGCTTCATGTACATTACTGCAAGAGAATTACACACACAATTGCCCAGCAGAGATGCGGCATGTGTGCTTATCAATCTTCGGCATGGTGTGTGCAATGTTTGCGTTTACAAATGTTCTTTATTGCTGACAAGCTTAAGATGGCAATTGTGTTCAATTGTGTCAAAATTGGATGGTTGTGCTGTGTTTAGCAATAACAATAGATCATAATAAATTTCACTTAATCCTGTTTCATTTCATTTTATCATTAAATGGTTCATATATTGTCAGATAGCATTATACGTGCACAAACAATGATAGACTATCTCTGACTGTTGCACCTGTCACTGAGTGGCGGTCCTCAGCGGTAATACAGTAGTGTGGTATCCTTGTGTTGGAAGAATGCTTCCATTATTAACAAAAGTAATACAATGACAAACAATAGTAATTATGTTAAAGACTATAGGCACCAATATAATCCAATGAATGTGCTTTGTTTGTGTACCTTTGTATTCCATATCATTAGTAGTTTGAACAATACGCTGCATTCCCCCCTTTTCCATTAATTTTACATTTACCTCCGTCTTATTGTAGAGGCCTTGTTGGTGGACAAGTATAATTGATGGTAGAATGCAACATTTTTTATTTGCCCTCAAGTTTAGAGCAAATGCATTTACCTTGCACAGATTAGTTTCGAATTAAACTTATATAATATGGGGTCTAAGCAATCAGACCTTTCCCGGTAGCTCCCTGCAAGTCATTTCTTTGAGCAAGTTTAATTATCTTTAATGGCAAAGTCAGGCCCTGCATATCTGGTGTGAAGCAAGGTCCATTCCTCATAAATTCATTATACTGTTGGGCCTGGGTAGGAGGTGGTGCTTAAGGCTAGTAAATGTCTTTTGTCATTTATGGAAATACACAGAATGGAGTTTGTTGTGGTATTTTCTGATAAAACTGTAGAGAAAGTTTTCCATTGAGACAAAAAATAATTAATTCTAATCAACTTCAATTAGGTGGAGAGCAAATTTTTAATTACCATGCACACCTTCAAGAGTGTGCAAACGTGTGCGTTTTCAGAAATCACATAATAAATCTACAACAGATGTATGGGTGTGTAGGGGCAAACAGCAAACAACACAAAGACACAAAATATTTTTTCTTGCAATATAAGCATTGAATCTATATCTATGCATATGCTTACATTAAGTGACTTTGTCATTTAAGGATGACATTATCTCAACAGCCCTCTTTACACAAAAATACCTAGAGATTAGGGATAAATAGAAGATGATTTTCCACTCTTTTTTTTAACCATCTTTTACACAGCATTCCATCTTCGCAAAGCACAGAAGATCCCGCAGGAGAAAACGATGCATCTCTTATGACAAACATCTGTGGAAGGTGTTAGGTCATAGGTTAACTTGTTGCTGCTACTTTGTTACCATGGTTACTGTTGGCCTCTGCCAAGACATTACCTGATAAATTCCTTGCTGTGTTGGCCATCTTACTTTTTTTAGACAAGCAGCTGTTCTGGATATCAGCTGCCCCTTTTGATGTTGGTCATTCGCCAGTGCAATGTGATACATGGTTCTGTACGTATGAACCTGGCAAAATTTAGTTAAATGAAATTCATGCAGTTTTAGTTATACAAACATTTCTCGGAGGCAGAGCTGCTCTGAAGGCGGAAATAATCTCATTGGTTGAGTTAAAGCTCAACCTCAGCCAGACGGGTCTAGCGAGTTGATCTACTATAAAACCTCCTTGAAAATGCCTGGCCTCCCTGAGAGATGGGGGCATGTCGCCTTGCATTATTTAAATGCTCAAACCAATCAGAACAAATCATATTGTAGACACAGAGTGCTGCTAGGTTAGCTGGTAAACAATGATGAAGCTTAGCACATGAGAGCAATATTTACCATTTGTATATAGGGTTGGGCATCGTTTCACATGCACTGAGCCGGTGCTTGAGTATCTGGGTGAAGAACGGAATTCTTCATGTATATAAGCATTGCCACGGGGTGTACCAATATTGTTGGTGATGTTTTTGAGATATACAGCAGAGCATAAATGGTACAATGAGACTCGTAGATTCAGATCTCTAATCTTTATAGAAGCTGATTTCCTTCTGAAGTGTCAGCAGTTACACTCAGTATGGTGCTACTATTTATACCACTTATAAAGCCACAGATAATCTCACTTTTCTCACTTTTAATAACGTGTGCAGTAATGTTGCATATCTCTCTCTGTAGGGTGATTTTATGACATGAACAGAGCCAAGATCATTGAACTTTGGAGAGACACCACAATAAAAGGTTAGACATTCAAAGCCACTGTGCTGGTCGAATTCCTATCTTCAATGACGTTCTGAGCAAAAAGTATGAGGGGTATATCAAGTTGTTTTATGAGCTTGTGAGTCACATTAAGGCTCCGATTACTAAAGGTTTGGGCTAGTGCCAATAAAACAAATCAAATAATGGACACAAAAATCGACTAACACAGCACACAGGGTATTTGCGCCTTTGCCTTATTGCATATGACTCTGTGGATGTTCTCAGGCTGGAGCCAAAAATAGGGAGGGAGGGAAATATGGAAATTGGCAGTGAATATGATTCATCAATGCTGGAAGCTTGCAATTATCTGTTTATTGCACATGCTATTAAAAAACTATGAAAAGCATGTGTTGAAACTTTGCACATAGGCAAGCACGGCTGTAGCTTGATGGATGCATCAGCAAAGAGTGGCAGAGAAATAGCATAAACTTTATCTTTTTAATAGAACAATAAATAATAACCGAGTTGGAAACTGAATTTGGAATTGTACTAAATACTTCCAATGTTAGGTCCGGGATTTTTTGACTGTGAAAAAAAATCACCGTCAGAGAAAACACCACCATGCACACTCACCTCCCCTATGTTGTCCAGAGGAGGTCAGGGATAAGCCTAATAGTGTATAACAATTCTTAATTAAGTGTCAGACTGCACTACTCTAAATGCCAGTAGCCTGACTGTGTGTGCACACTGCGAGCAACAAGTGACCAGAAGCCCATTCCTTTCCTATAGAGCTGAGCGACCAGGGAAACTCGGCCAATGTGTTCATGGTCAATAAGCTTGTCAGCTGAGAAAAGATGGCCAAAAGTTGTTATTGTTAATGCATGCTGTGCTACCTCATTTGCACCACTGTATTATAGCAACGGTAACCACTTCATTATACCTTTACTTATTGTATTTATTCATTTATTAAATTCAGAACCACACATTTACCATCACATTATTTACATCCATCCATCTATCTGCTAGTGTCCATTGTGTGTCAAGAAAGTCCTCTGATGTGTTATCCTTCTGTGAGACTGCCTTATATATCTGACCAGATCTAGACACTACACACAAGCTTAGGACACTGCAGTTAAAAGTTCTCACTTACAAAGCCCATTAATAAAAAAAAAATCTCTGTAGTGCCCCGGTGTAGTCTATAAATCAATGGTAATGGCTGTATATATTTTCCATACACACAATAAAATTACTTGGCAAAGCTGAAGAGGACATTGGCACAAAAGTGGGATTATCAAGTGTGTTTTGCACACGCCAAGAACAACGCAACATGAAAATCGTTTTGAAAAGAGAACGGGCACAGACTACTCAAAACACAAAAATTTAAGCAATTCACTTAAACATTAGACCTCACTAGCGATGGGTTAATGGCTCATCCTCCAGCGGACCCCTGGCAGTAGCACGTGCAGAAGTTGCTTGTGGCAACCTTTGCTTTTGTTGCTGTTATATTGGCATATTGTTATATTGGCAGGCCCGGAATTCTGATGAATTTTCTGCCTGTGCTCATTTGCTTGCCAAGTCTTAGTAATACCTTGCGCGCTTGGGACTAATTTCGCCAGCACTTGTTTTTGCACTGTGCCTCAAGCTGCGCCTACGTTAGCAGCACCGTGCCTTAGTGTACCAACACACCTGCATTTGGCATTACCTTAAAGGGCTGCAAACATGAACTCTCTGCTTGGTTGTTCTTTTTTTTCTTTGTTTCAGAACACAATCGTGGTGCTTTGAGTCTCTTTTGAGTGTCTCCTTTTATATGTTCAGAAACTAGTCCTCAAGTAACCTCGCCCCATGAGCACTTGGTCTCTGCAGTCTGATGTGCTACAGATCCCGTCAGGAATTTGGGATTATCCTCAGAACCGGTTCCTCCTCTGTGGGTTGTACTGTTGTTCCACATTGCTGAGTTACCCAGCTAGCAGGTATGAAGTCAGCTCCTCTCTCTCCAGAAAGAAGTTGTGCTGCACAGACTTGCAGTAAAAGCTGTTCAGATCCTCAATGGAGTCAAAAGTTCCAGTTCCAGTATGATGGTCATCAGTAAGTCCCAGGCTTTTTGAAAAACCTATATCTGTCCACAAACTGTTTGCTGTGCACACATGCTGTTTTTCAGCAACACTGTGCTTCATACACACACACACAGTTACACACGTCCACACTTAGCCACCGAGCAGCTCCACTCAAGCAGTTGACTCAACTCAACAGTAGTTGTTTGGGGAAGGCAGAGCGCTCCTCCCAGATTTTCCCCATTAGTCTTTAAGCATCTTTGAGTACCTTGAAAAGCACTATACAAATGAAAATGTATTATTAATTGCAACCAGCAGCTATTATAAGTCTGTCGGTCGGTCGCTCGGTCGTTCCCAAAAAAATCAAAAAATTGTACTATGCATGCACCACAGCTATAAAGGCTTTATGAGCCTGACTGCTGCATCACTTTGAGTTAAGGTCGGTTTGTAAAGCACAGGTTTGCCACGCCAGAGATCCCTGGTTGACCATTGTCCACCAGATGCATTTTTTATCTGGCATTTAGACTTGCGAGTGTCAGAGCTGACACACAGCCATGTTATTCAGTGTTGGTGTGTCCAGCCAGATGTGGCAGCCAGATGAGAGCCACTGTTCCGTTCTTACTACGCTTCTTGTCTTTTTTTTCCAGAGCTGCTTGCATCTGTGAAGCATGGAAATTATTCTACACTATTTTGACTTGTGAGTGTATCTATATACAATAAAGAAATAGACAATCAATATATTATATGATCTCTTTATATATTGCAATAAAATTTCAGTTTCCCGATTGAAACCAATGAATGAATGATGATGATCACTATAAACTCACTATAGAGTACCATACACACGCTAAGTCCCTATAGTAATACGATAGGAATATTATAGTGAGTTTTGGGATTTTTAGGTTGTATTTTAGCCTACCTTTTTTCTCTGGGTTTGATTGCTCTGTAGCCTGTCTGTCTTGTCAGCTCTGTGCCTATAAATTAATATATAGCCTAAAATAATTGTGCCAGGAGTTCAGTTTCCTGATAGAAGCCACAGACTGAAATGAAAAAATGTGACAGGACCGCCACGCCTTCTCAAAATGCCAAGCCGGTTGCACCTTTTCATGAATTACGGTCTTGTTGTAATTATTCAAACCATCTAATCAAAATCTGTTTCTCTAATGATTAGGCTGCTCCCACCCCAAATAAGCCCCATGTGGAAAGTGAGGTACTGTGTACCTATAAGCAACTGTAACAAATCAAAGCTGTTGTTCTTTTTGTAGCAATTAGGCTTTTATGATTCTGGGTTATAGCACCAGGTAGTTCATCCAGCCTCAAGTCAAATATAAAGACATAGAGGCAACAGTGACCTAAACATTAGAGCAGTTTACTTGAGACAGAAATGTTGCTGGTTTGATTGTCTGGCCTGGCTGGGTGCTGCTCAGTGGCCAGCAGTATTTGACTGGTTGTACTGGGTGGTTCACAGACATCAATGTAACTCAATGAATCTGCAGGGTGTTGCTGAATAAGAGCAAGAGTGCTCAGGTAACTCTACTTTGGGCAAATAAAGGTTAAATAAACAATATATTTGCATTTGCAAGTGTAGAAGGCTACATGCATATCTACGAAGAAAGAAAAGCCAGCACTCATAATGTCCTTTTGTCTTATAATTGAATGGGCAGCTATAGAGCACAAACAACGGACGCGTTTCAGCAATAAGCGATCATCAGCGTTCACAACGCTGATGATGGCTTATTGCTGAAACGCTAGACAAAAGGACATTATGAGTGCTGGCTTTTCTTTCTTTCTTCATTTATTAATCTTTGGCCGTGCACCTAAGGAGGATTTTTTGATCGAGTTGTGCTCGCACTTGGCGGAGTTTGTACATGCATATCTACACCACAATTCCCTGCACAGTCCACATAAACATATCTCCGCTGCAAAATCAACCCAGGTCACAAGCAATGGATGCAAATTCTGTGCATGAGGGAAAGTGCCAAATGTGTGTGTAGCTTGTTCTACACTTTGTTGTCCTTTTCCAAGATGCAACCTCTGCAAAATGTCAATTATGTGAAATAGAAAAAGGGGACATTCATTCTTTTCTGGGTGCAACCCTATTTCAGTGAAAGGGAAATGGAAATCCAAGATGAAAGCAAGGGTAAGGGAAAAAATATATATATATTCCATTCAGTTTAGTCAAAGAGCAAGCTAAGAGTCAAGGCACTGGTGAGTGGCTTGCATAGTGTGTGTGCAGCATGCAGAACGAACCCGCCAAAGCTGCTTTTGTGTACCCTTGTGCTTGATTAGAAACCACAATTCAAGTTTTACTGTATGGCATGTAAATGTAAATCGTGGGTACAAAGTTACTTGGCTATGTGACTGTACATCCACAGAAACTATCCAGGCATTTTGATTGTAAATTTAAAGGGCAGTGCCAATACTAGGAGTTTTTTGCTCACTACCTCAAACCAACCTGTTCATTCAATAGAAAGCGTGACAGGAGGTTGACATCGTAGTTTAAATTTGCTGGATATACCTTCTATTCATAGCATTTCAATCAGTTTGTAACAGCATCAAAGTCCCACCTTATCTCCTCTACTTGTTTGTGTGTCAAACATCAGAATGTTGTTTTCGTCAGAGCTAGAAAATTGAACTGATGAACTCTACAATTCCAAGCTATTTTCAATTTGTGTTTTTTTCCCCTTACTTATTCATGCAATTTGTTGCTGATATACCATTTTCCTCCTTGCTGAGCGTTGTTGACACACAAATCTATTCAAATGTTTTTTATAAACTATTCACATTGGGAAGAGAGGCAACAAATCACGGTGCTCAGCAGTGAACCCATTGGTCCATGTTTGTTAAGTATTATGAGTTCATTATAATTTTTTTATGGATGTCCCAGTTAGGGATGTCAGTTTCGGTTAATTTTGCTTTCGATAGGCCGACACCCATTAACCGGTAACTAACCGGTTAATTTTTAAGAAAAAACGCAAAATGACGTGAAATACAAGAAAGTGGCGCTTTCCTTTTAGTCCGGCGCTCCATTGACTCAACTAGTGCAGTGCCCGTTCGCCCCGCTGCTGCACAGAGCGCTGTTCGCTTGTTTATTCAGAGTTTATTAATAATGAACGTGTCGCGTTTCCAAATTGCACTAAATCCGACACTGCACGTCCTTGGTCCCCAGCAATACACCCGCCAAGTGTGAAGTAGATCGGACGAACGGTTCTCGAGATATGCGAAGGACTCACACACTCACACACTCACTCACAGACAGACTCACAGACAGAGATTCCTTGCTTTAGTAGATAGATGAGCTTTGGCGCCGCATGTTGAAGCGCTGTCCATTTGCTGTAATTTGCATATAAATATCTGCACTTGTTATGCACGCTGCGGCGTAGCCTGTTTTAATATTAAGTGCTGACTCCGCCCACCAGGGCCAGTTTCGGCGTACGCTAGTAGCAATTACAAGTGGACCCTATCCTACAGTCCCTGCTCTCAGCGGAGGGAGGGGGGCTACGCTGTGTGGGGGAAGCGCTGTAATCGTCAGACCTCTCTGGATTAGACAAGCAAGTAGAGAAAACCGGCATCAGCCGAACCAATTTATTGCCAAATGCTTTGGGATTCAACACATTAACATTGCTTCCCATGGTCAGAAAAAGTCGCCAGATCTGTCGCTAGTCGCTTTTGAGAAATAGTCGACAGGGGGGTCTGAAAAGTCGCTAAGTCTAGCGACAAAGTCGCCAAATTGGCAACACTGGTGTATGCAAATTAACCTATAGACCAACATGCGTAACCGGTCAAAAATATTCTCGGTGGTTAACCAATTAACGGTTAACCATTGACATCCCTAGTCCCAGTAATGTATTGCCGATATGGGCTTCATGGAAAGTAATGCATTTCTACTATTGGAGTCGCATAAGTCATGTTGTAAGGGTTGGTTCAAAATTGGTTACAATTGATTTAATTTTTTTTTTTTTTAAATCCGTTCAAACACACATGCAGGCAGGCAGGCACACACATACACACACACACACACACATACTGTATAAACCATCTGTAAAACTGTCATAGATTTTTAGATTCTACTCAGTGATGATGACATTCCAATTGGATTTTTTTATCCTGTTTTCTCGACCCTATCGCTGTTAAAAGTGACAAAGCACACTAACCCACATAAACAAGTTACTTGGTTGCCTGGGGATTTTAAGTTTCCTCATGTTGCCCTGATTAGTTGAGTCAACTTTTCTCTTAGCTGTAGCAAATACCATGTTTTTCCATACCCCACAGCAAGTCTCAGTTGTTTATACTTGTGGGGAAAATGTTAAATTGTACATAATGAGGTCTCTTAGTATTGATGGCAGAATTCTAAGTCCTTGCAAAATGCTCACGCTGAAGCAATAATTGATCATCATTTCATATCCTAGAAATACAGACAAAAGCTTTGTGTTTTTATGTCTGGCTTTTGATAATGAATAAGCCTTTAACATGATACATGGGCTGTGGTATTAATGTGGTTTTGATACTATAAAAAAGTCATCCTCCACTCAAGCAATGATTGAAATTCAGAAAAAAAAAAAAACTTCAATGGACTCTTTATGCATTATTTTGTAAGACAACTGAGGCATCTCAAGGGCTCTCCTCTGCAGTGTAATTTGGAGAAACAGGATTTTCTCACCCTTGTCTTTCTCCCCGTGACTCCTTTTAAATAATTGAAAGCGGAGCAAAGCCGAGCAATTCTGTCCCACTGAATGAGAGAAAATTCTTCTGTGGGTTCCTGCAGTGAGACTGTTGAGAAAGCCAAAACAGCTTAGACTTGTAATATTGCTACAGCTATGTGGTGCCTTGCCATTGTTGTATTGCTCATCCCTGGGGTTTCGCAGAGAGAAAGTCATCGCTGAGGCATTCAACTAGTTTCTGACACTATTTTACACCAAGGGATTTGGCTCTAAGAGGACAACTTGATTGATCACAGCCCTTTTGTGTTGTTAAGCCTGTCTGATGTTCCACTGCACCATCGCAATTTTAAGATATCAATTGATCTGTGGAAGTTACCCTGTCAGTTATCACCTCTTTGGGAAATTAGTGAATGCCTTGCAATTTTATCACGATTCCTCGGGCAATTATGTGATAAAGCATACTCTATACAATGATTATTGTGTGTCTAATTCGATATAAGTGACTGAAAACACACATCTCCTTTTTGAGAACAGCCTGTAATTAACAATTAGTCAATTTTTAATCCTTTCACTTCTAGGTGAACAATAATAAGATGCACCTCTAATGTAGGGAGCATAGTTTATCATAATGATGACACCATTTTAATAAAGCCCATCATGATTTTAATGGATGGGTGAATGCACTCGATTTGGAAAACATGCCTTTGATTAGGCACAGCTGTGTTTTGAGAATTATTCATTGCTGGAATACCAGCCACCAGTGTTTCTAGCCCTTAATTTTCACCATCAACTGTTCAAGGGATGTGTTGATTGGCCACACATTGATGTCTACAGTTGCACAACAGTTCATAATCGTTCATGGTCTACTGGTCCAATTTGAGTTTTTAGCACTAGCTGCATATTATTTCAGGCATGTAGTATTTTCTCAAATTAAAAGTTCTTTGCAATAGTTTTACATTTGAGTTTATAGATACATGAAGAGATGTTTGAGATGCAAGGTTCTTGTAAATAGCTGTAGATTTTTGTCCTTAAATACACTTTTTTTTTTACGGTCATCATAACAAAAAAATCCAAGGCAACTCTCATTGAAAAGTTAAAAAGCCTTCATTTTCCTTTATGTATAGAACAGCTAAGAAGGATACAGTTCAGAGGGAATCACAATTTCTGTCTGAATTTCAATCCTATGCCACTCAGCACCACTAGACCTTCTCTGATCAGTGGGACACGCTAACATTACCAAGGAATAGGTATTGCAAACAGAAACACCAAAACTAATACCCACACAGGACATTTTAGGCCCAAAGAACACAAGATTGCCATTGAGCTGATTATTGCTCTTCCCTTCTACTCTGGGGCTGCAATACACCAGGGAAAGTTGGTTAGTGAACTTCCAAGCCAGTCAATAACCTCAATTGATCAATTAGCTACCAGAGAGACTAGACTAATAGTCTTGAGGCCGGGGAATTAAATAACCTTTGGGAACCATCTGAAGATAGGGGGTTAGCATAAAGTAATTATTTTCTCACTTAGTCTGATGCATGTTCATGTGTCCTCTGTATATGCTGGGTGTATCTACATATCTGCTTTGATAGATATTACAGGATTTTATGGCTAATGTAGGACAATTACTACAAATACTGGAAGGAAACTAAACATGGAGCACTCAGTCTGGTTTTCCACTGGGTTTGTCAAATAACACATCTTGACTTTTTTTTCTAGCCCTGCAAAATTAAATAAATAAATGGATAAATAATCTTTCCATAAAAGCAATTACACCTCAATGTACCACAGCTCATGATTGTCACATTTGAGTATTATTATTTCCTGATGCCATTCTGGTGTAATTAATAGTCAAGTCATCTTCCTATATGTATAGCTTGTCATTTTAGTCTAATAACTGGTATTGCCTCCACTTAGTAAGGTGTAATGAATTTGCATATATCCCCCACTAAGAATTAAATGATTGGAAATGAAATTGTACTCAATGTCTGTCTTAAATGAAACTGGCAATAGTATTCCAAGCATTAAAATGAATAAAAATAAGGAGGTCTGGTTCGCACAACAACAAACTCTGGTTCACACTTCAATCACAGTCTCAAATATATCTAAATCCCAGCTTTTGAATGACTCAATATGAATTTACTCTAAATGTGGGTCCACGCACACACACTCACACACACTGCAACACACAAAATAAGGAGAATTAAATGTCCAGCAAAAAAAACATAAAATGTTGCAGGCCTGTGTCGCTGCATGAGTGCACGTGCAAATACAGTACTCACGATTTGATGACACAGCACTTGATGGGATGAAGAGGTGAACATCAGCCAGGAGGATGGGGTGAGAAATGGGTGGCAGTCTAATCCAGGCAATGGCAGTGGTATGAGTTTGTAAACACACACACAGAGTGTAGAAAACGTCCTTTCTTCCTCCAGTGACCCAAGGAGGTTGTGCTGGTCTTCTTTCAGTCTGTCACTTACAATTGTCTCCTGTGTCAATATCAAAAAAGTCAGCAAAGCAACAAGTCAATACCAGATACCAGAGATATTCCAAAATGGAGAAGAGATTGGCCACTCTGCATACTTTCAATGTTATTGCTGGATTATAGGGGTGGGACAAAATATCGATACTAGAATATGTCGTCATGCTTCCTCTTGCGATATGTTATCGATACATTATCGATAAAACATGCAGGCGCTCTAAACGGATTCCCCCGCATTAAGCCTGTTACCATTTTGACTTACCAGAGTCACTACTTCATGACTCCTCGTGGTGGCGCTTATCAAATGAATGAGGGTAAAGTGAACGGAAGTTAACTAACTTGCGGTGAAGAAGACGAATAACTCACAGAGGGGAAAATGGCGGACAGCGGGGGAAAGCAAATCAGAGAGGCACCGTCATCTTTCAAGTCGAAAGTCTGGGCCCACTTCGACTTTTACAACACTGATGATGGGACAAACAAAATCGATAAAGACTACGCGATCTGCAAGAACTGTCTCGTGAAAGTACAGTACACGGGCAACACAATGAACATGCATAGCCACCTTGTTCGTCATCACCCTGATCTCGTCGTGGAGAAAACAGCTAACGTTACCACAACTGGAAGTCAGTCTACAATGAATACAATATTTAAAGCAAAGCTTCCTTTTACGTCCCCGAGGGCTACGAGTATTACTAAGTCTATCGCTGGGTTTATTTTCAAGGACCTTCGCCTGTACAGTGTAGTCGAAAATGAAGGTTTTCGCGGAATGCTTCAATCACTGGAATCAAGATACGATATACCAAGTCGAAAATATTTCACTGAAAAAGCTATTCCAGCATTGTATGCAGAGACGAGAGCAAAGGTGGAGGATGCACTTCAATGAAGAGCACCAGAGCTCCCTTGTTGTCGGCTACTTCCATAGCTGAAAAGGAGATCAGACAATACCAAGATGCTCCACCTCTACCACTGACAGATGACCCGTTTGATTGGTGGAAATCTCAGGCACAAGGGTACCCACTCCTTGCCAAGCTGGCACAAAGGTATCTGTGTGTCCCGGGGACTAGTGTATCTGCAGAAAGAATCTTTTCGACTGCTGGTGACATAATCACCACTCAGAGGAGTGCACTCACCTCTGAGCATGTTGATCAGTTGCTGTTCCTGAAGAAGAGCATGCATTATTTCAGGATGAATTGAAATGTGTCCAGGTTTACACAAAACAAGTTGGTAAGCACTGAAATATGCCCAGGTTTACATAAAACAAGTTGGTAAGCACTGAAATGTGTCCAGGTTTACATAAAACAAGTTGGTAAGCACTGAAATGTGTCCAGGTTTACATAAAACAAGTTGGTTATGCTTGTTATGCACTGAAATGTGTATTTTTTTGCATTCATTTATTTGTTTTTTTTAGTTTTCTGTAAACTTAATTTGCACAGATTGAAAAGATTTTAGTGAGGCATAGTTGTATCCTTCCTTTAAACATTTTAACTCCAGAACTGTTCTGCTTTCTGGCAGTTCGGCCTATTGCCAGTTTATGGCTATTTTACATTGGAATGATGGCACACGTGGACAAGTTGCAGTCAGTGTGTGTGTGTGTGTGTGTGTGTGTGTCTGTGTGTGTGTGTGTGTTAAAGAGGCACTAAGCTAAGACTCTACGCACTTTGTTGTACATTGTTTCATCTCAGTTGTCAAATTCTGTGAAACTGATACCACAATGCAGTGAATAAATACATAATTCCTGCTTTTTGCCTTTTTAGGGGTATTTTTTCTTCTTCAGTTACACAGATATCGTGATGTATCGTAGATGAATTGTCTTGCAATGTATCGAGTATCGCAGAATCGCTGTATCGTGATACCATCGTTATCGTGGGCAACGTATCGTGATAGTATCGTATCGTGAGTTACTCTGTGATTCCCACTCAGGCCACCCCTACTGGATTATGGCACAGTGTAAATGAGTAAAACATGACTAGGTGTGAATGTGGCTACATAGCTAAAACACCAATTCATGTGAATATGCAGCTATTAGACCATAATGTTTTTGTGGTTTTGAAGTTAACTCCCAACACCTCAGAATGCCATAGTTTGCATTGCCACTCATGGACAATATTAATAGATGGGGTTTTTTTCTGTTGTGTTTTTTTCTGACACATCTTCCCTAGCATTATAGCTAACCAACTCCGGTCTCAAACAGTATTTTGACATTGTCAGCAGCTTGTAAATTCAAAAATTTACATTTCCTTTCACAACAAACATCACTTGTCATCTTTCACTGACATTGTTCGGTACCTCTAGTACTGCATTTGAGGTTCATATGGTAATGATCTGCTCATGTAAAATGAGATGTCATGGTGGCTGACATTCGCTCACTACCTGACAAAACACACAACATCATTTTTCAAACGGTTTTTTTCTGGAAGGAAGACGAAGGAAGAAGCCCAAAACGGATAAGGTGTCACCATCTAATATAATCTCTCAGCTGTGGATAGCAAGATGAAGCTAAATTAGCTAGTTGTTGCGAACCTTTCTAACGTTAGCTTGAAACAAGTCATAAATCAATGTCAGCTGTTGACTAGTGACGAACCGACAGCCTCATTAATTATTACTTAGTAAATACAAATTTTCCCAACGATTTACAGTATATTCCGTATGAATATATCACTCCTTCGAAATGTAAAGATTCAGATATAGGCTAACGTTACAGATAGCACAGGGAGTAGCTAGCTAACGTACGCTAATAATGCTAATCACGATTTGCTTTCATCTCAATTTTATACCGTATCAGATAGATACAGCACTGAACAGGAATAAAGACAAGTTTTACCTTCCTACAGCTCACAAATAAGTTCCAGCAGATGATTTAACTGCTCGTTAACAGAAGGTGTGAACATTATTGCACTCTGATAGAGTTTATAGTCGTTTAGTCTTCCAGACTCAACAGGCTTCACGGTTCTGTCTAGTTCCTCTATATGTGCCCCGAAGACCCGCCTCCCCACTCGCACTCCATTCTGATTGGCAGATAGTCAAATTAACACCCAATTAACAACAACAATAAACAAAGTAGACAGGTTTGAAGCGCCAGTGAGCTAGTAATGTACACTTGAATTTAAATCAAGCTATCCAACTATTTACAACGCAAATTCAGACTGGGCTACACATTTAAGCAAAGTAAATGGATCATATTTTACACAGGATGTCTAGACAAGCAGGGCAAAAGGATAAAGTACTCCAAATCTACACAGTTATGATTCTGTTTCTATAAATACAATCTTTTGTCTTGATTATCCCTTAGAGCAAGACTGCTGAACAATAGGATGAAACTTTACTGAGATAACGTGACAGAAAGCCCTCTGGAAAACTACCCAGACAGACAAAAACACAATATCAGAAGGCAGATGGAGAAAATAATGAAAAATGAAACCCACACTCACCTGCAGAAATCTTGGAACAATGCTGACAAATGGGAGCAGCAGCCTGGCTGTGCTGTTTTCATCAGATCACATCGTCTATCTCACATCGGCACCTGCCTCGGCTGCCCCATCGAATTTCAGCAACCTGCTGTCCTTGAGGCAGGTAGGCACAAGCCAAATCATTTGGAGAGTGGTTATCCACTTCAAGGTGAAACAACAACTGAGCGCTCAATTATTTCACTGTGGCATATTCAGGCCTCATGCAAAGGAACTGGAAGTAGAACAGAATTACAGGATGGATCGGCCCCTTACCTCCTCACCTATTTACCTTGATAATTGCCCAAATCACCTTGGTAATACATCTACCTGCAAACAATCCGCTGTCCCCTGAAGTGAACACACATTATAGGTTCAGTATAGGCGCTTGCCAGTACTGAGTCCTTTTTAGCGAGCAGCCAGAAAGAAGGTTTTAATGGCAGACAGATGCAGTCACATTTTTAGAATTGGGAACTCATGACTCTTTCATGGGGTTGTTAAATAAATAAGGAGGGTAGATTGAGTCGCCCACAGAGATGCGGGCTGTGGCATATGGCCCAGGAAAAAATGGGCCTCAACAGATCGCATTTTTGGACAGCACCCTGATGCACGCTCGATAGCCGCAGCCAAGAGAGTAAAACAATAGCAAGGCAGTCAAAAGCAAGTAGCAGAGGGTTATCTGGTGGCTATTTCTGTGTTTCTTTTTTTTTTTTTTTGGGGGGGGGGGGGGGGGGGGGGGGGGGGGGTTTGCAGAACTGTCTGCTCAACATCAAAGCAACAGCTAAGTCCCCTCATGGGAGGCACAGCAGACACGAAAAACTCTGCAACTGCTCAACTTAAAGTGCCACATAAATACATCTGAATATCATGTTGCAAGTATAAATAGACTACCCAGCACCAGGAAATCATCCTCCACACCAATCACATGATAATTAGATGTTCTTAGGAAATGTATAGGGGGTTGATACTGTTATTAGTTTCTCTGGGAAGTGAAATGATGCGTATTTACTTCAGAAACCATCTACTGGGTTTGCAATTTCCATATGTTCATATATTTGCATATAGGCTTGGATGCTGAAAATCAACAGAAACTATACTGTAATTAATGCTACAGTTAATTATTCAACCTATTGAAATTTTAAAAATAAACTTGGAATAAACTTTTCTTTTCTACTTGCATGCACTTCATGTTTGTTTTCTAAAATACCATAATATCTGAGAATCTATTTTAGCTCATGTATTTTTGTATTCGTTTTTTCACCCAGTAGAATGTAGAATTTGGGGGACAATTTTCACCTGGAAAGCATCCAATAAGTTTACACTGGGACTTGGGGATGTGTCGGGTCAAGAAGATAATTTGGATCCTGAACATTTATCGGTGGAGAACAGTCCCAGCCAACAAAGCCATAAACCCAGCCTGGTGCTGTCTGGCTTGTATGGTAGCATCTTAACCATATCATACAGTCAGTGGGAGTCGGTAACAAAATAAACTGTCATGTCCAGTTTCTCCACAATCCTGTAAAAAGAACACCTGAGTCAACAACGTGAGTCCAAAATTCTGGACACATGCTGATACGCATCTGAACTGGGGCTTAAGGATGCTGACACTGCTTTGATTTTGACTTTCACTGAAACAAAAGAAGAGAGAATTCGTTTTGTATGTCCAGTCCAACTCAATAGGGAGTTAGGGCTTAGAAGAGCTGCGAAGTGCTTAGCCTTGGGCTTTTGTCAAAACTAAGAAGTACTCATGCTGTATCCTGTACACATTAATATAGGTCAGGTAAATCCTTAAATAGCCAATCCACAATCTGAGAACACTAATATGGCTTTGATTTTGTGAATTTCATTGGATTGACTACATTTTCTCACTCAGATTGATTGGTTGAGCTTTAATACAATTCGCTTTGTATTTTGTGTAAACACCAGAGCAAAATGTACTATTAAATTTGAGTTAATTTGAGCTGCAGAGAAATTATTTTCCACCCGCATTATTATTTTACCCCTCCCTTCAAGAAGCACACAGCAGGAACACAAATAGCCTGGATTGGGCCTCTTTACATGTATGTTTAGTCATTCTCTTTTAGAAAAGGGTTCTCATGTGCTAATGTTGTGTTTTGGACCAAATCCAAGGCAGAATTGTAATGCATGAAAAAAAAAAAAAAATGTTGATTTCTATATTCTGTATATCAAAAAAATGTCTATCATTATCTAATCATTATCTATCACTATCGTTGTCTAAGGTACAAATGACATGGATGTAATTATTTCTATTACCCTATTCTTTGAAATAATCATACAAGTCAAGGATAAAGTCAAAGAACATGCATATAAATGCAAATGCAATCCCGCAACAGTTAGAGTCTGACAGCATCTGACATATTTAAAGTCGAGATGAAACGGCATTTCGAGAGTATCTAACTTCCGTATCGTGACGTATTTCCGAGTGAAACAGGAAAGACAGGCGGGACATAACGTTGGGAGGAATTTGATTTGAACGTTGAAAAGTGGGTGTGTCATAACACCCGAAGACACACCGATGTACCATGCTGTTGCTAGCTAACTAACTAATGAATCTTAGCCTCTTAGGTCTGTGCGCTAAAAGTTGAAGATTGATTGATGGGTGGATGTCATGATATTATTGGTTGAAATTAGTTACGGGCATGCTTACGTAAGCACACGGCATATTTTGTTTTACAGGAAGAAAACATGATTGAATTTTTATATAAGAATACAATGAAATTGATTTTTGGTATTTTTTTTGGCATATATTGTTAAATAGGTGCACAGTATGACCGGGGATGTGATCTAAAAGGGTTAAAAAGGCATTTTTCATTTCATCTCGTCTTTAAACCTATATAATTAATCCTCCTCTCCTTCCCCCTCTTCTCCCATGGTACAGCACATACACCTACAGTAGCTTGACATGGGTTGGCTGAATAAGCACATGATTTAGTGAATTTGGAAAGAACCAAACATAACATGGTAGACATAAGTATTTAGCTGTATCGTGCCTCACAGCATAAGGTCTTCATTATGGACACCATTTTATGATCAAAATCCAAAGATCGGGAATCAAATAGGGTGTTGAATGTGCCTCAGTCTTTGTGATACAATCTGGGATTCATGTGACAGGTCATCCGGCGAATAAAAAAAAAAAAAGATAAAGCTGCAGCATGTAACTTTCAGGGAAATCACCGCCTCCAGAAGACGTCTGAGTTAACATTATGTGCTCTTCGAAATTGTTGTTTGCCGCTATATCCCATTTTGTCTTAATGATGCGTGAAAATGACTATCCGCGGCAGACAAAGTTTTACAACGGCGAAGCGATAAACTCTAAATAACCACACTATTCTAAGTTGACCATGATAAGTTATATCCCTCTAAGCTGCATTTATCCTGTCACACCTGAATACCTGATTTTGGCATTGCTGTAGCAGGTATTTCGATGCTTAAAATATTACATATTGAAGCTTCAATAACTATTTTTTTTTTTGCCTCTTGTATCATGACTACACGTGTGGAGGGGAATATTTCTCTATTACCCAAGCTTGTCTGTCTGTCTCTCATCCCTCAATAAATCCACCGAGAGCCTTAACATCAAAACCAAACCAGAAGCCGTGAAGAAAGCCTGACTGACTTAAAGGATAAGGATAGACAGAAAAAACCCCAGTAATGAGTCATTTTTAATGGTCTATACTGTGTAAAATGATTCCTTATTGATTTCACCTCTTAAATTAACTTCATTCACAAAGAGGAGATGTGGATGAAGGGGAGGAAACAGATTAAAGAGGGAGTTTTAATGACTTCGAAAATTGGGGTTTGGTTTATGCAAAAGGTGATACAACTTAACATTAGTAGGGTGGTCCTAAAATGTTGAAAAGAGCACTCGCTATCACCAAAATGACCAAACCAGAAAGCCATGGCAGAGGGCTTTCAGTCCTGGAATCTCAAATCAGATCAGAAAATGCTCCAATTATAAAGGGCGCTTTAGAGTGGAAGGGTGCCAGCCTTGATGGGTTAATTTTACATCTTAAGCACGTAATTTGCACTTGCATTTGGTAATGAAGGGGGCTATTTGCTTGTGCAGTGCTTATTTGTGGCACAACCTGATATGCATACATTTCTTAGTGAATGAGAGGGAAACTGCACTCTCAGTTCAAGCAACTGAGGTGCAAAAAATGTGCAAATTGCCCTTGCAATGCAATCTTAGTGAATCTGGACCTCATGTTTTGCACAGACACAAACAGAACTGAGTGCCGTTCATTTCTTGTCTTCCCCCACAGTCATGTATCTGTCCCTTTTCTAATAGATTCCCCTAAAATAGTTTTTTGTGTCTCATCGTATTATTTGACCTTGATCTAAAGAACAATTGCCAACAATATCCTCCATATGTTGTTTTGTGCTCAAGTCTTAGCTGGATTTATGCTTTGATAATACTATTAACTTCTAAAATACTCTATAAAAAATGGATAATGCACGACTATACAATACAGTGGCCTATATATGTTGTAGAAACATACTTCACAGACTCAAACAGGGGCTTAGGAACCTTTGATATGGAAATGCCACATGGAGAGATGGCCAACCTGCCATGAGTTAGGATTCAACATCTAAGTGTGAATCTCAAATGGCATGCTTTTTATCTTGGGCATCTGATGTTTCTATTGTGTGATAGAGGCACAGCCAATGGCAAATTCCCAGTTTTGTTTGCTTACATACAGTGTTTCCCAGTTGCAGTTAAGCACATGGATTTGGATGAGTGTGAGGAACACCCAGAGGTGTGTCTGTATTTTCATGCTCAGTTGAGGAGAAGAGACTTGTCGCACAATGTCAGAATCCATCAGCCTGTTCCTGACCTAGAAATCAAGCACAGATCCAATATGTGAGGAATGAAAACAATGGATTTCTCCATTACTCCCGGGGGCTCTAGGGCCTCAAGAATAGCTTCTCTCCACTTCTATTCTGCCTGTCTGTTTTCAAGTCAGAAGATAAATGAGTATGCTTTGATACAGCTTCAGGAAAAAAAAAAAACGTCAAAAGTCCCCATGGATTCCTAAGGCGGCAAGGATGCGGAATAAAAGGAATGGGACAGAGATCCAAACTTAATGCAGAGGAGCACCATGTTTTATGGAACTAGGCTATCCTAGTCATATCCCTGGTCATTTCCCATAACCTTCAAAGGAAGGGTAACCCAATTTGCTCATGTTTCACTAAGAGACACCCCAGAATAAAACTCTAATTCCATGTAAAAGGACAACTATTTTTTGATTTTGGAGCCCTTTAAGATAACAAATTTGCAATGTAAATTAATAATATTCCCTATCCATATCATATTGCCTGTGATCCTTTACTAATGGTGGTTAATTAACTTTTAGGGGCCAGAAAACAACAAGTGAACTACCAGTTCCCATGTAAACAAGTAATTAGCACTGTAACATATGAACAAGATACTAAATTACCTTGCCATCTCCACCATCATTTAATGAGGCATTCAATCAAATAAATGAAAAAATAAATTGCTCATTTGGTCATTTACACACCTAGAAGAGCCAAATGTTCAGTTAGGATTTAAGTTGTGCTTGGATAGCAAAACTTAAAAGGGGCATTAAGTAATCTATGACTTTTATCGACCTTTATCGGCAACCAAGGAATTGCAACATGGACAGGTCCCTGGCACAGCTCACAGTGGCCTGTAATTTAAATAAATAAAAAAGTCACATTTTCACAATAGAGACAAATAAACTGGCTAATTGGAGTTAGAGAGATCCAATGCAGGTAATATATTACACTGCAAAAAACAGTAATAATAATACTGCTTTGTCATTTGCATTTTGGCTTGAGAACGAAGCTTTTTAGTCTTCGCAGCTGAAATGTCTTGCTTGTAGCACCGGCCTCTGTCATTGAGCAGTTAAAAATCCAACTAGGTGGGGTGGTGGTAGTCGTGTTTGTGTGTGTTTGTGTGTGTGAGAGTGTGTGTGTGTTTGGGGGTGTGGGGGGTCACAAATCTCAGCACCTGGAAAAGTAATCGTTGAGTCACTGCTATTGATCAGCCCTTTGAAAATCCTGCAGACACAGTATATTGTATATTGTATATTGTGGTCATTTTGTGCTATGGCACAGTAAAATTCTTACTTATTGCACCTTTAAAATCAAGATAGGACTATCATGTGTTTAAAAAACTCCATAGATTGTTTAATACAACATACCATATTCTCAACAATTCAACATCAACAAAATTTTGTTAATTAAAAAAAAAATCTGCATATTACCTTTATTGCACAGAACAATTTGAATGTATTTTTCCATAGATTTCTTTTTTAATATCTTTTTTGTAAAAAGTCGGCTTGGACTACATGGTCAACATAGTCCAGGGTCAAAATAAAAAAAAAGGAACAAGAGAAAAGAAAAACAAAATCCCGGTATCATTCGGGACCAAAAAAGGCTAGGTACAGTAGCCACACTTTGAACGAAGAGAGCATTCATAATCAGCAAGAGGGAGAACCATGAGCCATATCCAGTGTTTTTTTTTTTTTTTCCTTTATGCAAAACGGATTACACCAAAGCTGCTTCAGATCGCTCCATGGGCGAAACCATCTGTGTCACTCCAACCATCTGCATATTCAGTCCATACTTCCAGCCCATTACTGTGTCGTTGTCTGTAATGTCATCCATCATAAATAACTTAGCCTTTATCCTCGCACACACTCGCAAAGCCCAGCTGTCCACAGTGTGCACTTGAAAAGGTAAGGGCGTAACCTCATATCTTATATGCAGGGCCATTTGGGAGCGTAATATGCTGCAGTTCGTTTTTTCCCCCCACAAACATCACACATTTTTGGGGATAGCATACCTGTAAATAATCCTGGAAGGTAATATTTCCATGGCTTTGATGGGGGGGGGAGCAATGGGATAAATAAATCATGAATTCCATAAAACAACCAAGAAAAATAACCACCAATGAAAGAAATATTCTACAGGTTGAGGAGCACATTGTATCCAAAAACTTGAGCACCACAACTTTTATTCCCCACAATCATGTTAAGCACAAAATAATACCGTTACATAAGACCATTTGAAATGCAATTTAAAAGGCCAGGGATAAGCACATACAATATAAAAGTACCCATGCCAACCACTCTGTTTGATGGCAGAACCTTAGGATAGACGCTCCATCTATTGTTGGCACGGAGCATCATATCCACAGCAACATCTCGCATATTTCCATCTGCATCATGCGCTGGATACAATTAGTCTGTGTATTGTCTCGGTGACTTCTGAAAATTAGGGCTGCATGACACTGATACTGACATGAGATATTGGGCTAAAGAAGCTATATCAGAGAATTTCACCAGTACAAAATTCTCATATCAACAGCCACATGTAACAACTTGATTTTCTGCCTCTTTTGAAGATTACATAGTTAAACATTGTTATATCTGTTTTACTGAAATAATGGATTGTTCGAACAAACTGATATACTTTTTATTGGCTAATTTTTACAGTGTAGTACTCATTAGTATCAGTAGTAGTATTGATGCATCCCTAGATATAATCACTGTGTCTAGGTAGTTTCAAAGCACTTTTTATGGATCATTCAGTTATTCAGGTCGCAGAACGATCAATGTAAACAGTGTTACTATTGTACCATGTCCTTTCTTGGCAAATAATATGGATATGCATTTGTTGCTGTGACATTCAAATTAAGTTGTATATATCACTGACAGTTTTATATTGTATAATGTTAATATCATCATACCGCACTATTATCTTCTGCTAATCACTGGGGCATCTTTCAACAGACAATGTCGATGTGGTATTATGATACAGGCATATGATATCTGGAACACATCTGAAGACTTTAAGAACAATCACTGTAGGAAAGAAAAAATGACTACCTACATGTAGCACATAGTATTCACAATTGCAACACTAATGTATTGTAATAATGATGTATATGAAATCATCATGTAAGGTACCACAAATATTGTGTAAATGTGCTCACCAACCCATACAAATACTCTTTCATACTTGTTTATTACAAATTTCACCTACCCTTGGAAATATAAAAGAAAAAAAAACAATAAACTAAAAATACAGACAAAAGACAGCAATGGCCAAAACATGATCTGCCCCTTGCATTCTGGCTGTTAGAAGTGTTTCTCTTTTCTGATATATTTTTTCCCAGTATAAATCCACAGGAATATGAACTGCTTATGACAAAATTGACTTTCAAACAATGCCCCCACAGGCCTCGCAGAAACCACCAATGCACTGTAACATTGGGCGTGTGTTTTCCTTCCCTCTCACTTTTAAAAGCCAGGAACTGCCCTCCTCTCTTGTGCTTCAGTCGGGAAAAAACAGATTACTCTATGTTAACAGACCAGGATCCACAGGTTTGTAAGAGAGGAAATAACATGTCTTTATTTTTCCATTTGTCTTATTTTTAAGTTCAATGTTAATCACTTCCACAGCTCCATTAAATCATTTTCATGTTAAACTTGCGAGGAGCATCTGCCGTGCTGCTGCTCATGCCAGCGTCCGATTTCCGTGGCACATACTCGATCTCAATGTTGTGCTTTGTGTTGCCTTTTCCTCTGCTCCAAAGGAAGAGCAACACCAGGCAAAACAGGACAACACCGAGGAAAGAGATAAAGCCCATGGTGGTAGCGATGATCAACGTCTTTATATCAAAGGGAAAAGGGACATTGGCTCGTGTGCCGTTTGCACCATTTTCCGTGGGCTGGTTGGAGATGAAGGCAAAAGTCTTGTTGGGCTGGCGAGGCCAGTCGGGTGAGTAGCTGTGAATGTGCAGATGGGCAAGAGAGGTGTCATTTCCGCCTGCGTTGCTGGCTATACACACATATGTACCATTGTCCTGAATCTGGGCATAGCGCACTTCAAGGGTACCATCTGGCAACACGGAGAGCCTTCCAATTGTCTTGGTGGTGATGAACTTCTTCTGCGGGGAGAGCCACATTATCACTGGGGCAGGATCCCCATCTGCTTGGCAAGCAAAATGAACAATAGCTCCCTCATCGACAAATTTCTGCTGGGCTTTGCGATCCCTGATCCTGGACTTGCGACATGTGAAGTAGTTAGGCTGCAGAACATCCGGGAAGTCTTTGAACTCTTTGCCTTGGACAAACTCGGGGGAGGCGCAGGTGGGCTGCTGCCTGTTGAAGTTCAATCTCCAGCGTCTTCGGAAAACCCACAACAGTCGGCAGTCACAGGCCAGGGGGTTATCATACAAGGCTAGGGTTTCCAGGTTGCCCACTGAATGGAAAGCAGACTCCTCTAAAGTGCTAAGAGAGTTCCCAGACACATTTAAAATCTTCAGGTAGTTTAGGCCACGGAAGGAGTAGGGCTCAATCATTGCCAGCCTACCTCCGACCAGGTGAAACTCCTGAAGTCGCAGAAGATCATGGAGCTTATTCCCCTCAATGGTATGGATTGGGTTATAGGACAGATTAAGAAAGCGTAAATAGACCAGGTGCCGCAGAGCTACATAAGGAATTGTGGTCAGGTTGGCATTTGCGATGGTCAGCGAGGTCAGATTTAATCCATACAAGCAATTTGGGGTCATAGTATCCAGATATGGCCAATTGGCAATCTCCAACACTTTGAGCCGATAGAGCCGTTTGAAGGAGTAATCCCGGATGACATTGATATTGAGGTGGCGCAGCCTGAGAGTAATCAGACTGTGGAGGTGGGTGAAGGCCTCTGTGGGCACAGAGGACAGGTTGCACTTCTCCAAACTCAGGTGCTCAAGGCTACTTAAGCCATGAAAAGCCCGGTGGGAGATGAAAACTAGGTCGTTATCACCCACCTCTAAAGACCGGAGGTTGTACAGATCCTGGAACATGTAGTCCAACAGGATGACAATCTTGTTCTCACTTATGTCCAGCTGTGTGAGATTGCTCAGGCCCGTGAAGACACCCAGCTGGATAAGCTTCAGCTTGTTGCTACGCAGCCCCAGTGTCCGCAAGCCATACAGGTTGTTGAACGCCCCTGGTTCGATGGTGGAGATGGTGTTTTCATTGAGCTCCAGGTGTTCAAGGTTGGGAAAGCTGGCAAACTCGTCTGGGTTGATGGTTCTGATGCGGTTCTTGCTGAGGTCCAGCAGCCGTGTTTCTGAGGGAATGCCCTCAGGAACTGTCATGAGCTTCTTGCGGTGGCACATCACAGAGCGCTCTTGAACATTGCACTCACAGCGGGATGGGCAGCCTGTGGTAGAGCCAGACAGCACAGTGCCCAGCATCAGGATCAGAATGGGCTGCCAGCAAGCCACCAGGTAGCTGTGCCCATTCGCTTCCCCGGCCGCCATCTTATCGGTTACCTGGGGAGACACAGAGGCAAAGAAAAACATTTGGTGAGAAAATCAAACTCACTCAGCTGTCACACTGATGATTTCTACGAACCAATGTCTTGTGGATTTCTATTAAAGTTTTTTTCCAGACCTACCAAAAAATAAGATGCAGATTTCAAAAGATTTGAAAATGCCAGCTCGAATGATGCGCAGGAGAAACACTAAGGTTACATAAGGTTCGCTCTATTCTTAAGTGCTCCTTCTTATTTTCATGTTGTTGAATATTGTGCTGTGTGTGTATGCATGTGGCGACCCCTTGTATGGTGGTGTAATGATTCTAAAAATTCTTCAATTTCACAGCATACAGGTAAAGTTGCAGGTATGGGGAAGCAGAATCACTTCATTTTGTTACATTAAAATACAGTCTTCGTTTGGCCATTGTGGCTATTTTCTGCCACCTGGCCAGCTCAACAAACCTAAGTGATAAAATATAAAGTAATGCCATTCTCATGTGGCACAATTCCTAACAGTACACAGAGCGTGAATACTGCTGCAATATTCATACCACAGAAGCAAAATGAATGGAGGTGGGAGGGTACAGAGAATAAGGTATGTGCTTGCATAATTGAGAGTGCTGACAAATTTGAATTCTGCATCGTTCACTTTTCTCACACAGAGCTTCAAAGGCATTTAAAATGCAGGTGGCCCCTGTGAACCAATAAGAAACTGATTATAGGGTTACCACAACACTGTATTGGATGTATTTGTGATATATATAAGGAAATATTGATCCTAGATACAGTATCACAGGCCAAAGAATTCTAATAATCTACCTAGTGTTGCACTACACCCTGTTTGTGTCTGCTGTGGCTTGAACACCAGGCCTGGCCCAGCACCTTGCTCAGGATCAATCAGTCAACGCCATCGCCCTGATTTGAAATGATGGTCTCTCAAAGGGGGGCAGTTGCAAGTAGAATTAACCACATTTTTCAGAAAGTAATCCAATTCATGCTGTGGCATAGACACGTATGCTGAGCACATCTGTGGTTCGTTCTGTTAGCATAAAGTCATTTCTTTTTTTCCTCCCCCCATCTTCTGCTATTTCCAACTTGAATGTGCTGTGTGAGTTAAAAACAGTAGGGGGTGGAGCAGCAGCAGCAGCAGGAGGATGCAATCAAAGACGGATGGTGGCAAGTGTGATGTATGTGCTGTGGTTGACACTCAGCCCAGGCAATCTTTTACCATAAAATATAGACCATGCACCACCAGGGAATTGGATACAGAGAGATAGATATAGGCTTTAAGAGCGTAAAAACAAACCATATTTAATTTCAATGCCATCTGTCGGTGTCCCTCCACCCCTTCCATTAACAATATAATTAACAATTGATTTTATCATTACAGAATTTCCAGTTTTATGCAAAGAACCATGATGGCACCACGGTTACACTGTTATTTATTCAATAGTGTGTATTGACCAATGAGAGCATAATTTATTCTACCATTTGCAGACCAGACTGCAGTCCAGCAGTAAAATGCAGATGAACTTTACAGCTAATGGTTGAAGTTGTGTGAGGATTTGTTAAGCAGCCAATTTTAATATGGTGTCCAGTCATGTTTTGTCCCATTGTAGCCATTAGTTCTATCAATTAATGCTCTAATTGGCTCTTGAAGCACTTCACATCAAACATGCATGAACGTAAAGTTGGAATGCAGTTCATTGACGTGATTAAATGTGTAAGAAAACCCGACTAAAACAAAATCCTCCACATCAAATTCTCACTCGTCTTTAGACATGTCTCTGTGGGATTCCTGTCAATTTGTGATGGCTGTTGTCAACGTACCAAGAATTTCCTCAGTGCTACGCAGTGTAACCTCTTGTTATTAATTTGTCTCTAAAGTCAATTGCTAACTAGTCACACTGCCCTTTTCCTGCTTCACAGAATGCTTGTGAAGAAGGATAATGCACACTTTTGTGCTTCAGCGGATTTAATGGGCCATATTACATGTGACAGACTGTGACTGTAGGGAGGGGGGAAAAAATCAATATGTTATGGTTGACAGTTAATTATGGGGTGACATGTTACTGCCATTGTGGTCACCACTAATAACTTTTTGCCAGTGAGCAACAGACAACTGGACATCAGATTCATCAGAAAAGGGGTTTATGGGTTAGTCTTTTTTTTCTTCACTCAATTTCATTTGATTCCCTCTGAGGTCAAAGTTCAGACGGAGAATTTGACGATAACATCGTTAATCAAGTGAAATACCTTCTCAAAACAAGCTGAGATGATGGCGTGTCCGAGATCAGAGACCTGCATCACAGCCTGCTGCGCTCTCTGCTGCCTCAGACCTTGATACATCATTCTCCCTTTCTTATTCCTTAACCCACATTGATCAATTCAATTCTCAGCGATGTGAGAGGCCCAAAGAGATGGAGTGGTGTGGAGCTTTGTGCAGCATGCTAAGACACCTAACAAAAAGGAGGGGCCTTATCTCCAGATCCGCTTCATCTCTCGCCTTCTGTCATGTGGCTATTGCATATTGGATATCACTCACTGAGATGCTATTATGTCCAACTCTATTACCATTGACACTGAAACCCAATCAAGAAAATGATCAAGTCATAATCCCTTGTTGGTAAAGCTCCATGTCTGCAACTTCAGCCAGTCATGGATCGCACTCAGGCATCAGAGTTATAATGAGTCCTGGCAGTCCTCCGCCTCTAGACAGGGTCAAAATCCCCATGAAATAATACCCCATCTGATAACTTAATCATACTACATCTGATTATTTTCCAAGGACCATTTGAAAGAGACAGTGTTTCTAAAGCCATTTTGATTGAACTAAATGAAAAAAGGTATGCCCGTGGTTTCTCATGACATAACAGCTCCGACATTTATTGCACATGGCTTCAACAGCAAATATGCAGGGAAACAAGTGAGGATGGGGACACATTAATATGAAAAATGCTACCCATGGTTAAACATTTACAGCTCCGTTTTGTTAATGATCTGGTGTTATCATTCCCTTGCAGGCATGTAGTCTTAATGCAATTCTTCACTCCAATCAGCGCTCCAGTTAGCTCCCAGAGAAATACATTAATTGAGCCGGAGAGAGAGGAGGCCCACTTCTCAAAGAAATGAATGTGGTTGAAGAGAAATAATACAACAGGGCTCATTAAGTGAGAACCCACTGGTCCAAGACCAGTAATGACTAGATCAATGAATGGTGAGATGGATGCATCTATGACAGCATCCTTTGGGATCCAGAGTGAAGGTGCAGCATTACATCATGGAGTGGGTGGTTCTCTATGCTCACAACACATCCAGTACAAGAGAATGGTTAGTAATAAGAGTTATTTCATTGTTTCTTGTACAGTGTAGACTAAATAAAAACATTACAATACAGTGGCATAAGAGTAACCATCCCAGCAAAGGATGTACAACCATTATTAAAAGGGCAATTATTAAGATTTTTACTGTCAATACCAATGACGATTACTTCACCAGGTGCTGAGATTTCTGGCTTTCAAAACCCACTTTCTGGCCTGTATGTTTGAATATTATGTATGAATTACAATTCCCAATACACATGTTCTGATGTAACTATCCTTTATGCCAACAAGAGTGTTTAAGCAGAAACCACGTGTGGATGTTCAAGTAAAGGGATCTAAGTTAGGTATAAGTAGGGGGTTAAAATAACATAAATAACACCATAATACTGGAAAAGATCCTCAATATACACATATGTATATTGTGTGTACCGCTAAAGAGGAGGATAATTTCAGCATATGTAAACTGTCCTCCCATACAGAATATATGCTCACACCTATGGCTCACACCATATCCTTCTACATAAACAAACACACACGCATGCACGCACACACACACAAACACACACGCACACGCACACGCACACACACACACACACACACACACACACACACACACACACACACACAATTATATCACCTCTTGTCCAACCTGTCGGCATTCAATCGAGTCTATTGGAAACTTTTGAATCAATTTTTAACTGTCATCTCTCATAAGAAGAAGCATTTGCCACATGAGGGTTTCATTTCTCAATTTCAGATGTTTCTTTTTCAGAACTTTTTCAGTCTGGCACCCAACTTAAAATGTTCACCTTGGAACCCAACCTAATAATAAATACTGGTTCTTTATCACGCAAGAACCTATACCAAAAACAGGCCCGTGACCAATTTAGGGTTCTGATCCATAGTTTAGACAACACTGCCCATCCATGAGTCCTGCAGTGTGTAGTAACCCTAAGAATCCCAGTTAAAACCCATGTGCAGATGTAGCATCATCCACAGATAGGGGGATCTGTGTGTCTTTGTATACACAGATGATAGTATACAACTTTCACCAAAAGATCATCCCTTCTTTCCCTATAATACCGAGTTCAGGATAATAATTACTGCAGAGCCTACTGTATTAGAGAGGATCAGGATCCTTTTGACTTGCTTGGCTTAAACCCCTTGGCTCCAGGTTTAACATGTTTTATATACCTGACTAATTATAAGAAAATTTTACAAGTTGTTCTGATGTCTTTTCTTTTTTTTTTTTTTTTCAAACGTAGCTTTCATAAACAATGTGGTAACACTGCACCAGATCTTACCACTGCATGCTATAGCAAAAGAAAAGCCAACAAAACACAAAAAAAAACAACCTAAAATGCTGATGTTCCTTGTGTCACAGCGAGAGCCAGGCAGTGTAGCATCACTACGTTCTCCACAATAAGCACAATTGAACATAAGAGGGGAGGGGTATTGTTAAGACTTAACCATCACTAAACCTATGGCTTTAGTTTACCTGTCACAAGGCATCACTCCTGAGCCTTGTTAAATACTCTTGTTAAATACCTGTAAGCTTGGGGAAAATCCCTGAGATGCTGCTGACACTATCTGCAGCATAAAGTGTTAAAAGCCCCTAGAGCCAACGCCTCTGCAAACTGCTTAGTCAGCTCCCAGGCTAATCCTGGGGGGGACAGCCCCACCGCCCTTTGTTTATTTACCTACCATTTGCATAGTCTATTTTGGAACAATGTGAAGTGAGCATATGTCCCCATCTCCAGCCCCCTCCTTAAGTAGAATTGACAAATTGATATGGGGGCAGAATCCCTTTTTATTGCCATTATTTTTCAACCAACAACATATTTCTTTCCTGTATTTCTTTTTAATTTCCACTCCCACTTTTTCATCACTTGGAAATGAATCACTTTCCTTACGTGTGCTGGGTACATAAACAGAGGCATTGCAGTGCCACCTCCGGACCCAGCTGTTGTGATGAAAAGGAACTCATAAATATCTGTCAAACTTTGCTTATTGGTTCAGTTTTCTACTGTAAGTAACAGCTGGCTGTTATGACAGGGGAACATGCATATTGACAGCCACACTTAGGGTAAATCCATATTACACAGGCATTGTTAAGGCAGAGTGTCTGACCTTTAGCTGCCCGAGTAAGATCACTTTCGCATTGCTATAATGTCGCCTTGCTGAATTTCAAGGGAAAGGTTGCCCCAGTGTCATTGAGAGGCTAAGCTGCCTGGTGGGACTGCTGGCTGGAGTTGGGCCTGTGAAATGGCAAGGCTTAAATGTAAGCCGACGCCGGACAGATGGGCAGCAAAGCCCTAATCCGGGCGAAGAAGCCGGTTGGTGCAACAAGGTGCAGAATTCCAACAGTGGCCAGCTGCTGCCCCATCGAAACTCTGCCACGAAACCTGTCAACATGTCCCTTCTGAACTTCACCTCCAGAAGGGGTCACCCACCATTTCTGCTCAGGTGCCCTCCTCGCCGCGGCCCGTCATCATCGCACAGCCACCAACACCTCCTATAAGCACGCATCGTACTTGGAGCGCTTCGGAAAAAGCACGAACAGATGTTTCCCTTCAGCATGTAAACAGTTTAACTATGCAAAGATAAAAGTGTTTGAAGAGAGAAAATAAAAAATAAAAAGTTGCTTGCTTGCTATGCTTGAGATGTGGAAGTTTCACTGCGAGTCTGAACGATGAATTGAAGTCATAATATAAATCTAAATGTGTCGAGTTCAGTTATTAGCAGTTTTTATCGCTTAACAACTTGGTTTACCTGCTCATCATGCTTTGTGTTATTTTTAGCCCGATAGAAATACTGCACTTTAATAAGGTGAATCATTCTCACACATATCTTGTGTTCTTGCCTTGAGCATGAATGAAGTATTTGCTGCATTTTCTATATGTTCCCCCCAAATACAGGGCTCTTGAGAATGACTTGGGAAATATAGGGGTACATTTTCTGGTTCAGATGTTATTCTTCTCCCATTCCTTGTCTATTTGAAGCGCTCTAGGTTTTGCATCTTTATGATATTACTTCTGAAGTGTCCTTGAGCAAGACTCTGAATCCCTACCAGCTACAGGGGCGCTGCCTCTGTGCTCTGACCTTCCTGGAGGGGAGCAAGGGAATCAATAAAATATCCCATTATTATTACAGTATAATTATTATCACAGGTTCAAGGTTTTGTCTGGCTTTGGGAATGAGTTTTTCAAGCTCACAAATAGCTCACAAATATTGATTAGACTGTCATAGACCACAGTAACAAATTGAGTAGGATTCCTCTTTAATACATCATTGTAGCTTTTAATGGCAGTGGGAGTTCTAAACATTAAACTTTTAAAAAATAATAATGGCAAAACTCCAGCAGAGATGCAGAGATCTGTAGTTTAATGATTCTGGTTGTTAAAACTCTGCAGAAAGTCATATTTCATTACGACCAAGTTCCCCCAGGCTCCTAATTTGGACTTTCACAGACATGCGGTTGTGTGTGTGTGTGTGTGTGTGTGTGTGTGTGTGTGTGTCTGTCTGTCTGTCTATGTGTGCTGCTCCTTCGTTATATCTGTTGAGCTCATTAGCCTCATCTCCCAAACTCCTTTGAGAGAATCAACATTAATTGTTGGTTATTAAGGTGAAGTGTTTTCAAAGAGGAACAACCTCTAGAATGTGAGACATTTAAAAGGTGAAACAGGATTTTGGGAGGACTCATAGATCACTTCTCACTAATCAAGACCCTTTCAGCACATCCAAAAAATATTTATGTCATTATTGTAGTTTATAGGAATAAATCTGATATCTGCATTTCCTAATCAAAGGAAGATTAGTTGTCATTCAAGTTCTAACACTGATAAAATTATACAAATAATAGAATTAGTTCATACATTTTCACCAACATCTAGCAACTTTTGTGGAAAAGTAACAGATCAGTCAGTTCTGTCAAGGGTAAAAGCTCTACTGATACAACCTCAAAACATTGCATTCACAGTGCCTGGCAAAAATCCTGCACCAAAGTTGTTTTGACATTGGCTTTGATTCATGTTCAGCTCTGATTAAAAGTCTTTGCAGTACATTTTGATATGATTTCAGCTAAGGCTTGATTTTTCTTTTTAACACTGTGAGGCGTGTCAAGAATATTTCCACGACAACTGAAATTCCAGTGGATGTGCAAGCAAAGCAACTAAAAAAAAAAAGAAGAAGAATTATTTATCAAATGCCAACATCTTACATCAGCTTCAAAACTTAAATTATGATAACATGGCATTAGATTATGATAAAATAGTCTCTGATAAAAAAAAAAGAGCACAAAAATAACATTCACATCCATTTTCCACTGTTTCCTCTGTGTTTTCTGTTTAACATTTTTACTGATACACAACAAAAATCAAATATAAACTACAGAATGTCAATATATAGTCTGAGAATAAAGACTTCAGCTCTCCCCGTATAGTCAGTTAGTCTATATATAGTGGAACTGTACACCGAATGGGCAAAAATCAAATGTGTTTATTGTAGCAGCCGGAGTACATTTGGAGAGTTAGGGAAAGGAACTGACCAGAACAGCTAGATTGTGAAAGATTGAGCTCCCCCCTGAGAGAGCCGCTGGAATGGCCTTTTCCCCCTCTTTCCCTAAGGCTGAGAGAAAATGCTTCACAGGAGGGAGGCCCGGTTCTAACACAGACAAAACACATGCTCTTATAAAAATTTCCGTGCTTGTCTGTGTATCGCTTTGTCCCACAACGCTATGCCCCCCCCACCTCCGAAGCCAGATCTTTTGAGTTGGGGACAACTTGCCTGACAGAGGCTTCGAAGACTTGAGGCAATTTTGGCAGGAGGGCGCACGGCAACACACAGACCCTTCTCCAAACGCCCCGGGAGATGCCAACCTTTACCGCTCCCTGGCACCACTTGCTGCAAAACTGGCAACTCTGAAAACAGGGCCGCCGTGGCAATAAAAGACAGGGGAAAGAATAAATGATGAAGGTCACATGGCTTCATATTTCATATCGGCTAGTGAGCGACCTTGCAGGAGTGTTTTATCCTGTGGGCGGAACCTGGTCTGTTCAGCCCACCACTTTGTTTAGCAAGGAGGATTCAGAGGCCAGAACTAACAAGGCCCCATGAGGTGCTTTTAGGAAGTCTGTTTCAAGCAATGGGCCAAAGGGAATCTGTTTTGCAGTCAGCATTTCTCTTCATGCTACATACTACTTCTAAAAAAAAAACCAGTCATATCACAGCCTTTGTTTCACTGACTACAACCATACAAATGTGTAGTTGTAAAAGGCAATTTATAAAACCAACCAGGCGGACATGAGTCGAGTTTAAACACCCTCACATCAGTAGGTCCAGGAAATTTATGGTCACACTTAAAATACGTCATTATCCTGGAGGTCATTTCAGTGGGCATAATTTCAATAAAAGTATCTAATAAGCAACAGTGCCTCTCCATGCTTAAAAATGTGTTGCAAAAACAATTCCTCAACTTCTCCCACACTGTGCTGGCGTGTGTGCAGATATTTACAACATAAAATCCATACTTCGCTGCTATTTGCAAACAACAAAATTCAACTTAACTCTCTGTACTGGGTATATAGGCTTGGTTATTTCAAATCAAGTGGTAGTTTAGCTGCAGGTTTGGATCCTCAGTACACAAAATCCTCCCTGAGGCAGTATTAAAACTTCATTGAAAATAATCCAAAAGACCTCACCTCGTTCTTCAAAAATGGCTTTGCTCATACTGGTAGAAGAATGGTATGATTGTTTGCATTACATAGCGCAAGGTGCCCACATAACAATTAAGATAAGATAAGGTGAAGTTGCATTGCGACTTCGAAATTGTCTGCCGCACACTAAAATAGAGAGTTATCCAATCCCTTTTCATCCAAAATAAAGCATCCTTTTCCTCTTCCAGCATAATGTACCCACACGCTTCTGAATAGGAAGAAACACTGAAGTCTTGCCATTATCAGTGTAATGAATTCACGGGCTATTGTGCAAAAAGCAAAGGAGCTTAGGCAAATAAACAGGTTCACCCATTGACAGAGCAGCTACGAAAACACTCACTTACGCAATCATCAACCTTTTCTTCACTTTGACAAGGCATTTCTTTTTCTTTTTTTTTTTTACTGTTGCACAATTTTTTGAGTTAAATTTTCCTTGAAAGAGAAGTAGAACAATATCCAAGCGAACAACATTTTTAGATAAGAGATCCAGTAGCCGCATACAAATTTGTTCCAATGACTGCTATTAGTATTATTCTCATAAAACATACATGAAATGCTTCTGCTTTATTTTGAACATGGTTATTAATTATAGGATACTATTTATACTGCTGCCCTTATGACTACATTGAAAAAAAAAAAGGATTATATGGCTGTAAAGTCATAAATACAAAAAAATTAAGTTCATCACCCAAGGCTGTAGGACATCTGAAATTCTAAACAAATAAATAAAGTCCCTGTCAACAGAGTTACATATCCTGCTGGTGCATCCAAACTGATTTAAATAATCCACATTTTGCTCAGAATTAATCATTCATGAGTTTTAAGTTAATGTTATGCAGCTAAATCAAGCCCTTACCTCCTCTATTGCACATATGCATTGGCTGAGACACTGTGTCAGATTTAATACAAGAATGACAGTACTTACTTATGCAAGCCAAAACAGTCCTCAAGTAGCGCTATGGGGGGGGGGAAGGATCATTTTTGAAAGGTGAAAAACGTAAAAAAAAATTGTAAATTCAACATGGGAACTCGGCCGAAAAAATCTCAACTCCACAAATTAATTCAAGGGTGGAGGGAGGATAAATGAACGTCTTGTGGGGGGAACTAAACATATTACTGTTCTCACTCAATTTGTGAGTGAATAAATTTTTCCCTTAGATGCAGTGATTTGGCAGTTTCCGTGCTGTGTGTATGTGTGTGTGTGTTAATGTGTGTGTGTGTCTTGCACTGGCCTACGGAACCACCAGCCCTTCTATTATATCTATCCCTCCAAATAAGCCTGCAGGATGTAGCTTTGATAGCGGCGACCACATCGCGAGCCACATCGGTTCGTCGATGAGGGGAGTCAACATGGAAACACGCCTTCATCTCACAATGAATAATTAAGGCTGCATCTTATCGTCTGCAAGGGTGTGTGATGGGCACAGTGTGGAGCGGCTGGGGGCCATATTGACTTTAATCGTGACTGGCATTTAAAGGCTTTCCTCCCAGTGTGGCGAAGAAAATGTCCCCTTCGCTTAGCTGGCCCTGCAGCTCACAGAGAGGCATTTAAAGGGAAATGAGCTGTAATTAGTTGATAGAGAGGTGACCCCTCCCGCAGAAAATGCCACACTAGCACACTGGGCTCAGGCACAGGAGGCGATGGCTGCCGCCTACTAGAGGACAACATACGCTAAAAAGCAAACACTGCCTCCTCACTGAAGGGGGTTTTCTACCAATACAGGCACTGTGTTCTCCAATCTTCATTGTATTTCAGCGTTTTATTTAAGTGATTAGTATGCAGTTCTTGTCAGTTTGAAAGGGACTGCACAATGTCAGGTCTCTGCAAAGTAATGGGCGCCACGGTGGAAAACGACAGAAACATCTAGAGCCACTCTTACAATGCTAATCAGTTTTGTCTGGAGCCGTTGCAAACTTGCTGATAAGTCATGATTACTTCAAAAACAAGCCGAAAAACAACTTTTTTTTGTTATTCAAGGCATTCATTCATTCGTTTTCTTTGCCCACCCATTCTTATTCCATCCGTCACAGGGTGAACAAAGATAGACAGACGCTCATGCTCACATTAACGCCTATGGGCGATTTAGAGTCTCCAAAGATGGGGAGATCATTTACCTAAATTTTCCAAGGGATCAATAAATTTTCATCTTATGCAAACACACAGAAAGGGCCGGAGGAATCGAACCCAGCTTCTTCTTAACCACGGAGCCCCTGTGACACTGCTTATTCAAAACATCTTAGAAGAAGATCACATGTAAACATAAATGTGGCAAACAACTGATCTTTCAAGTCTTATCTTTCAGGTGTGTGAGGAATTTGGTGAATGCACATTTTTTTTAAGGATGATTTTCTTATCTTATGAACATTTAGCGGCTAGTGCTATTGCCAATTTTTGCCAAGAGTTGTTTATTATGTTGTTTTATTAGTTACTGAAACCTTGAGTATCTTGAGTGTCCACACAATTTTCCTCGGTTGATTCCTTGGTTTATTTTGTGTTTTGTTCTGCTAATAATCTCAATAATGAAGCTGGCAGTATCAAGAATTTTATTTTTCAAATTTCCCTTTATGATTAAAGAAAGAGTGAATTTTCAAAATGACTTGCTAGGACTGCCAATAATGCCTGCCTGAACTGCAACTGCCAATTCAGGCAAGAGTCCAGTGGCATTGAAAGGATTAAAGCAACAATGGCGTCATCCGCCTCCCAAGGCCTTCCTCCCACATCCATACGAGAGCTGTTTCACATCCTGCCACTGACTATCAGTAGTCTTTCACCATGAATCAAAGAAAGAAAATAAGCATTCAAAAGACTACCAGCCTGAACCTTGTGTCATTTTTCTCATATTTGAAAGGAAATAGTCCTTTCCCATACCTCTATTTTTTGTTTTTGAAGGACGTACTCCATGAAGGTGAACCTAATACAGAGATAGAGGACAGTAATTCATGGGTTTCAAAGGAGTCCCAGTTTAACCACACCTTCACCAAGGTGACAAAGTACAAGATTCAAGACACAATTTCATCTTGAAACAATCCATAAAGGAGGAAAAAAATAACATCTTTGATTTTCTCCCAAACTGCTCTTGATTTATGGCCCTCGAATGCACAGGCTCTTGAATGATATATAAAACTGCCTGAGCAAAGTCACTTCGGTTTACTCATTTAGGATTTATCTCCTCCAATATGGTGGGCTCGGAAAAACAATTTCTCATAAGTGCTTTATCAAAAACCAGGGGTGCATTATAAGAACCGCACACGAGCCAAACCAAGCTGTGAGGCGGATGGTGTAGCTGCACCATAACAAAAACAAAATGGGCTTTTTTTTTTCTCCGCTGCAACGTGAGCCAAGTCAAAAGGTAGCTAAAACCTCCCACGCAATTAGTGATGGGTTTGCAGTGTATCATTTGAAGCTGCTGGGTCTTCACCCTCCCTTTACATGGCTTGGGTACACTGGCTGTTGTTTTAATGAGTGTTGACCCGAGACTTTCATCTGTTGACTTTCAACACTGAAATATAATGAGAGTGGACCCAGCACAACAAGGTATTTGAAATTCAGACTGTGCTGTTCTCGTACTGCCGAGCAGTGACTCAGTATCCCCACTCCAACTAGAATGAATCACCTGATTGTATATGCAAACGAAATGGCGCCTGTTGAGGCATGCAAAACTAATTGTAAATGAATTGCCTAAATGTGAAGGTCTGTTAGGTTATTGATTCAAAGGCCTTTCTGCTGGTCAAAATGGGCTGGACCTACCAGGGGCAACATGACCAGACACACCAACGATGCAATGACAATAACCTGTAGGTTGTAGTGGGATTAGTTACACACTGTAGCTGCAATATAAGCTTTTGTGTGACATGCACAGAAGTCATGAATCAATTATCAATAATTGTGTTTATTTGTGCAATTTGGAAAAGAGAACATATGAACAAATATATGCAAAAATATTAATAAAGAAAGGCAATAGTTCAAGTAAATTAAGTAATTGTTGTTCCATTCTTCTTCATCTCTTATGATAATCCTCCTCACTACTGAGATTCTGGTTTTCTGGGAGCACATACTACACTGATTAAAGTCCAACTTGAATGTACTGTAGATTCAAACCCTTTGTATGCTGCTCTACCATAACTCATCAATAAATGAAATGTTATTTTTCTCCTTTTTCTAAGCTGCACTTCACCAAAACAAGTTGGATGTGTCCATGTGTTTTCCATTCACAGCAATCTGCAGAGAGCAGAGCGGGCCTGGCCGACCCCGTCGTGGCTCCAGTGCAGAGATAGGGGAGCTTAATCCATGTCCTCTGAGAGATCGCCCAGAAAGATGAAGCCTTAATTAGCTAGATAAAACCCCACATAATGACGCTATTGATACAGACTGGGAAATGAGGACTAAGCAGAACAAAAAACCAAAGACTATACAGGATGGCCGAGATGGGCTTGGGAGGCAGTTAGCAAAGTAACTGCAGTGGATGGAAAAAAAAAAATGGGTAGTTCACTCTCACTCTCAACTCCAGCAGGGGAGTATTGTCTCATCTCTCCAAGCAATCCACCTGCTCCAAATTCTCTCATAAGAAGCTTAGAGGAAAATGCTGACCTTCATATAATCAAAGATTATGTGGAGGAAAACAACAACAGTTTTTGGAGTGCTTAAGCAATGGCACTCATGGGAGTTTTGAGCAATTAAAGGCAAAATTACTTGTCTAAGCTGTCCTTGTATCCTCCCGTTCCCTATCTTTGTTCCCCTGTTGTATGAGAGGAGGTCATAAAGATAGAAAAAAGAGAATCACATCTCACCAGCTCTGCTAATCCTAGGGGCTCTGGAGGAAGCAGAATCTCACTTTTAGAAAGACAATCTAGGTATTTCACATGCTACACATGGATCAATGACAAGGTGACCCCGTATAGTAATACCAGATGGCTTTAGGGTTGACAAAGACACTGCAAATCCCTCGTCAACACTTGTGCACCCCTAAAGAGAAGTTTCAGAAAAGCAGCACTTTATTCCTTTCAACTTCACATGTCCTCGAAGCAATCTTGCAGTGATGAAACAGAAAGATTTGAAAAAGTATATTTCTGTAGGCTCACACATATGTGGATTTATATCTCGAAACATTGGGAAAACCTAATTTGATTCTGAGCGCAACTCATATCAAAACACATCCAACCTCAATCTGCTGAGCTGAGACGTGTGATCTATTCTTAATTAATGAGGACGACTGCCTTCTCTTTTGTGTCCCTGGAAAGAACAGTGTCTTTGTTGAAGCACGCTGACAGGCAGATATGCTTGCGGACATACGTTTTAGAATTTCTTCCTCCCAGTCATATCATTTTAACATTGTTATGATGTAACTTGTATTGCGTTTACAGAGAAAACTGAAGCATGCAGTGCTAAAACATTGATAAATGTGCTAAAAAACCTGAAATTCTCACACAAACTTCTGGATTTCTCTCAGTTTTAAAACCATATTTGCACAGTCTAGTTGATTACAAAACATTCTTATTTACAGAAATGGCCTTGGGTTTCACACAGAAGCACACTCTTACCTGTGAGCTACCACATAAAACTAGTGTTGTACTTTTGTCCAGTGAACAGCTCCACTGCCGCAGTTCAAATTTTAATGAAAATTTAAACGTTGCATTACTTGAGCCACTTGAGCCATTTATAGTTGACACTAATCAAGGAAACCTTGTTATCACTAACATGTATGGATGTTGCCACCGAAAAGACGAGACAAGAGGAGACAGAAAGAAAAACACTATATACATTGACAGGCGCTGTAAAGGTACACCAACATCGAGGCCTTGGACCCAAATCTGTTCTGAGGCCTGTCATCTGAGGCTAATGGAACAGCCAAGGTGAATGGCAGAGTCACTACACACTTTATCACTGTTTTGCTCGTTATTACCGACACGGCAGGAGCAAGCACTACGAAATGCAAAAGAGCTGAATTATTTATTTGACATTTGCATATCTAGCACAGGTTCAGGACCAGGGTGAGGGGGGATTGTATTTGGGAGAAAGATTAATTCCGAGGCTTCTTTTTAGGGTATAAGACAAGCTTCACCAATTTACAGAGCCTATTACTTGTCATCTTAAGCGAGAATGTAATGCATAGAGAGACTTATGCCGCATTTCAATACGAGGCACACCAGAGGCAAAGTCATTTCCTCACCTGAGACTGACTCATTTTGTCATCCTAACACTTTTTTCCCCGCTTTCCACCTTCGAGCGCAGCCCCCTGCTAAATCAGTAATGAGATGGAAGGGTTAAATTGCATGGACCATCCCCTCAGCGGCATCAGTGGTCTGCAGACCGGAGCTCTCTCCCCTCCCGATTCCCACAGGTGCCCAACTACTTTGCACTTCTGTGGTAACATGTCACTCGCCAGCGTCCAACAAGGTCAAATGCCATTTCATTTTCTCGCCTTTGATCCCCGCCTGGCTCTTTCATCAATCTCGCCCTCCCCACCCACCCGCACACCACCGCCGCCATTTCGCCGGTTAAACTGCCCTCACTCATCCTCTCGGGTTCAGAGAATGTGACTGGCAGTAGCTGAAGTTGAAATATGTCTGTCCCCAGAGGTAGAACGTCAGCGATCGCCCAATTGATCGTCAAAATTAATCGAGTCAGAGGTACGTGTTGCTTTTAGAGCAGATACAAAGACAATGTCCAACTAGAACACAACGCGGTTTGAAGATCTTTCAGAAGTGTTTTTTACTGATTAGCGCATTTAGCTTTGGCGCTGGCTGCCATCACTCTGAATGCCTTCTGGTATTAATTCCAGTTCTCCTGTCCCTGAGTGAAGCTCCCTGCATTCTCTTTCCCTGACTGAGATCTGAAACACATTAAATGAGAAAATGCATCTTGCTTCTCTCCTTAATTCCTCCCCACCCACATACTGTGCGGCGCAGCTGAGAAGGGAGGCTATGCTTTATCCAATCATGCACATTCCCACCAAAACCAACCACTTCTTCCATATCAAGCTCTTTTCCACACCAAGAAATCTCCCACCTAATTCACTTTGAGGGTTTGGTATTTGTTTGAATGATGTATTAACTCGTGTTGCTATGTATGATATGTAACTGTTGATATCGAAGCATACATATATTAACGTCATTGCCATCATCCTCTCACTAATCATTGTGCGTCTTTTAGATATGATTGAAGGATGATGAAATAACATGAGGCTGCCACAAAAGGCTGCCAGTTATGGATACGCTAAGCTTTGAAGAAATATCGTACCTTTTTCATTATAAACTGTCTGAATAATGCCTCACAATGCCCTTGGCTTGGACAAAGTTTGACTTGGCATACAATCATGCACTTTAGCACACAACTCCTATTCAAAAAGCCATATAATATGAGTCTCTTTGACTTTTGTCAGTGAAATGGCACGAGCTCCAGCATTTCTGTGAGATGCGAGACAGCTTGGTCTCGAGTCGAACTGTTGGTGGAGTATTTCTGCTTCTACATGTCTAGCAAACCAACATGCATCCGTGTCTGGTCGATAACCTGAAATCCGACCTCTTGTTTCCAGCATGCACTTTCGCTCTCCTCCATCGACAGTATTAGCAGTTCTTTTTACAACATTCTGTCATTTCCCTTTCTCTCTGTCTTGACAGTGAGTGGGAGAGAGAAAGCAAGAAAGACAGAAAGAGAGAGAGAGCAAGACAGAGAGAGAGAGAGAGAGAGAGAGAGAGAGAGAGAGAGAGGGAGAGAGAGAGAGAGCTTTTAGGGAAGTTAAAGAAACCAAGAGAAAGAGAACTTGGAGAAAGAGAGAGTGACAGAGAGACAGAGAGCAAGAACACCAGAGAGTGGGAGAGAGAGAGCTTTTAGGGAACTAAAAGCCTCTGCCCCTTTGTACCTCAAAGCAGGGGTGCTGTTGTCTTGAATCACATGATGAATAAGGACAGGCTGTCAGCGGATAAAAAGCAACTGCATTGATCTGGTGAACGGAGGGGACAATGGGCTTGAAACACATTAAAATATTAGAATCATCAGAGAACGCTTTAATTCAAGTATCAGGGAGGGTAGCCTTTCTATACTTTGGCAGCATTTCAGCAAGAGGGCATATGTCCTCAGTGAATTATAATGGGACCAGTGGCCATTAATGGCAGTTTTTGAAGACCACAGCAACAAAACAGGTTCAGAGATGGTTGGATCCTATTGAAAATGCATTAGCTCGACATAAAGGTGGGCAAGAAGAACCTCAAACTGCATGTTCTCGAAACTTCCCCACATAGAATACAAATGTGATGAATACTGTTTTAACTCAGTCTGTTATTCAGTTCTGAAGTAATGAGGAGAGCTGCACTGGGTTGGGTGCAAATGACAACTGTGGCAGGGTCAGCCGACTAGACAGAGGAGGGAGTCAAGGGTGCTCGAACCGAAACACTGAACCCGTGAACTCTGAATCTCAACAGGGTATTTTAACAGCCATTATATCTGGGAGCTGGGCCACAAATACAAACCTAATTTCCACTTATGGAAAAATATCATATGCTCCATTCAAGTGTGGTTGTATAAGTGGATCTACTGCTGTGCCTGCTGTTGTGTTTTCTATTGCCACTGAATAGCACTGTTTCAATAGATGCTACATATTGTCATCTTGCTGCACAATACTAATCATCACCAGTGCAAAACAATTCAAAATGTTTCAGACTCCAGTTATAAATGCATGTACAAATATCAAATGGGATGATAATGTACACTGTCCACAAATGGAAAGCATTAATGGGAATTCACATCCAAAACATCACATTATGTTGCTTCTGTTTTCATGTGGTTTTCACGTGCCTCCAATTCAAACATTTGAAATGTAATGCACTTATGTCGCCAAAGCTCCAAACTATCTCCAGCAATATACTGTGTAAATGGTCACCACAGGTAAATAAACGAGTGAAATTAGGGAGCGGCCTTTGCCTGGCGCTGCTTACCTCAGCGACTTCTGGTCAGCTACCTCTGCTCTAGCCTCCCACCCAAAGGCACCAGTCTGGGGCCATTTACTGCCTCGCCCAGTGTAATTTACAGCCCACTTGCAGCTTGGCCGAGTGACACACATGTCAGTCATACCATCATCCAAATGATGGGTGTTGCAGTTTAATTCCGCCTAGTAACCCGCAGCAGCATATCCATTGATTGGTCCCTATGCGGTGAATACAAATTCCCTCTCCAGAGGGTTGTTGAGGAGCCTTAGTAAGCACAATCACACCTCCCCAACCCTTGACCCATAACCTCATCCACCATGAATGCCTCTTTTTTAATGATGCATCCTCCAAGGGACTCTGAGTGCTTTATGGCTGGATGTTATTTCAACCCCTGGCATTGATTAAGACGTCGCATCAATAACATATTTGATTTAGTTGGCTAGGAATATACAGTACTATATAAGTGAATGTGTGCGTTTTACTGAAATGTGGAGGTACATGAATTCAAGAGCTCATCAAAAATTGGCTTATATATCAAGCATTGTTAGAATAAAATCCAAGTCGGTGCTCTTTACATGTAAGCTGAATAGGGGGAAAGGCTTGTGGAGAGGCTGGTGGAAATATGTATCTCAAGGAGTACACTCCCCAAGGATCCATCCACTGCTGGGTATTGGCATTTTTAATGTGGTTATCCAGCGTTTCATTCTGGACACCTGAGGGTTCTGCATACACGCATGATAAGTGCAGTCACTCTCACAAGGCACTTACTGTATGAACTTGGTTCCTCCTAGGACATTGTGCACAACAATTTGAGGCAAATCGTAATTAGCTGCATTTGTATGAGCTTATCAAAGGTTTTTCTAACATGTCTCCTTTAGAAGGTCAATGCTCCCTACAGGCTAATGTGAAGATATGACATTTATTGGGCTAAGACACGCCCAGGACATGCCTCCAACAATGCTCAACTGTCCAGTGACATTTCACTTAGAACGTCAATTCAATTATTATTGGTCCTCATAAATATATGTTTCTTTTTCACTTATTGCACTACTGCTTTTGATTTGGACAAGCCCTGGAAGACCTGTGATACAGCCACATAAAAAAGGCAGGTTACAGTAGAGTAACTGGATATTTCCTACCAGTTCATTATTTAGTAAAGACCTTAGGCTACTATACAGTCAAATTTACATTACAAACACAATATTTGCTGGTCAGTTACCAGTATTACTGATATGTCTTTATGTAAGGGAAATGCAGTGTCAAGAATTTTTTTAATTTATGCAAATTGTGGATTAGTGCATGCCATCAATGCCACCAACATGGCAGCATTAAGGGCAATGCAATCAAAAATCATCAGACATTTGATTCCAGCACTGAGACACTACTGAAATTAATGTAGTCATCCAGGTACAGAACGCCATGGCAACATCTTATTATAACATTATTATATCTATTATACATCTATTATAACATTATCTACAAAACAGCACTGAAACATGGAGTTCCCATGTATTCCTATGTATGTTGCGTAATTTCAGCTAGTTGCATGTAACTGGCTGTTGGAATATTTACCACTATTACTACTTCTAATAAACTACTAATAAAGAGGAACGTAAATACTGGGATGACATTTTGATTAAAATAATAATAATCAACCTCTATTTTTTTTTTTCCCCACTCAGCCCTTAACTTTTAAAGATCCAGTGCAATGATTTTAATTTAGTCAGAAAAGCTTGCTATGGATTTCTAATGCGAGGTTTTGATGGTTTTGTTGTATCTGCTTTAGTTTCCATTTCCTTATGCTCAGCCAGTTGTCAGCAGATTGAGGGGGCGTGACCCTGTCAACCTGCTCAGCATCACCTATTTTTTGTTGGCCATTATGTCTAAAAGCATCTAATGTTTATCGTGCTAAAGTGAATTCCTTTTTCAAAACAAAACAAAAAAAGCCTATGAAAACAATTAAAATATTTTAAATGTCAAGTGTCGAATTCCATGCCAAATAGAAAGTACAAGCCAAAGAGCTCTCTCTGTCTCTCTCTCTCTCTCTCTTTCCTTCTGATTCAGTCCCCTTATTCACAGAGACCAGTTCTGTTGCTTTTTGACCATCTTGTCCAATTAACTTTAGAAGTCTGATGAAAGGAAAATAATATGCTTGTTCAGTACGAAGAGAGAGGTGAGAAATTGCAAATAACCGCATTATTTTCATTTTACTCAGGCCCACATCACTCTCACCAGGCACCAAGGTAATTTCTCAGTTGCCTTTCTCCTCTCTCTCTGTCACACTGTCCCTGGCTACTGTCTGTGGCTACAGAGGATGGGACACCTCATTAACTATGCATACTGCTGACCAATCAGAGCATGCGTTAAAATCTGGGTATACTGTCGACCAATCAGAGCATTCATTAAAATCTGGGCTTATTTTGTTTTCTTTGGGAAGTACATTGGACATGTAAATTGGTTTGATTATGCTGATAAACAGAAGGAAAATTTTTTTAAAGGGCATTGGTCAGATTTCCAACACTGCAGCTGTAATATTTTGGGTAACTTTGCATTTACATGTCCTTTGTTAAACAATACCATGAAATTGGGAAATGTGATTCTCATGGCACTAGACCTTTCAGGAAGCCAGGATAAAGTAATGGCAAAAAAAATAGTTATTTAACAGAGCTCATTTAAGCAGCATGATTCACTCTGTGCCTGGAGCTTAGGCTTTTAGATTTTTGCTACAATGTATGACAACATTACTGATTCGGCCACAAAGTGGTAAAGTACAAACCCTGATGCTGTATCCCTGTGAGAGCAGCAAAGAACAACAACACTGCAGCTTTTAGGTACACTACTGCCAAGTACAAGGCCAAATTTGTTTGACAGTGCAGCACATTACAATAAATCTGTGCAGCTACATTATACCCTCTGCACCTATTTTACATGACAGCAAGTTGTCACATCATAGGAAACAATCAGTGTTTCATAACTGAGCTTCACCTTCGGCAGATCAGTGAAAGGGGGATCAAGTGAAATAAGCAAATGTTCCCGGAGTGATACTTTTGAAGACGCATGCCATGCATGTCACGCTGCCTGGGACACTTTCACAGCAGGCGAGAAATCCAACTCTCAGTGGGAATGCACTGCTGAAACACAAGACCAAAAAAAAATGCGTATGACTTTTCAACATCGGCAGCTCATGTGGCCACTTAACAGAAGGAATCGCAGCGAGACTGCTGTTCCTGCTTATCTAGTTCAAAAGACATCCACCAAGGACAACTGTGACTTTTGAACAAGGACACCCCCCCCTCCCATCAAGCGGCTACTATGATCCCACCGCAGGCCTTTTATAAACAACCCATCCAGCCTGGGGCACCGGCGCATCAAGGCAGCGGTATCAAGTGGAATGGCAGTTGTGTCTTATAAAAACAACCTAATTGCTGTCCCCAATGAAAACTCCCAACACTGTGTTATCATAGCATTATGTAGACACCATGGCCTCACAACTGGGAGCTAATAAACACCTTGTCAATGCAGTAGGTGTCAGTTTTACACCCAGGGTGAGTGTCTCCAAGAAACATGCCAAGACGTCATAAGCCAACATTAGCCCGCTCCTCGCCACTATTGGTCATTTAGTGTGTTGTGCGAAGGTCTTGCAGGCCTGCAATCACACGTGCTAACATCACAGCCCACACCATCACCAACCTACTCTGTCTCAACTGCCTGTCTGTCCTGATCTACTTACAAAGCTAGCTATGGTGAACATTCAAAGCTGAATTCCTATCCATTATCTCAGATATCTCAAATCTCCCAGTTTATCAAACTGATTGAAATGCTACACACACAATCCCTCTTATTCTGGTCTCATTGGTATTCTATTTAGTCTGCATTTGATTAAATTACAAACAGGACAAGATGAAACCATACTCCAGTGAAATATAATGCTGTTATTAGGCTCATGCTTTTCCTGTGACATCAGATACACTGCATTATATGGGCCACTATGGAGAGGTTTAGCTTATTGCAAGCATTGATCAACGCACTGTAATTCAATAGAGAATGTCAACAGCAGCATTAGCTTGTAGGATGGGAGGGGGGGGGGGGGGGGGGGTCTGCTACATCTGTCCAGGCCCTCTGCGGGGCAGAGAGGTGAATCCTGTATTGACGACTCGCCGAAAGCCAAGGTCAGCGGCCGCACATTTGTTTAATGAAGGCAGGGCGTCTGGACAAAGCGGATCACACACTTTAGAGGCAGCCGGCATCGAGTCAGCATCCGAAAGAACAAAAAGGAACACGAAACCTTAACGAAAAACAGCGATAGGAATCTTATAAATTAAACTCCACATACACTGCAAAACAAAAACTACCTATAGGCACATAGTGACATCTTAGGATATAAATAAATACCATTAGGTTACTGTAAACTCACTATGGAGTGCCACAGACACTTGAAGTCCTTACAGAAAAAAACATCGGAATATTATAGGGATTTTTCGACAGGGAGAGCACATAACTGAAAGGAAACACCTTGAGGAGAAAAAAAAAACTAAGCATATAATGCACCTATGAAGCCCACCGTGCCACACCCTTGCCGATGTATAGCTGCGATATCTCAAAGTGCATCTGCTATCTATCATCTGGGATTGTGTGGCCGGATAAAGCGCGGAGAGCCTGCGCCGCCGCTAGAGCTCCGGCAGACTGCTGCTCCTATTCTATCTGGCTGTCCGCTCCCTCCGGCTATTTATAACCAATAGAGCTACAGCACTTTATGAATGTCCGCAGGCACAGCATCACACAGTCCTCTGATACCCCACCGCATCTGTTTTGGTGTGGCAAGGGCTGGGGAAATAAAAGAATAAAAGACTCAAATTCAGGGGCCGCTGTCATATCACCTACCTCTGCAAACGCCGTCTTGAATAACAAATAACAGACGGCGTGAGGCAGCCGCTGTGCCCACAAGTTTCACCCAGATGCAGAGTATAGATCCCATGATTGTGGTCTTTTTTGGCAACGAGTGAAAACAGAGATCCCAAAGTCGTCCCTGGGATCAATACAATGCACGACTCCGTCTGCAGCAGATGCTTGCTTGCTTTTATATACAGTGCCCATTTAATAATAGATGGCCATCTTTGCAGATGAATAAAATGGCACGGGGAAGATCCCGCGACCGCCTCACTGTCACAGACAATTGAGGGATGTTATCTCAGCAGACCCTATACGTGGGCAAATAAGGACTAGATTAAGATAACATTTTGCAGTCCATAACCACACACACACACACACACACACACACACACACACACACACACACACAGAGGCAAAGCCTATTCGCGGGACAATTAAATTTGATTAATGGCTAAAGCCCTCGTCCTCCCAGACAAGCACACGCACACAGAGAGGCAGAAAGAGAGATATTTAACCAGTAAGATGTGCACTGATTAAAATCCATAAATTAATTTTGTGTCTGCATGAATTAGATGCCTTTTTTACCTGCAGAGGACGCGCCTAACCAATCTAAACGCACTCAAGTCCTCCGTTTGGTTTTCTGTCATGCACCTATTCTGCCTTAATCATCGCGAACTTGCAGGAATATAAGCGATTTAACACCAAATGAGCTCTTCGGAGTGAAAACAAAATCTGCGCAGACTGATGTAGCCATAGGCACACTAGAATTTATATATTTGAGGGTTTTTTTTTATTCAAAGTAGCCCGCACAGATCAGGATTTAGCTGCATTCCGGATTTCCATTCATCTCTTAAAATTATTGGCCTCAGCTGACGTTAAACTGCATCGACATGAGCATGCACAGACACTAAGGACTGTTCTTTCCAAATGCAACACTTTTTTGGGAACATTTTCTCCCCCCTGAGCCCCGCTACTCACCTGCTATAGCCCTTACTGCTTCCAAGCATCCTTACGCATTTCTCCCCGACGGCAACTCCCAGCCACCAACACTCAAATTGAGACGCACTATCTCAAGTCCATCGCTTTGAAAAGACGAAAAGCACAACAACCGGCCGTTCCTCCCAGATTTCCAACGAGTTTTCTCGACAACGGCAGCACGGCGGTTATAAAACGGCAGTAGCAGTTATTACCGAGCGACCCACACACACACACACACACACCGCGATCCTCCCTTGGAAACGGGACTCCTTGTGCGCCCGAACCCGTCCGAGGAATAGAGAGAATAAAGAAGGAATGCAAATGGCAGGTAGAGAGAACAACTCCCACGCATCCGTTCCCAATGCAAGCGCGCAGTTCTCTGTGCTTGATGCGGTCTCTCCACAGCCTCGCGCTCACAACACTGTGTGACGGGCTGTCGTCAGTGGCAGAAGCAATCCACTCGCGGGAGGGAGGGACGGAGCTGATCAGCGGAATGTACTCTGCCCGGTGTCCTACCAAAGTGTGTGGGTATCATCAAGAGTGTGTGTGTGTGTGTGTGTGTGTGTGTGTGTGTGTCGGGGAGGGGAGGGGAAGGAGGGGTGGGGGCCTGTTTGCCTATATGTGTTTGATCACTCTATATGACGCATAGTCTGTTCATTTGCACCTGATTTATTCACTCGGCGTTTTATTTACCAGCGCAATCTCTCTCTTTCCAGATTCCATTCTCCCCCGTTGAAGCGCGCGCGCGCAAATGCACAGGCGCGCGCACACGCACACACACATACAGACAGTGGTCACACCTCAAATCAGAGGAAATATCTGCTGTGGTTTGAGGGTAAATTGAAACAAAATCGCTCATATTAACTTTATTTATTGTTAAATTTGCACTGGCAAGCTGCTCTCACGTAGCAAATAAAGAAACAAACTCATGCATTTAACAGTATGTGAAACTGGAAATACATGTGTGTGTGTGTGTGTGGAGGAGAGAGAGAGAGAGAGAGAGAGAGAGAGAGAGGGAGAGAGGGAGAGAGGGAGAGAGGGAGGGCGGGGGAGAATCTATAAGAAAGTAGCAGTTCTTCTTTTGAGGGCATGGTGGCACTGTGGGCTTCAGATACCACACACACACACACACACACAAACACGCACGCACACACACACGCACACACACACACACACACACACACACACACACACACACACACACACACACACTCAGCCTCTGTTTTTGTAAAGCCTGTTCCAGGAGGCGGGCCCTGGAGTAACTCCATGTTGTCTAATACATGTCTGATCCATTCTCTTTCTCCTGTGATTTTTAAAGAGGGGCTCAAGCACAACCAGGCAGAGTTTGCAGGGGGCTTTAAAAGCAGGAAGAGTAAATATTTCATAGAAGCAAACTCTTATCTTGTCAAATCCACTGTTCTCCTTCCACTGTGCTGCTGAAGTTAAAGAATATCTATATTATTCCGTTAAATGCTTGATAATGAGGGGGGGTTTTGACGCTCTGGATCTTCTTAAATGTTCTGGGATCAATTCTCTTCAATTAAGTCCCCTCTATTTTAGTAGCTGAATGATACAACTCCCCACCAACTTCAGCTAATCAATGCACTCCATGAGCAGTGATTACAAATGTGACAGCAGTGGAAGACAGCCGGCCTCCTCAGCTGGTCGTTAACACTAGCCTCCGCTCAAATATGGGAATCACCAGTTCTGAATCATTGGTTTGCTGTAGGACTTTTAATTAGCTGTGTGGGTGGGGGTGAGGGTCATGATCGTCTCCGTTCTGGAACGTGAATTCGCTTCTCTTTCCAATTCTCTGTTTCTCAGGTATAGGGTTATGGGTAATTTTATGGGTTAAAGATGGACAGATGGTAGTCCACTCCACCTTAAGTATTTATTATTCTGCATTTAGACAGCGGGAAAGTACAGAGGAAGACACGTGTGCCTCAGGAGACAAAGGTCCATGGTGGGTTTATTTCTAAATCCTGTGGATAAATAGCAGCAACTTCTTTGCGACAGGAAGCGACAAGGGCTTATGGGAAAAAAAATATGGTCTTGCTTTTGAGAAATGCAGGAAATGAAGGCATTAAATATGGTTCGTATTTCGATATTTAAAACATGATATTTAGACTAAAGTGTGATTGCCGTATATGTTTTTAAGCTCTGTGAATATTAAGAAATATTATTAAATTCAGTACTGTCCCTCCACTCACTCTCTCTCCGCTTTCTTCCCTCGTCAAAGGGATTGGGGGTGGAGTGTGTGCGTGTGTGTGTGTGTGTGTGTGTGCGTGGGTTTGGCAATGCTTGTTCAAAGTGGGAGGTTTTTAAGTAGCCCTAGCTTGAATAAGGATACTTCCCATGTAATTTTCAATCAAGGGACACTGAGTTGGAGTGTGCAGGAGACTCTAAAAACAAGAGGGCTAAATATTTCATACGAGACAACTCTTGTCAAATCCACTGCTGTCATTATGCCAGCATTAAAATGTTACTAGAGTTGATCACTGCTGATAAGTGAAAGAGGCTTTAATGCTCTGGGTCTTCTGGGATTAGTTCACCTCTAATTAACTCAAGTAATGCATTTGTAACTGAATGATGATACTCATTTGTAATCACGTTTGTATAGATTAAATATGAAACGTATACCTTGTCATTTGAATGGTTTTCAAAACCCCACATCCATAATTGATCCATAGAGTCAAAAATGAATTGATTCTAGTGTTGTTTACAACAATACTAGAATCAAAGTCAAGAAGCTAACAGATGGTCTCAGGTATTAAAACAGAAGTTACAGTTCGTGTCACTACATTACCTGACACACTCATCATAACAAAATGAGCGCGTTACACTCAACTTTTCATTCGTAGGCCACAACAAAGCATGTGCCACTAATGTATTTGTCTGGCAGTGTTAAAATGCCTCTCTGCCCTTCCTGCATCCTCAAGCCTTCCTGCACAGACCCTCAGAGCAACTTAAGCCACTCAGGCATCGCAGCTACATGTGAATGTCATCAGCATCAGTTCACGCATGGCCAAGGCACCCCAGCTACGAGTACATGGGGCATTCTCTCTGTTTTTTAGAGCGGCGTCCCTCTGCCTGGCTGTTAAACCATTCCTTAAGCCTCCTCTCTCCAGATCTGTACACCGGACATGAACTCAACTGCAAATGTAATTCGGCAGCTGCTTTAGTTCCCATCGTAACAAGAAGTCAATTGGCATTATCAATCAATATTTCCCCATGCAGACGACATTAAAAGATGATGACATGCGCGGCTAAAACTTGAAAACAGTTTTAAATAATCAGGCTTGTAATCAGATTCTGAAAAAAAATGTTGCCAAGACATTTATCAAGGTGTTATGTATCAAGGTGTTACGTAAACACATCATACATAACAATAACACCCAAATATCAGCATATCAGCAATCAACACACAGCAATGCATAAATACAAAAAAAAAAAAAAAAAACAGACACCAATAATGACATATGATAAAAACCTAGTGCTGTCTGTTTTGATGCTAACACCAAACATTACATCTATTATTTTCTATTTTAAAAATGCTTTCAGGTTAACTGTTGCTTGATGAATGAAACCAAAAGACAGTAAGAAGAAAAAAAATGAAGAAATCAGCTTTGGCAGGATGCACTTCATGTGAGGGAGGAGAGTAGCTAAGTTCACGGTCTGTCTGTCTCCAGCCTTCCCTCCTTCGTAAGAGCTGCAAACAACAGCAGAGGTAACAATGGATACCTAGTGACGCCATGGGCTTTGAAAGCATTGCATCAATAATTAATTTGTTCTGCTGTGTTCCTCAACATTGGCACGCATGCTTGTCCTTAATCTTTTGTTATACATGGACTGAAAAATGTCTGTCACAAGGAGGCTCTTGACTCTAAAAGATAAACGGTTCATTGATAAGATGATAAAATAACAATTTGCTTGTTGCTATTGCAGAACCGGTTCTCCTGGTCTTCTGCAGGAATGGTTTTGCATACTAACCTGAAATGCTGTCAATCTTGCTATCCAATGGTATTAATAGGATCCATGAGTTTTAATGAGTATCCTGTTCTGATATCAATGCAGTTTTCTGCAAGCTGTGCTAGGCAAGAGTTTTGTGTGCTTTGAGAAGAGCATCCCATCCCCACTAATTGAGACCCTGTAGATTCTCTCTATTTTCCCAAATGACGCATTGAAACTTAAAGTGATGTTGAACTTTGGTAGTACCTTGGGTTGTGCAGCTTCCTGGCCATGATATAACCCAAAACTCTGCAATTCTCTGTTATCTGTTGCTCCGGAGCTCTGTGAGAGGCGATTGGCGAATTGGGTTTTTTTCTCTCTCCGTTCACTGCCGCTGTATGGCAAAACAGGTCTCAATTTGTGTGTAACACCAGCAGAATGACTAGCTTATTAAATATATTGTTCAGAATCTGCTTTGTTTGCGTTGATATTGAGACCTGTTTCGCCATACAATGTTCAGCATCACTTTAAAAGCAAAACACAAACCTTCTCCGACACAGCAGTGAGCAGCGCTCCGTCCAGAGAAAGCTGGATTCAACAAAATTAGATCTTTTGCCTCTCGTCCCTTTGGTTTCATTCAGTATAAAGCATCACAGACCTGCTGGGTTGATAAACAAGAGCGCACTGTGTGCAGTTTACTGACGTCCAGTTACATGATTTATGAGCAGTTTTCAAACAGTTACCTCTTGCTGCCATTTGGTGCCGCTAACGTGCGAAGTTGCCTAGTGCAGCGTTAAGTATATATTGTGTAAGAAATGTCTCATTCTAAATGTCTAAATAGATTATATATTTAGATATTGTACTATGTAAAAAAATTACAGTATATATTTTATCTAAAATATATAATATACAGTAAAGGATATCACCATTATTTTATCTGGATTACAGTAGACTTGTAAGTGCATAGCACATAAAGTGGTAGTTCTGCGATCTCTTAGGGCCTTTTACAAAAAGAACATGGATAAGCCCAGAAATCTCATAGTCTAGGAAAAGTATTACTCCATGACTGTGAAAGAGGTCTCTTGATGTTTCAGTGTACACCTAAGGATATTACCTTTGTGTTATTCACCATATCCTGCGAGCGCTGTGGCTCCAGCACTTGGCTACACTTGACCACTTTATAGCAAGCTAGTTTATGATGTATCTGTATCATAAAGCTTTGAGGATGGGGAAAGGCATACTGAAAGTGTGGCTGACTTATTTCAGCACCCACAGATAGATGTGCTGATAAAGGTTTGTTTCTGACTGAAACATTGACACAGGCTTTTGTGAGTGAGGGCATTTCTTATTTCTTTTCTTTTTTTTTTTTTCCTGAATATGTCTGTGAGTCTGCACCAGGCCTCTTAACCAGAAAAGTTTTTGAGTCGAGTCCTTCTTTTCAGCCCCACAGACAGGCATTATGCACCACGCCATGACAGCAGCCCCACCAGAATACCACACAGCCTTTCTCTCAGCACAGGATTTGGATGGCACTTGACAAGACAGAAAGTTAGCCAAACCCTCTTGCTGAAAACAACCCCCCCCCCCCCCCCCCGTTCTCCGTATGAAGTTGACCCCCTTTTTGTTATGACGTAAGCTTGCAACTTGCCAAAAGAAAAATAAGCTCACATTTTGTTTTGCTTTACATTCTGTTCTTTCCTTTCAGCAGCATGTACAAATCACAGAGACAGAGATGCCACAGCCATGACAGCCTCTTTCTCTCTGCATTCAATTAAGCACCAGTTTACACCCAATAGCAATGCATGGCATGAGCATGTAGAGATTCTTCGCCTCGAAGCAATGTTACAGATTGCCTAACATGAGTCCACAGTATGTGCAGACTGTTGTTTTCATAGCCATGGACAGCGCCAGCCACTCTGAGCCAAAGCCTAGAAACACAATACTAGGCAAGCTTTCTATTCTGTTCAGCACCATGGATAGCACCACACTGTGACAGCACTGCAGATGGGTCCGCAGCCACAGAAATGTCATCCTTTAACATGTTTTCTTATTACAGCACCGCAGACAGAGCCAGTCTCTAAATCAGAACCATAAATAGAGCCAAATTATTTGCCGTCCTGTTCCTTTATTTATTCCAGTCAGCACCAAGGACAGCTTTTCTTCCTGCAGCAGTGACTCAGAAAGGAAGCAGACGTTCCTCTCAAAGGTGTGAGGGGGTTATGCTAAGCTCGGCCTGCTTAGTGTCCTTGATGTTATGATGATTTTCCTAGTTTCTGCAGGGTTCATGATTGGTGGGTGGATCTCAAAGTGGACAAAGTCGCAATCAGGCAAATGGCTCTGGCTCAAACATGAATATCAATCCAAAACACTCAACTCAACGCAGCATTCATAAATATGCATTAGTGACTACTATTTGTTTAGAAATGGGCATGCACTGCTCTAGTATTTCCAAACTGTAAACAGGACAAAGGTTCCTAAGGCTAATAGCTGTTGGCATGGTTGGGGCCATTCATGAACTGAATTGAGAATGCATGGTAAATTCCAACTCAATTCCTGGAGTTGGAATTGGAATTGCACCCAGCTCTAAGGAAACAGAATTGGAATTGGAATGACAGAAATTGAATTCCATTAAATTCTATTAAATTCCACTTCTAAGAGAGACAGCTTGACTTTCTAAACATCATAAATCAAACATTATGAATCAAATTAAAGACAGTTAAACAAATCAAATACATTCAATCATAATGTATGGATTACGATTACATGTTATGCATCAAATACCACCTGAAAGGTACCATTAACATTTTGATGTTCAGTATTGATAATATATAACACCACATCTCAGATATGTGGTAAGAAAAAACAAAAAAAACTTTGACTTTCACAAAAAAAACTTCAACAGAAAAAAAAAATCATTGAATTAAACTTCCTGAAATTCCAATTAAACTCCAATTCTGTTTCCTGTAGGGTTTTTTTTTCAAATTCCAATTCATCAGTTGAATTGGGATTGATGAGTTCATTCACAAATTGACCCCAACCCTGGCTGTTGGGTCTCTTTGTGAAACATGCAATCCCTCTGGCAGCAGTGCTGGTAGCACTCTAATATGCTCCCACAGTGTTTTCATATCAGTAGGCTGATATTACAGTACAGCCTATGGAGATTACCATGGGAGTATACATTATGTGTGTGTGCACGCTCTTCTCAGTTTTACATGTACTGGTTAGATCAGCACCTAAATCATACATGTTTACTACCGTCTTGCACAAGCACCCCAAGCAGTGCCACAGCAAGACTGTTCAACCCCCCTCCAAGGTAGGTTCCTGTGCTTTACCCCACCCATACGCCCCTCCCTACCACCCCACCCACCCCACCCACCCCACCCCTGTGGCCTTTTTAACATCGGCTCCCTAAAAGATTCTGCATTGCTGCCATCTTTCACCACGCCTATCCCTGTGACCTTTAAGCACTTATTCAATTTCTGAGATATTTTCCACTTCCTCATGTGTTTTCTGCCAAATAAACCACACACACACACACTCCTCTCTCTGTTCCCCTCTCCCTCTCACGCACACAGACACGCAAACATGTGAAGATTTCCACTGTGACACATCCTTTGTCATTTTTCTGTGTCAAATCCACTTCATATTATCAGTGTGCATACAGACAGGCAAAGTGCTGAAGTAATTAATTGGAACATGGTTTGCAGAGTAGCTCTTGTTCAGAGGAACGTCACCAATGCTGCTTTGTGAAAATACAATTGTAGTCACAGTTTGATACCCAGTAAAGTAGTTATTGCCTCCTTGTGTCATGATAATGAGGGTGTGCAACTTCAGTTATCACAGAGGAGGGATAATATTTTTCTTTTCCCAGTTTCTGTTTCTATAGTGATTCACCTTGCAACAATGAAAATACAGACTTGTACAGAATTACTGCTTTTATTCATTGCATTTTAATTCAGCATTTTAATTCAGTATTACTGTATGAGTGAAGCAAATTCAGCATCAGTACACAAAGAGCAGCTTTGACATTGTATTTTTATTTTCTGTAGAAAAGCAACATGAAACATTTTGATGCTATTCAAAGACGCATAATGAAGTAAATTTAAAGACAAATGACAGTATGCATTCATGATACAATGATGATATTAAGTATTTCTGTATTTGATATATTTTGGGATTTAAACGTTGGCATTTGTCTTGAACTCACTTGAAATCATCAAGTGTTTCATGTTGCTTATACACTGTATCTCTCATTCTCTGTCACTCACTCTCTCCCTCACAGTCACTCATTCAACCTCACCTCTATCATTTTGCTGCTATGTGAAGTGTGTGGTGCAGTGAAAATGGAAAGGCGCAGTATCTCGCTCGGTTATAAGGGAGAACTCCCTTCAGTGGGCTTTGAATTGCCTCGAATCTGAATGAGAATCAAAAACATTTATTGCCATGCTCCAACAAAGCTGCTACGAATTTTGTGTCGGTGTTACAGACATCCAGTATTAAAATTGCAAATTCATACCTACCCCACAAATACAGACACCAAATTCAACTGCGAAATCATACACCCACCCACACCAGAAAGTACACTATCTGGGGTGATGGGGGGTTTCCAATCATGACTGTCCTGGGGAAAAAAGCTATTTTGATGGCAGGTGGTCCACAGCCCGTGACGTGACTAAGGTTTTGAACCTGAGTGATAATGACAGTCATCAAGATCATGAAAATCTGTATGAAGTAGCAGCAGTACACAAGAGGGCAATCTTTGCTGTGATTATCGGTACAGCGATGATGCAATGCGCACGAGGAGCAGCCAATCTACAGGCATCTACAGCGTAAGTACCCATAATCACAGTAAAGAACATCTTCAAGGTTATTATGGCTCTAACACAGCAGTTACCAATGCGTGTGCACTGACTTAAAAGTTTGCTTCTAAGTAGTATACATGCATAAGCTTTAAAAACAGGAACAAAACAAGGGAGAATGCTAACTAGCTCCTTGGTTACCAACTCTTAGGCTAATGTTTTATGGGAATTATCAGTATGGTAGGAACACATCCTAGACCAACCAGACAGTTTGGTGGAAACCTATTGTAGAACGAAGAATAAATAATCTGCTGTAAGTAGCATCTCATAATCAATGTTCTCTAGGGTTGCTATCCAAGTCGTGTTCACAACATTTAGATATCAAATTAAGATGGATAAGGAGCTTATTCACACCAACCGAAGCAAATCGATCCTAGCTCTGTTAGGCCAATGGTCATATGAGCAACACTTTGTCTTTGCTGGTTGATTTTTCCCACAAAACAATTGCCAGGCTGCTGCTCTCTCTCTCTCTCTCTCTCTCTCTCTCTCTGCTCCTCAGCTGCACTGTGCAAGAGCTCTGCAAAGAAAAATGATGCTCCCATGCCACTTGCACACACTGCTTTGGGCAGACTATCATTCCCATTAAACTAATAACAGTTAGCTTCTTATCTCTCAATGTCTTGGCAAAGTCACTTCCACCCTTGAACAAAACACTATGTCTTTGAATTGAAAATTTGCTGGGGCTTAATCTATCATTGAGGCCCAAATGAGACTGCATAATCCTCTGCAATTTGCCTTTTTGTATTCTACATTATCGCCGATGTCTATTGCGTTTCATAAGTACACAAATTTCTCTTTTTGGGGACAATGGCGATATCCTTTAACTTCACAGGCAGAATTAAATTATTGGATTTTTTCATTTTACTCCTCACACCAACAAAAAAGTCCCATATAGAACCTAATGAAGGATGAAGGTCTTCTTGTAAATGTGTAAGTGTGTGTATATATGATTTTAATTTCAATATACAACATTCTGTAAGATTGTCATGTAAATATGTAATTGTACTATATATTATATCAATATTTATCAGTCGGCAAGATGTGCTACAGATTTCATAGCTGCATGAATAAAAGCAAAGCTACCTCGCTATCAAAAACTGCTAGAATTAACAACAAGTAAGCTAATGATTGATCACATATGCATAGATTTTTTTTGGTGTCTGAAATAGAAAAGACTTAACTCCTGCAGCCAAAGACGCTACAAATGTTCAAAATGCCTAGAATGCAGGTTTAAGCACTGAAAAATCTTTAAATGTCATCATAAATAAGACTGATTTATAAATGAAGCTCGACTGTGAAATTCCCATCATCACTGCTTTGGCCCATGACAGTGCGATCCAAATTAGATGGCCAAGTCAGACACCAAAAAAAAAAATGCAGCTTAACACATTAATGCAGGAACATCGCAAATCAGGAACACAAACATGCATCTACGTGCCTAGCCTGTGTAAATGCAATATGTAATATAGTGTTTAGTCATGGAATGTCATATTGTAATATTGTTTCATTATGATATCATCTCTCGTTGTTACATTGTCTTACATTCTACACACAAACACACAAGGACACACACACGTTGGCACACGCATGCAAGCACATGTTAAAACTTGCTATCCAATGTTCACTGATTAATATTTAAAAAGCAAAAGCAATACATCTGTTAAATTGTTACTATTGTGCCAGTAAATAGTTCAAGATTTACTTTCATGCCAGCGGTCATTTTGTATTTTTCAAATGGTGGATGTCATATAAACATGAAACTCTGCGGCTATGTGAAACTATGTGAAAATACATACACTGGTCAACGTAATTGTTGTAAGGTGGTACTTGCACTCTAGGAGCTGCTTTGTCTAGTATGAAGAGGCATTTGGGTTTCCATTTTGCCAACGAGACAAATGTGACAAATGTGTTCCCCTATAGACAAGCTATTATGAGCGGTGCCTTGGCCTCAGACCCCTACAGATATTCCGCTCATGGCCTCTGAAACAATGGCCCCCTTTTTATTTATTTTTTCCATCTGCAGGGCAACATCCATCGCCAGGCGCTGCCCGCCTGTCATCTCACCACACAGACAATGGCCTCCTGACATGAGAGCTCCTTGTAAAAGATGTTGCAGCCCCTGGATCTCTGTGCAATACACACACGCACGCTCATCCGAACACGTGCACGCGCGCGCACGCAGACATAGACACACACAGACACACATAAACACGCACACACAAACCTAATCTGGCCCTGAATCAAATCTCATCCTTTTATTTTTCCGACAGTAAAGGAGGGTGAGGGAGTGGTGTGGGAGTAGTGTACACTGGTAAAGTAATCACTATTTCAAGGGGTTTGGTGGGGTCAACTCACAGGTCTGTTTACCCCCCATAACACACACACACACACACACACCACCCCACCCCGAGATTTCAATCACTTTATAGCCGCCGCCATTGCTTTAGTAAATTGTTGACAGCCAAATCCGTGCCGATCCGTTGAGTGATTGCATGCTGCGAATGGTCTAATCCCATTTTCTCTTCAGCTTCCAACTCACTGTAAATGAACAGACATAAAGTTTGGATGCTCAGAGTGTTTTCCTCAGTGTGATGCAATGGCACATCATACTGCAAGACAATTTTATTAGTTGAAATTTGGTAAAAAAAAAAGCAGTACGGAAAATCCTGCAACCATCGGAAAAGCCTGCACAGCTTTTCCGGAGGACATTTAATGCAATGCTAAGTAGAGTATATCCATCAAACTGTCCGCTCTGAATCGTGTTTCCCACTTCTCTTTGAACTGCTACATATGTAAGATGCTCACGAGGGAGGGCTGGTCGTATGAACACGCTGCTGTGAAATCTCCTTACACTCCACATAGGCTTCCAATAAAGACCTAGATGGACTGGTGTTCATGGATTTCGCTGATATCACACATATAAAAATGCTTATAGAAGCCCAGTGCCTCTGGCTTATTTTCCAGTGGCCCAGTATTTAATGCTGTTCATGCATTTAATGTTGTCACTCAAAGGCATGAGTCATGGAGAAATTGTGAGGCAATGTATATGAGCTGCATGAGAAATAATATGGGCTGTTTCAGATGAAGCTACGCTGGTAGAATCCAAGGTACAGATTCAACAGAGAGTTATATAATATTGCTGACAACACTGACACCTGCCTCAAACAGTCTCCTATTTATTGTGTCCTTTATTGAATCGGGGCACTAGCAGCTTTGGCTCAAACGAGAGCGATGTGCAACCAGAATCTATTTTGGTTGAGCTTTTGATGAAAACTGTGAGGAAAATAATGTACCTGAAATCCTTCAGAAATTGTGTGCAAATGACTGCCTACTCAGCCACCTTCACAGCTATCCTGGGGGGACCTTTTTCTGTCTTGTGCAACCTAAATTCACACATCTTGCTCATCCAATATTTACCCGTTGACCCATTCCAACCACGACGTAAAAAGTGTCACACCAAACAGATGCTCCACACCACACACATGGATGTGGTTGCATATTCAGATGGAAATAAGTCAGTCTATCCACAATGCAATTGGAGTGTCAAACAAGCACTCAAACAAAGCCTAGGTCTTATCGTGTTGCCATCATGCAGCGGCAAAGTCACACGCTCCCTCTCAAGCATTGCTTTGCCGCATGACAACCTGTCATCAGCACACTGAAAATCTTGGTCATGTGCCACCCATTAGCGCTCCATTGAGACATCAAAAATACATTACTGCTCCTTACACCCACACTATGCATTATTTGTTTTCTTGGAATAATATTTTTACACAGAGCGAGTGACAGACAGCTCCGTTTTTAACCCCTCACACATTTGTCAGTGGAAATGACTGAGCTTCCACAAAGCTAATGGCTTGTGTCTGATGCCTTGTTTGAGCCAGGTGGCTGTTCAGATCAGGAATGTGCCCACTCTGTCATTTCTTTCACGAAGACTAGCATCATTAACCCTAATGTACCATATCTATGCTTAAGGCACTGTAACACTGACAACTTTTGTTTTCTTTCAAACCTAATAGACTTATTCTATTTATTGTATTCAAAGCAACCTTGAGAGTATATTGCACACACTGCTCCACAAAGACTATCAGCCTTGTATAGCCACGTGTAGAATGGACAATAATACATGCTAGAAAAACCATTTGAGAGGGTTCAAGGTAGCATTCACAGCGTGGCCCCTTAGCAATGAGTCATTACAGCTGTAACATGAAAGCCAGCTGAAGAAACTGAGCAGTAAATAACAATTATGAATATTTTTTTTTTACTTTCATTTCCCCTTGCCACAACACAGACATGCAGGACTCAACATGGGCCAATAATGACTTCCTGTGCTTAGGAAAATACAACAAAAAAAGAAAATTACATAGCTTATTGCTTGATTGCTGAATGAATCCTCAGCTAACCTGTTTCTATTCTGTAACATAGCAAGTAGCCTACCCATGTATACTGCACTTCATTGAACATGATTCTCACTTACTTTTAGGGTGGTGTTGTGACATTTTAGTAGACTGTACAGTTTGGTGCAATGTGCCCATTTTAGGTTACGCAATCAAGTTCTATGACTATTCATCAGGTTTGTATTAGCATTTTTATTCGGGGAAATTATCCCAAGTCCCCGAGTATTTCTGCTCTAGACCCATCTGTGACCTTACTGGAAGTCTACCCACCTGCCATCCAAGCTTAGCTCAACTGACAGACAGCGAAAAGGCTTATTAAGCAAAATGTCCTGACAACGAAAACACAGGTATAAACAAAACCCACAACTGTGTCTTGGTTGGTTTACAGGAGTACCCATTCTATCATAAACAACCCACTGCTATCCAAAGTAGGCCAGCAGTAAAATCAAACTGCATCTGAGCTTTCGCTGCCCTCCCAGTCTCACAGACAAACATGGAAAAGTTTACAGCATGAGCCACAACAGTGGAATCTACTTGACAGCGAACAAGGATTCCACTTTAATCACCCTGGGCCACACAATCACTACAGTTTGGGCTTGACATGCAAAAGCTAGCAATTAAACAGAAAAAGGGAAGGAAATGTTAAATTACAAGACCGATGAGGCCAGTCTAATTGGACCAATGCAAGCAATGACACAGGCTAGACTGGTGCAATGCTTAGTCAGCAAACAAAGAGACAAACGAATAATAATAATGTGGCGTTTTATTGATTCCAATTGGGAAATTCTCTTCTCGCTCATCCCCATCCACAGGGAGGTCGGAGGTCAGAGGTCAGAGTCAGACACAGAACAGCGTCTTGGTAGTTAATAGGGATTCATTGCTCAAGGGCACTTCAGCAGGGCGGATGCTTGCTGACCTGGGGGGGCGTGAACCTGCACCCTCTAATTGAAAGGCAGATGTCCTACGTACTATGCCAGCCTGCTGCCCCACAGTGTCACAAAAACGAACATACAATAGAAACCAAAAACCTTGACAATAGTGTGCTTAAACCTTTGTATCCTCTCCAGCCATTTTCAAATTATCTATGTAACACTACAGTTGTAATAGCACAGTAATCGCTCCTGAGTACAGGTAGATAGCAAAAAAAATGGAACCACAGTGTGAACAACATATCAGCATGTTGACTTACATTAGCCACGGCAGAGTCTAACCCGTAACACTTTCAACAGCTCTTTACCAAGCTGTTAAGTATCATCATTCAGTCAACACATTTTAACCAGGCTGCTCAATGTGATAGTCATGGCTAATTTGAATAATAGAGAGAGGTAATACGGAGGTAAATGCTTTATGTACAATCCTGTAAGAGCAATCTCACAGGGATTCCCACAATATTCCTTCTCACGCTGCAAAACCTACTCGCACTCAGTGGCTTGCTTACACCACATAATGCTCTTTGAAAACCAATGGCATGCAATCTATTATCATTATAATGGTATCATTTTTCTTTGCCTTTTTCAGGATAGAGGATAGATACGGATACGGTACAAACAGCAATTTCACAGGAGCATGGAGATAGGAGATTCAGCAGAGCAAACAGGTAACAGCAAATAAATAAGGCCATTTAACCTCTTCAACCTGCCTACCCTCTACAGGCAAATGGCAAATACACAAACATGTAGGCATGTACACAATTGTGCACACAAAGACACACACACACACACACTGCATAGAGGTTGGATAGGACATATATTGCATTCACTCTGGCCACGGCACTGTCTCAATAGAATCTCATTATTTCCATGCAGTTGCCAAGCAAATTATTAGGTGGGGAAAAATGTTATTTGTTGGGCCTCTATTGGGCGGCTTTATTTGTTCCAGAGTTATGGCTATTTCTCAATGTGTTGCTCCGAGCAACATGCTGGTCCCCTTGTGGTGTTTTTTTACGTGTGTGTGTGTGTGTGTGTATGAATGTGTGGGGGTTGGGGTGTGTGTTGGTATCATTATCACCACTTTTAGTGACGAAAATCCAATGCTGAAATGGCTGTAGGGACTTTAAAAGCAAATGACTGAAGGGTCAAATGTCAAAGGGGACTCTCTTTTTCTCTCATCTGGTAATTAGAGAGCTGAACCAAACCACACTGAACAGAGCATGTCCAAAAACAATAGGAGTCTAAAGCCCCAGTGCCCCAAAGTTCCCAATGTCCTAATTTCATTGCCGTTCAATGGGCTCATCCTAATGCACTCTCCAATCTGAAGAGAAGACAATTTTCCCTGGCAACGCTCACTAGTGAGGTTTTAATGGGCACATAAGCCACACATGGGAACAAGAGCGTCAGTAACAAATTAATTCTGGACTTAAAATCATGGCTGTTCACCGAGCTTCATCTCAAGCTACTCATTAGAGGAGCTGCCAATACATAGCTAAATACACCAACAGTAATTGTCAAAAAGCCTCAAAGGGACTGCTTCATTCTCCATAGGAAACAACCAGATCCCAAAGAGCAAGACCGCTTGGAAGCTAGGAGGAGACATTCATGTAACTGGGAGTCCTGTTGGGATGTGGGAGCTACTCGATGGCATCTTTTAGCCACTTGCAACAAAAACAACTGATGAGATTTGAGAAATTTCTCACTGCACGTGTGTTGTGCCGTCATGTCGGACTCCTCATCACTGCCTCCTCCCTACCCAGTTCTAGCTGTCCATGGTAAAATAACATCTCCAACTCACACCAATTGGACTACTTATTGTGTGGTTTGGAGGAATTGGATTTTTTCACCTTACCTACTTATCTTCCAGTCTTATTTACCAGGACATCATTCTTGGAAGTGTGAGCAGCGTAACGTGGATTATGAGGAGAACAGATATCCGCCATCATTTCTGGATAGATCCAAACATATGCTGATATTTCAATTGGTCATAACAACTTCATATATTATTACCTTCATTTACAGCCTTCTTTTTAGATTGATGACCATACATTTTTTGAGTTTATCCAATGGGTTCTGAAAGAGTTTCATAAGCGCAAGGGTCGTAGAAATTTCTCAACCCATAGAGGACCGTATATTCCTTCAACTCGTAACATCAAAATTGATGTTTTGAGGTTTTCACATGATAGCAGCGAGATAACGTGCAGACACACATCAATAAAAAAGCTAGTGAGCCAATTCAGAGCTGGTTAGGACATATGTTTAGGAATATAAAATACATTTTGCTCGGCTGTACCACCACTCTCGATTATCCTGCTGTTTTCACGTGATTGTCGATGCGTGGCATTGTGGCTCTAACATCAAGTGCATGATTTTCCTGTGAGTGTGTAGTCGTGAGGTGCACTACTCTGTTGTGAGAGTTGAACTATTCTAAAGTAATAGCTCAGGCAGCACACGTTGTCAAATATTAAAGCCTTTCACCGTGGGAGGACCGAGCACATATGAACTGTTTCCTGCCTCCAAAGGGCTATTAATAAAGTAGCAGGTGACTTTTCCCGCACAAGGAGGACCCTGCGGTGCTACATTTCATTTATAGAATTATAGTTGACACTGATGAGTGAAATGGTGATTGAAGGTTAATTATATGCCAAGACTGAGGAGGGAAAGCCATTTAACCATTCAACCATTTCTACTCCAAAAGAACAATGATGCCCTGGATACTTGAGGGCTGGTCACACCGCTGAACCAAATCAAACCAATCCCATATTAGCTGTCTATGTATCACTCTGCCTTTTAATTAGTAGAAATGCAGGTACAAGCAACACTTAAGAATCTATTATGTAATTTTGCTTATTATGTGCTGAAAGTATTTGTTACTAGCAGTAAGCCAATTGTTGATTGGACCTTGATTGAATGTCTACAGGTCAGACTGTTGAATTTCGTTACACCTCTGCTGCTAATAGAGAGGAAATCAGCGCCCTGTCAGCCTCCTATTTTCTGTATTAATTCCTAATCATTTAGTTCCAAATTTAGTTTCTGTATGACTGCATAATGTAATCGTTTGTGTAGATGGCCGTTCAGAAAATATACTATATAACCTTACTGTCTAATGAGCCGTAATTAGACCATAAGGAGCTATAATTAAAAAGCGTTACTGAAATCCACTGAGAAGGATAATGTGATCAACAAAGATCTGGACCAGACCAAAACCCGTGCAGGTTTGTCCCCTAAAGCAGGTCAGTGAGAGGGGCATTACTGACCCTATGTGTCTAGTCCTAACTGCATTTAGTCTAATTGCTTCAGAGCTGGCCAACAATTAGTGCAGATTCCATTCATGCAGCACTGTGAGAGAACATTACCCTATGCTATGTGACTCACCGCTAGATGAGCATGTTAAAATGACAAAAAGACTGCTCCTGCCTCACCCTGACCCACTCATCCCAAGATAACCGACCTTGCTGCATCACTTGCCAGATGGAAAATAATGTCCAGCTCTCCAATCTGTTGAATTATATTCAAATCCTCCTACTCCTGTACGTACCATGTAAAATCGTGTCTGCTGGCAAATAGAATACATTCATCACATTTCCTTAATGAGTTTCCTCCCACTGCACCCTCGCTTCAAACGTGGCCCTCTGTGCACAAACTCCTTTCACTGTAGCCCTGACTCAGCACCGAGCTCCCAGCAAAGACGTCTCATTCTTTCTCTCACAGCAGGGAGGAAACTGCTGTGACACGACGAAATGTCTCACATGACTGTTTCCACACAAAAAAGAAGCAAGCGAAACATGTCGTCCCCCCATGAATGATGCAGGCACCCCTTGGGCCAATCAGTAACAAGATGCAGCATCCTTCCAAGTTTCATCAAATCGTACTGGTGGTGAAGCAGTTATGGCCTTTCAAAGTTTGAAATTTTGACCTTTAATTATAGCACTACCCCGTCGGGCCGATCAGTGTCACATTTGAAACCAAAGAGCGCATGCATGCAATGCATCATCCCCAAGTTTCATCAAAATTGGACCAGTGGCATCTGAGATATCACACTTTTGTCAAAAATGTTGACCTTTAATTATAGTGCCCTCAATTGGCCAAACAATGTAATTTGTAAGGATAGCTTGATGTATATAGCAAGTGTAGCAGTTACTATGAATTTTTGACCTATAATTATAGCGCCCCCATCAGGCCAATTAGAGTAAACACCAGAGCACAGTGGCAAAATACATCATCCTTCCAAATTTTGCCAAAATCAGACTAGTGGCATCTGAGATATCACCTGACATTTCATGTTTGACGGACAGACAGACAGACAAACAGACAGACAGACAGACGAACACAGACCAATCGATAACCCCTCCTCAGGGGACAAAAGCATGTGGCCTGTACTGTGACGGCTCACTGGGATGATTCTGCGGATCGGCCCAGGGCTTCACTTCGGTTAGGAGCCTCACATTAGAGGCGAGTTGTAGCAGGTCTGGTTTAGTTGATGGCTGCAGCCAAAGAGGGACTTCACACAGCTTTGGCAGGAATCTCAGAATTAAAGGTGGGGTGGGCCACCACCAGTATCCTACTGATACCAAAGCCAATAAACACTTGCTGCTCGCAGCTGGAGACGAGCCAACGCCACGGGGAAGCAGGGGGATTAAAAGGTCTCCTGAACGATTGATAGGGCAAGGTGGGCTCAGCAAAGTGTGCACAGTGATACATGCTGCGTCGCCCATATTAATAGTGTTGTACAATGTGTTGAAAACTGAAACTGAAAACACTATTATAATAAATGCATCCTATTCTATTCTCTCGAATAACAGAGCCTAAGGTAAGTCTTTCACAGTGGGGCATGGAACAAAGGAAGGCGATGATACATATGTGAACTCACAAAAAACTCAATATTATTGCCAGCAGTCACCATAGATACAAACATGCCACTTGGGTACTTGTAAGACACAGTTACCTTGTTAGTGATGCTGTCAGTTTCTCTTAACACCTGTTAACCTTTCAGAGTTATTAATACATACCAATTTAAAGTATGTTGACAATGGAGACAAATATGCAAAGTTTGACATAGCATCATGGAAGGTTTTTTTCCCCGCTCCTCTGTTATGAGCAAATCATACACTTTCATTAGTTATAGACAATGCTTTGTAATTTAGGAGGCTTAGGTCATCTATTCTTTCTCACTGCTGAAAACATTGCATGCATTTGTTTAAAAGGGCTGCCACTTCTGAATCAAAAAATGGCCTTGCGTCTGTATCTGTAACCGTGTCAATAGCTAACTAACAATCCATGCTTTAACATCAGGTGTCGTGACATGCCTAAATGGCACTGAAACAAAGAGTGAATATTAGAAAAACTGCAAAGGAGTCAGTGCCACAAAGGGACATTGTGGGCTTTTCAATTTGAAGTAGTTTGTTATTGCGCACATTGCAAATGCTCTTCCAGAAAAGTGTGCATTTATAATTAGAACACAGACAAGTAATCGTATCAACAGTGGTAATTGGTGGTCTTGATAAGTGGGGATCCAAAATAGCTGTATTGGATTCGGTAGGAAGATAAACACTCACAATTTATAGGTCAATGAAATTTGGGTTTGTGCGGGCTCTTAGAAGGCCCAATGTATAATTCATCCTGAAGCTCTCCCATTGTGCAATGCAGATGTTTATTCCAGAGTACGGCAACTCCACACTGTGCATCGACTAAAGCTTTTAGAGGCTGTGCACTCCTCCGCTATGAAACTGTAATTCATCTCCACTTCCCAGATACAGCAGTACATTTTTGGTTGCATTCAATTCCTCTGCCGCCTTGGTAAAATAGCCTTTGCAGTGCGGGAAGGTCTGAACCTGACCTTGCAGTGACATTTTGCCCTCCCCCCTCCCCCTGTGAGTCCTACTTAGCACTTCACTTTTAAAGCTATTGATACAATGTTGTGGCATGAAAGAGCTTCCAGACAAACAGGCTGCATAATTGCTTTTGTGAGGAACCCTCATTGAAGTCTCTAGGGTTCTAATGTAATTCTCATGATAGTGACATTATCTAACATTGCTTTCACCTTCCTACTCTGATATGCTCAGAGCTGCAAGGAATCATGGGTAGCAAAGAGATTAGAAGCTGCGCTCTGAGGACTCTGGTCCGCGATTACATTGATGCATCTCTTTCGCAAATGATTCATTGCCCTTCGCTCTTTTTCAATGATCCTCCTTTCCAGATCATTAAAGCACCTTTGGTTTGAACCTTGGTCTGGCACACATCATCCGCAGCCCCCGCCCACCGACCCACACCCCCGGTATCGAGAAACCATCCTTCACATTCCACAAAACAACACCCAACAAATCGCTTCTCAATAGGGAGTAAATGGCTCCTTCACAATCAATGCTATTTTCCTCAGACGCGACACATTAGTTACTGCCACTTGGTATGTCGGCAGGTTATTTGTCAAACAGCTGGTTCATGCATGCTTTGGGCGAGGTAAGATTTCTAGATTGGTTTTCCCTTTGAAACGGAGCAAATAGGCTGAGTGCTCATTTCAACATGTGAGCATGATGAAGAATCGGCCATTACTTTTGCCTGAACCTCACGGAGGACATATGAATCTTCTGCACGCAGGTGCCGCAGACGATGATGTCAACTTGTCATGCAAAGAGTGTACGTACACGTGTGAAAGACCACACAAGCCTCCCCAGAGCGCAAGCTATAGTGGCTGTGGGCCTGATGAATTATTCCTAAGATCAGTGTCTCGTATCGAGACATGCAGCTGCACTGTCCTCCCTGTTGGTTCGTCCACCCATCAAACCACTGAGACCATTAGAGGGAACCCCAGTGCCATCAAGCCAATGCTCTGCACACTGTAACTTGTCACGCTTTGCTGCCACGGCAGACCGAGTAATTGGCGGTATCCATTAAGGTCAGCTTACTGTCACACTTGCACACTTGATCGCTTTCCAGATAGCTCGTATTTATACGAGGTGGTCTCCAAATTACAAAGGGTATCCAGTTCCACAGATAGTCCCCGAACCTCTAATTTTTAAGGTGAATTATGTTCAATTCACTCAATCCATCAGCAATCAAGAACCATAAATTGGTTTGAGTTGTTACAATGACTAGATTCAGAGAGGCTTGGGATGCTTGAATGTCAGATTCTGTTTTTTTGGTTCTCTGAATAAATTCTAAGTAGGGCAAGGAGTGTGGTTACTGTTTAATTTCAATGCCAGTGGATTTAATTTAATGTAGCAATGCTTTTCCCAGAACTGTTTAGCATTCAGAAACAATTTATTGTGCTACGTTTTATCCAAAGGTGTGTCATTCCCAGGGCAAAAGTTTAAGTGACAAGAAAATCTCAATCTTTACTGATTCAACTTTTGTTTTATGTACAGAGCACGACAACAGGGTGGTAAACAAATATGTGAGGAATCAAAATGACATCAGTTCCATTTTTTTATGTTTTTCAATAGGAGATTTAGGTTTTCCTTCGGAAATGAAAAAGCAATTTCTTTCGTTCCCTCTTGCACTCTACTCTTGACCTTGTGGAAGAATAGATCTGTGTTCACTGTCTCTTGTGTTCCCACTCTTGCAACATACTGTACCTCGTCAAGAGGACGGGCTACGGCTAGAAGAGGAAATAAGCAAGACTTGTTGAGCTGAATATTGGCTCTTATATGTTTCTTTGTGTGTGTGTGAGAGAGTGAATGAATGAGTGAGTGAATGTGAGAGAGAGAGAGTGTCTGAGAGAGAGAGAGAGAGAGAGAGGGGGAGCGAGAGAGAGAGTTTAGTTTTCACTCAACATCATTAGGGTTTCATGTCACTAAACCATTTTCCCCCAACAGTTATGAAGCTTTGATCATCATGCAGAGAAAAAAAAACATACTGAATCCAAGTGTGATAGAACTGAAAAATACATCGCTCCGTAAGTCTCCGCAAACTCACATTAGAAAACAACAGGGAAAAGATAGCCTAATGCTTGTCAAAAATATTTTTCAATGCTTGGCATAAGCGGAAGATTTGTCACATGAGATCAAAACCTCCAAAAGCGTTTTCGGTGGATGAGCAGATTGTGTTTATTCTTGATAAACCTAATCGTGACATACAGTAAGTGAGCACTCTGATTTGAGTCACGACTAGTTGTTCTGCCAAAGGTGTGGCAGGCGCAGCGAGAAGTGAAGAAGATCTTTAACACTTTCTCATTGACACACACCCACAGAGATGCAGGAACCTGTGTGTGTGTGTGTGTGTGTGTGTGTGTGTGACCCGACAAGTTCTGCTCATTCAATAAAGAGAAAGAAAAATTATTGAAATATTTTCCACGAGTGGATTGTGCTGCCAGTTCTTTTAAAAGGGAATTTGTCTAGAAAAGCTGATTAGAGAAGTGCTTGGTTGCTTTTGACCATGAATCATTACAGTTTTATGCACACTTAAAAAATTGCTGCCTTCAATTTAACTGATTACTTGCTTCAGAGTGGTAATTCATAGATTATCATCATTACTAGGTTTGGGAGTAATATTTTTTTCATCATATCGGAAAAACTAGTGTCACTAGTGTGGCATTAAAGCCCAGGGTGACTGTGTTTTACTGTACATGACAGATAGTACCAGATCTAAAAAAATAAAGCTTGAATGTATACTTAAAACATCTTTTCAAGTACGATAGCTACAATAGATGCAAAAAGTTCCTCACCTGTTCTAAAAGACATTATACTAGGCCTGTGAAATGGGGAGATCATGTTAGTTTTTGAATGTTTCAAACTGTTATTACAAAAATAAAGAACACGTCAAGCATTTTTATTTTTGCCATGTTTCATTTCAAATAAGCTTGAATGGATTATTCATCTATTGGAGCTATTGAAAAATCTTACAGCCGACATTAAAACAAGCAGATTATGCATGAATGCTCAGCCTATGGCATTTCTGCGTTTTTTACTCACTTCAAAGCCATTATGCTACATTCACCCTCTCTGGTAACCTAGCAAAACAGGGCAACATTAGTTTCCAACATTCACATAAATGTGACTGCGTTTACATGGACTTGAGTATCCCGGTTATGATCGGGTTTTTGAAGTATCCCGTTTTTGTGTTTGCGCATGTAGACATCATATCCCGATTTCAGAAACCTGGATAAGCCCTTATCCCGGTTTTGAGAAACCCGATTATGCTAGCTGGAGTACTCCGAAAGAAACCGGGATACTGTTGCATGTAAACATCTTGTCCCGGTTTCTGACCGCTGCCGACTACCTGCGCACGCGCGGCTTCGGCCAAGTGACGTAACAGAAAAACACAAACAACGACGGCAACGAGAGCGTCTCACTTCTGGAGCGATGAGGAAACGGAGCTTTGTCTTTCGGTGATGAAAGAATTAAATATACTTGGCAGTTTAGAGGGAGAAAGCATCGAAATGCTGACCTATTCAAGTCTGTAGTATACAGACTACAGGACGCCGGTTTCCCAACACGTACAGTGGAGCAAGTCAGGTCACGGTGGAAAATACTAAAGAAACATTACTACGTGGCCAAACATCAAAACAAAACAGTCAAATTAATTTAAGGTTAACAGTTACAGAGGAATATTAGATTAATGATATCAAAATTGCCGGTTTGTGTTGTAAACATCACAGGCGCCTGCGCAAATAGCATGCAGTAATCAGTAATACGGGATACTAGTATTTATTATGTATACGGGGATATGAATAACCAGATTTACACACTACTAATAGTAAGTACTAATAGTAAAATGAGTGGATAACCCTGTTTAATGTTTTTCCTGGCAGGAATCAAAACATTGGAAAAGAGGAATGAGGATTGTAACGGTACATTCAGCAGTAAAAATGAGTTTCACATCAGGTTACATCAGGTCGTTGCCATGGAGCAACATCTAAAGGTAGAAACTGAAGTAGCTACTTGATTTAACATGATATCTGAATGCTAATGCAGTACTGACAATGACAATTTTAGTATGGAGCTATACATTCCCCTTGTCAATCTCTCTTCTCTATATTTTAGTTGTTTTTTTCTTTATTTCAATTGTGCAGTCAGTTCATCTCTCCATCTCTTACATGATTCCTTTTGCCTCTTTTCCATCATAATCACTGTTGTTACTGGCCTTTCACAATAGCAGAGTTAGCTAAACAAAGTGAACCAAGGACACTCAACTGTTAACCTTTCAGCAAAGAGACTTCTCAAAAGTGGCATGACTACACAAAAATTAATTGCTTTCCAATCACAAAACCTCCAGAAAACCTTGGTTGATTGTAATGCTGAAACATTTTGAATGTGGATTTGACTGACAATTTGTGGCAGGATTAAAAATGATGGCGACAGTGTTGAGCCTGCCATAAAATAATGTAAGCAGAAGGAACAGATAGTTTGGTCAGGTTAGTTGACTCCACAACCAAGAAAAACAAACATCAAATCATGCACAGGTAGTTGTGTGCTATCGCCTTTACTAAAAATAACATTAAAAAGTGGCAGACTGCTACTCTTTGTTTCACTTTTATATATATTTTGATCTATTCTCTGAAGGGGGGTGAATGAAGAGCACATTCTTATCTACGATGTTATCCTGTCGAAAGGCCTTTTGAGGAGCATGAGTGGGGATTAAAATAAAACGGACTAAAGAAATAAGATAGTGAGACAGGCAACAGTAGACACTGTACTGGGACAGCAGATAGGACAAGAAAAGGCGATACAAAATGCAAATGCAACAAACACTTTTGTACCATGACAGGAAGCGTGGGCTAGTAGCTGTGGACTCATGGTGGGATCGCCCAGTTGAGCCGAAAGAGCCCAATAGAGAAGGAAGGTACATCACACGACTAATACAAATGACAGCTGAAGTGCATCATGGGTTTTGCGGTGTCTTTCCATGGCAAGCTGGAGGGACGAACCAGACATTTTGCAGAATGCACTGAGGTCATGCAGGAGACGAGAAATAAATGATTACATTTCCGTATGTGTGTCCTGTGGTGGCTGGGAGGTGGGCTGTATTAATCAGGTTACGGAAATAGAATTGTTTGTTCCTGTATGATAGAAAATGACACTGTTGGTGGTGGCAGGGTAGGTATTGATAGAAATAACTGTTTTTCCCCCCTCTTCCTCTACATGTGTCTCATGGGTACATTTCTCATTGGTAATAGCTATAGTCCTTTCATGATCCAGTGACAATGAGGCATGAAGTAGCCAACAAAACAAAGGAAACACCTAAGTAAATAAGGGACACAGTGCACACGGGGAAAAAAAAGTAGGATGCATTTTCTTTCCTGGCATGGTCTGCAAGTGTTCAGTCCCTTAGAGAGCAAGAAAAATACAAAAAAATACAAAGCCATTCAGCGTGAGTATAGCCTATTGGTGAAGTATTTCCATGCAGTTGTGAGCGGTCTTTTCAGGGATTAAAATGCCTTTATCCACAGGGCACAAGTGATCACTGAATGACTTTATGAGCATGAACAGCAGCTAGTGGGTTGAAAGGCTGTTCCATAACCAAAAGATTATAGGCAAGATATAATTGATGCAATTGACAATGGCCAGTGTGTCCATCAGCAGCTATGTGTCAAAGTGTCCTTGAGCAAGATACTAAAACCCTATCAGCTCACTTACTGCATGTCACGCTGGGTAAGTGCACTGAAAATGAAATGAACATGGTGGAAACCATATGCCTTAATCAAAAGATCTCAAACCGAAAGAGCTCTTACTGGAGATTATGGACTGAAATAGTGTTTTCCACAACCATCAAAATACACCAAGTGATAGAATTAATTCTGGACGCATGGTGGTTTACAGTTGCACCAAATAGTAGAGTCTCACATACATGTCTAATCTACAGTATGCTAAGATGCACGGAAGCTGTTCCGGAGGCTTAATGCCCTCTTCAGGTTACACCTGGACCCCACTATTACTGTATTACTGAATTACTGTATGTAACAATCTTCCCCTTCTACTAAAACAAAACAAAACTCTGATTCTACAAATGCTACTTATTTCCAGTTAAAGGCTTAGCTGATGATGACTGTGATATACAGTTGGTTTGACGACTGCTGACAAAATGCACTTATTGTAAATCGCTTTGGACAAAAGCGTTTGCTAAATGGCGTAATGTAATGTAATGTTATTGATGCTTAAGTAGATCTTTTCTATTTTGTGGTATGTATGTATTTGTTGTTTTATTAGGTCTTTTTTCAGGCTGACCTGACTTACTGACAAAACTAACCCATATCACACTGACAAAACTAACCCATATCACACTGACAAAACTAACCCATATCACACTAGGGAAAGATTAACCTGAAATGTAATGCATTTTATATTGTTCACCCTGACTGCATAACTCAGTCTTTCTTACCGAACTGTTATCCACCCTGGCTACTGTACTCCAAACACTGTCAGGCATTTCTCGTCTGTTAAACACATCAATATTTGATGCGGAATCAGCCCCAAAACATTATGGCTAACCTTAGATAAGGCCCAGTGGTATAATCTTTGGCGCCGTAGTGAGCCCACCGATGTGAGGTGCGATGACCTTCATGCACCAATGCTCTGCAATCACTTAAAAAGCAAAATCTCACCACAACAGCATACAAGAGATAACACTAAAAGCTTTACAAGAGGAATTTGTTGCTCACCCTAGAGCCAGAATCTGTTGGCATGCGCTAAAAATAACTCCAACAAACTGTTAGAACTCAAAATATGTGATAACTCTACTCAACCCAGTTGGGCTTCTTTGATCTTTAACCCCTCAAAAAACACTTTTAAACTCTTTTACCCACAATTATGAAACATTTTATTACCTACTGCGATTGCTTATTATGTTAACCTTTCTACAATACTGCCACAACTGATGACAACCATCTTTTCTAAGCAAGATTCTCATTGAAATTATTACAGAAGCCCGCACACTTTTTTCTTTTCTTTTACAGATGAATGACTATTAAATAACCATTCAGATGACCATTAAAGTAAACATCATAAGCAATAGAGATTAGTTTCCAGGGACAATATCACATCAGTATCAATAATGCGGCCTGTTTAACACAAACAGAAAAACTGTAACCACGAATTGTAGGAAAACATGGTGTATTTGCGTTTGCTCTCCCACTGCGATAATAGTTCAAATCTCAGTTATTCCCTCATTAGTGATACGCTTTTGTATATCTCCATATTCCATTCACAAACATCCCTGCATATATGAATAAACAGAACATTTCCATGGAAACAACGTATGGCAAAACCATCGGTAAACAGGATAAGGCGTTTGCACATACATTACAGTCCAGGTACCTGTATATATCCTTTTGTTCTCTTATTATCAGCATAAGAGCTTGTTGATATCATGTCCCTGCTCACTGCACCAGTGAACCCTACTCTTCTATCATTGATGAGTTGTTTTCTTTTTTTTCATTTGTTGTTTTTTTACTGCTAAAATCCAGCCTCGGAGGAAACTGCTGCAACGCACTGATATTAACGTTAGTGATATTTTCCCACTGAACAAACAACAAAATGACCAGAAATAGGAGTGTTAAGTTAACTGTATGTCGATTTCCCCTTTAAACTGGAAACATGTGGATCTGGAAGCTGAATGTATCCTGAGGTATTCACTGTGCATTGTGAAGCACTACAACTAGAATACTGCCATTCAAAGACATAGAAGTCGAACAGGTTGAAAGGACCACCCGTGGGTGGTGCCTTTCAAGTATGTGCCTTTATCTCTGTTTGTGTGTGTGTACATGTGTGTGCACGTGTGTATGTATGTATGTATGTACTTGTGTGTGTGTATTTGGTGGGACAATGGTAGCAGAGCGCTTATACCACAAAGCCATACCCCTTAAATCCCTTTACATGATGGAAATATGCCCCCTGCATCCTTTGGAAAGCTGACCTTGGATTCTTGTTTTGCACTTAGCAGCAAGGATTAGAGGAAATCTTCCTCAAACACACATTTTGCTCCAAGAGATCTCTGCCTATTTTGCCTCAGCTTTATTTCAAAAACGCTAAACAAGGCTAGTTTTGAACTGCAATCTGTGGCTATTGACGGAAAGTGAAAGTAGAGTGCAAGGGGGTGATTTTTTTCCTTATCATTTTCTTTGCGTGTCATAAGTAGGTCAGGCTGAAAGTTGGCAAAGAAACTTACTGATACTCCGTTCTCCGAGAAGAAAAGATTTCCGAAAGTCAAGCTAAACTTTCGGGCGACATGACCGTAAATTCATGAACCTTGGTTTCAGCGCTCGTACAGCTCGTACATTTAGGACAAGAATAAGTTTGAATAAAATCAAGCGAATTCCAAATGCACAATGGCTGTCTGGACCAAACAAACTGGATGATATCTGGGCGGACAAACTGAACATCTCTTGTTGACTTGCCATCTTTTCCTCTCATAACAATTACACAGCATGACACCAAATCTTTTACAGCTGTCTTGGATTTAAATGACTAAATATGACTAATGACTAATGATAAATTTAGATTTGTGACACTGATGGCAACTTTCAAGTGGCACAGATGCTGATATGTGTTTCTCATTCCCGGATTTATCAAATTCAATCTCGACCAGATGTTAGTTTGGGCTGATCTTCTCCCCCCGCTGATATTTGTTCTTTTAGACCAGAGTGGGGATTAACAATGTTTAGTGACAGTAATTGCAACAATCCACCCTGAAGTTTAAATGCATATGATAATGCAGGGTTAAATCTACCATGAGGGTGGTGTTGTGAAATGAGCACCAATTCTGAAACACAGATTATGTGTTGTGGACACAAATTATGTGAAGATTACATTCTGCCACCACAAATTGGATAATGTGAAAATTGCACAAATTGGACACGCCATTTTCTTCTATTCGACATGTGAAAATATTAGCTAACAGTTAGGTTTAGGTAAGTAAAACTGTGGTTATGGTTAGGGTTAAGGGTAGGCAACTAAAACAACTTTGGTTAAGGTTAGGCTAAGGCTTTCTCATGGTTAAATAAGAAACACTGAATAAAAATGAAAGGGTTAGGGTTAGAAGTGGAAAACATTGTGGCATGAGTTGGGAATTGAACCCGGGTCAGAGTTGAATGTATACACCTTCCGAAATCCTCGACCACAACGCCCTTACCTTCCACCGCACTATTTCACTCTGAGACTATTGCCTGTTTCTAGCTGTGCCTCCTTCACATAATCCTTTCAATGTGGGAAAATGTATTTCTCTCACTTTTCGTGCACGGAGCATATATTTGCATTTTAAGATATCATGCTCACTTCACAAAATGCAGGCCCAGATTTGTGAGGAGACTTGCTTGTGCTACACTAACTGCTGAGCTTGTAAGCAGGAGAATCCAACCTCTAGATATGAGAGTCTGAAAATGACCCTCTTACTGGAAGATTTGGGGATTGTTTCCTCTGAGCATTTTGTAGCTTAAAGAAATAAACTGATCTTCTGGCACATAAGCTCTTTGATCAACTTACCGCTGTGTAGCAAGAAAATCCAGTTTCAACTCTGTGTATCCACTATTTCTGTTCACTACTGCACATACTAACACTTAAGCACACTGTGTAAGTGTTATGGACGGTACAAAGTAGCTCAGCAACATCTTAAAATCACTGAAGCACACTTAATACAAAGGTGGAACTGCTTTGATTTTCTTGTCACACAGTTGTATAGTTCACAAGCTTATCTAAATATAAGTTATATGCCATTTTATACATCATATTTAAAAAGTTAGTGTTGTCCTTCAGAGACAAATTCTTCAGCTGCTTATTTTTCAATTCCAACTTTAATTACAAATGTACAATAACATTTTTTGGCATCTTTAAAAATTGGAGCTATTAAAGGTGCTACGTGTAGCGTTTTATGTTTCTCAAAATTAAGACCACATTTCCTGTGAACCCCATTGCTTCCTATTGCTAAGAGGATGTTGCTGTAAAATGCAGTTTGCCTTTCTTCTTTAAAGCTTTAGAAAGTCATAACATCCAGTTTATTTGAATGACAGCAATCCAGCAGATTTCCCACGATACAACCTGGTGATACACAATGTAAAATGCAGTGTAGAGGCCAGTAGAAGCTGTCAAGCTTCTCTGCGATGGTCTTGTTTGCAGTAATTATACTAATGTCTCAACATTTATGTGGTAATGATTTATTGATGTTAAAATGCTACACATAATATTTACACATAGGAGAAACAAGTCACTAGAATCAAATGGAAAGTTTCCAGTTTCCAGTTTCCAGTTGACAGACAAGGAGACAAAATTATTTCACAAGCATGAAAATGTGCTGAAGGTTTATGAGCTTGTCCTCAGGCTTTTTGTTGATTGGTCTAGTTTGGTGGGCAAGCCAACAGGATTTGTACTCACATTTTGACAAGGTACTACTAGTCTTTCAGACAAAATGGATATTATGACTTTGTAAAGCTGCAAAAAAGACAGGCAAACTGCATTTTGGGTCGGAAAATGCATGTAAAGGCAACATCAACACACGAGTTGTCTGTTTGCGTAAAATAATAGAATGTAAACAAATTGAGCCATTGCTCAGGGAAAACTCCTTAGTAGGCTATAGCTATAGCTATAAAATTTTGATAAAATGTAGCCAGGTGCTGAATTTCATTTGTTTGCCACTAGGCAGATTTTCTGTTTAAAAGGATTTATGTTTGTTTAAATATGGACAGGAAACACTGTTTACAGTTCATGTTTACAGTTAATATTCACTCATAAAAAGCGGCGTTAACACAAGGAAATGTATTCTAAAACACTTAATCATGGATATATTAATTATACATATACTATATATTTTTGTACATTTTGTTTTACAGTGAGATACTGTAAAACTGCCATATTATTTTTATGGATATGTTTTTGTAATTTAAATTTTATGTTTGAGTCTACTGCATTTGCTCACCACAAAACCATTACTCACTATCCAAGAGTAATAAAAAAAGAACCCCAAAAGAAGTACTGAAGTGTTGTAATTTTTACTTTTCCCTCAACCTGCCTCATCTACTTCTACTTCAGTAGTGATTTCCTACATTTCCCAGAATGACTTGTACTACATGGAGAGAGCAATAGTGATAGCATAGTAAGAGCAACAGAGTGAGACTTGTTACAGTCAAGAAAAAGAGTGAGAGTCACGTCCATTACTCAAAACACAACATGTCCTGTGGCTGCATTGCATTCTGGTCTATTGAGGTCTACTGTCAGTGGAGAAATTGGTCTCTCTGCCTCTTCTACGATGGATTTCTCCCTGTATGACTGTTGAACATCTCTACAAAATGGTGAGTCTAGAAAGAAGCACTTTGATTCTAAGGGACTGACACCAAAACCTGATGTTTACTGTTGATGTTTCAGATAACTGAAATATTTTCTGCTATCAAACGCCATTGTTGCTGCGCTGGAAATATCTCAATGTGACATCAAGTCATCTACATTTGGCCAATTATCCAGAAACGCATCACCATTGGTTTGCAAAAAAGCACAAAGGACTGCAGCGTTGGTTTTAAAGGTGTCATTGCAGACAGTGAATCAGTGAGTTCAAAGAGCAAAAGTTGGTTCACATGTACATATAAAAACATTCTTTTAACCCATCTGCAATTTCCAATCAGACAGCGCAAACTCTCGAAGGAAAACAACGGTAAAAGGTGAAATGATAAATAGAGGACACTTCCACTCTTTCCCCTCTCTCCTTTCCTCCTCAAAGTGCTTCAGAATCCATCGTGCAAGAAAGTCTTGTGAGCGTTGCTGTCGAAATTGTCAATTATCTCAAAATACCAACTCTGCTTACGTTACGTCTTGCAAACGTTATTTGTCAAAATAGATTTGAATTTCAATGGAGGTAGGCATACATTGTTAAGTATTTTGATCACAGACAGAATTTACATGGATTCTCCAAAGATATACTTGAAGATTCCAGTGTAGCACATTAGCTGATTTTAAAAGGTAGGTGTGAAGATATCTTTTGGCTAAATCAGAATATAAATATGATCCTCTTTTGACAACCTGTAGTGACCTAGACAAAACAAAGGGTCCAAATAGAGGGAAATAGTCTATAATTGGACGAGGAACGATGCACTGCCCTGAAGCATGAATAACCAATTATTTTCCAGGTGCAGAAAATAAACAGGCTGTTTCACTCAAACGTTCTTTGAAGAGGAATTCATAAATTCCAGATCAAGTAAATACAGTGAATGTTCTGATGTGTATAGATAAGTCTGACGCATTTGAAAATTGACAGGGCAGCATGTTTGAAATGCAGTCACAGTGATGATAAAAAGAAGCTGATGCCGAGGCTAATTTTATCAACACGGCATTGAGCGACTGAATGTGGATCGCAAATGTCTCTCAAGAATCTCACACACTGGCTCCATAAAGGAAGCCAGTGGATGTCGGTCATACCTTTCTGAGCCCTAAACAGGGAACTCAGGCGGCGTGACTCACAGTCATTAACTAAATGGCATTTTGGTGCATTTCCATATGTTTTACTTCACATTCCTGTCCTTTCGACATGGATGCACTGTTCTACGCGACGCAGAATATTCATATTCCAAAGGTCAAGTCGTGGGGGTTTTGTATGCAAGGTGGGGTGCAAGGCATAGAACATGAACATTTCTCATTAGAGCCGGGTGATAGGTGCCCCTTCATTGTTCTTATGCAAATGATGAATCATTTTCTGATGGCTTACAAGGCAGTTGTCGTGTGCAGCAGAATATAAATCTCCACTCTTAAGGCACAATAATGCAGCTTTTGACACGTGTTTTACCTTGATGCGGGTTAAGACGACCATTGTTTTGCATAGTCTTCCATAAATGAAATAATTGGCGGTGAATATTTGCCATTTTTTGTGATTCGTCAATGTAATGAGTTCTTCCTCATGGGAATTATTAAGATTAGTTGCTGAACAGAGCAAGGTTTCAGAAATAAACAGGAACACCAAAACGAAGTGTTAGACTAATATGAGTGTGTGAAATGTGAGTTTTGGGTGTTTTGAAGGTGTTTATATTAATTTGACATACACAGGATTCTAACGGCATTGTTAATTCAGCAAAAAGTAACATCCAAATTATTGTGTCAGCAATGGAAGTAGATACCAAACAATTCAAGTATGGTAATGACATTGCAGGATAAGTAAGCTGTTAAATTGGATTTACATGCACATCTGTTTCAAAATATAATTGTTCTTATTTAACCCTGTTTTTAATTTTATCCAATGTTTTTTTTTTTAATGTTTTATCAAGTTATTGAATTTTATTTATTATTTTTTATTGTCTGTAAAGCACTTTGTCACTGTGGTTTTCGAAAAGTTTTTTGTCATAGTAATACTGTGGACTCACAGTTCATTCAGGGTTCATCGGATTATCACGGTGCAGCAGACCCACTAGACCCAAACTAGATACAGAAATATCCCAGCATGCCTCATGAGATACCCACCATCCTATTAGATGCCAATTTCCCAGCAGGCCTTGAGAATGCTCGGTAAGAACAAGAGAACGGCCGGAAGCTTGTCACTCACTATATCCTCTGCTGACTGAGACGCCACATCCAAAATGCTCCATTCAGTCAGAGGCATGATAAGGATGGCTATTTTCCCTGTTGCCACCTTATGGCGGCGCTGAAAATAGAATAAGAAACCCTACTTGCTCGCCTGCGTGTCTCATACATCTTCAGTCATGCGGAAGGCCGTCCGTCAGTTTTACTGCACATCGGCTTCCTCTCAACGCGGCATCGATGACTGATGGCCCTGAGTGCAACCAGATAACTACGGCAGGGGATGATAAAAATGTGAAAACACACGTCCTAGACAGGAAATTGGTCGTTTTGGAGCAATTGACACAGAGGAGCCAAAGTGAGAGTACTTCCTGTAATGCTCCTTCCTTCAAAAGCGGAGATGTCTGCTCGTCCGCTGGGAGATAGTTACAGTCCACTGGACATATTACTGAGGAGCACTAACCTAATAGATCTCAATTTTTTTTCCCTCAACTTTCTCTTATATCTCTTGCTGTTACAGGGTCAAACCTAAGATAGGATAAGCCTGTTATGAAAAAACGGTAAAGTCAATATCCTGCCATTGTGCAGCAAAAAGAATCAATTGAAACAAGGTAGGAACCGGCGAGCTAATATGTGGAATCGTCTTCAGAAGAGGTGTAATAAAACAATGGCCTGATAAGTGTAGGGTAATGAGGAAAACTGACTCCTTATGAAAATGGATCACTGGGAATTAATGGTGAGTGGAATATCAAGTGAGGCAGGCAGACAGATGACATTGTGTGGTGACTCAACTGTGCTTCAGAGTGGTGTTGGTGATGAGGATGATGGTGATGATGATGATGCTACAGCTGCACTGCGAGGGGGTGTAAGCACATTACAGAGGCCAGCAGTTTAACCTTGCTTATGGGACGCAATCAAGGGATTATATAACACCTTCATATCATCTGTCATGACTAATGATAATCATTTCAACTGGACACGTAAACAGAATTCATCAATGCACAAATTGGATGGAGTTCTGCCACCAACAGATGTTTTCATCGCTACGTAAACCGTCAACGCATGAGGAAATTTCAATCTCCGGTAGTTAAGCCAATGCAAACAGTCAGCATACAAGCAGGTGTAAAAATCACTTTAGTCTTGATTAATAATTCATCTGTGTGTTGTCAGAAAGTGTTACTGGTCTAATATATAGCAAATTGCATTACCTTTGAGACCAGTGATTGCATTGCTGGAGATGATTTTCTTATTGACAAGCCATAAATCAATTTTTTATTGCTATCGACTAGGCAAGGAAACTTTAAAGGCAAATGTGGCAAGACCAGATAGCATTTCTTTATGGGAAATTCATGGCATCACAACAACAACAACAGAGAAAGTAATTTCATGTATGCCATGTTTAACACATAACTTATCTTTATTATCGCAGGTAAGGGGGATAGAAAGTGTACTTTTAATGAAAACTGTGTGTGAGTGAAAATAGCCTGCTTGAAAATTGATTGGGAAAGGCAATTCTGCCACAACGCTTGGTCAGTAGCTACTATGGTGGTGTGGTAGTATGGTGGTAGGGTGGAGTGGTGGTTGGTATCACTGTCACAGGTTTGGTCCCCAAAAATCACAGGTGTGATTCACAAAACAGTCATTGTCCACTGTGTCAAAGTGTCCCAGACACTCGCTCAGGAGGCACAGAAAGTGTCTCTCAGGCCTAAAATGTGAGTTACATAGTATGTTCATGCATCTTGAGGGATATTTCAAGAGAACAAATGTACAGTAAGGTGTTATTTATTCCTATTCCTAATGCTACTTATTCCTACTGAAGGCTTAGCTGATGAAGACTGTGATATACGGCTGGTTTGACTACTGTTGACAAAATGCACTTATTGTAAGTCGCTTTGGACAAAAGCGTCTGCTAAATGACCTAATGTAATGTAAAGGTGATGTTAAATGGAAAATATAATAAAGCAAATTAAATAAGGTGATCAGGTGTTCCTAATTTCCAAATTTCCACTGACCACAGTGAGACTGGTCAGGGTTGTTGAGCCCTGACTTTCACATCATAATAAACATCATGTCTACTTTTTTTAAACTCTACTAATTTTTGATAGTATTTTCCTCAGGTCTACTCAAAGGTGGACAAGTTAAAGCTCCTGGTCTTTTCAGTCCACTGACGTTGGAGAAATATTCTCCCACTAAACTTAAATTCTGCACTCTGTGTGCTGATCAGCAGGTAATATTCATAATTCGAGCAGAGCGATAATACTCACAGGCAGTAATCGCCGGCCTGCTGATTCCAAAGTGGAGCTGCTTACTGTGCAGAGGGCGGGATGCTCGAGGTGTGAGGTGGGCTACGTCTCCCCTTAAACCACATACCCTCCCAGCATTCCTCCTTCAACAGACCAGCCACCTGCAAGAAACAAGCAACAGTGGAAACATTAGTCTCTGACTAATAAATCACACAGAGTCAGTTAATGATAGTCTCTGAATAGCCTTTTCGTGTATTGCAAAATTTTCATTTATGAGAGTGAAAGATATATTTCAGGGAGCGGTGGATAACAGCATGTATAGAAACTCCTTGTACCTTGATATTCAGATGGTTGATTGATTTTATTTCAAGCAAAACTCATGTTTTATTCATCTGCATGAGAAAGACGCACCTTACTCAGTCGTTGGCACAATAACCTAATCATATGCGCATGTAGTCATCACATTTTTTGATTAATTCAAATACATATTAGACAGAATTTTCATATATAATTGGCTATTTAACAATGCTCCGAAAGAAGTGGATAACACACACACACACCAGCCTGTTCTCTATGTGGTGCTGAGAACCACATCCCCAAAGAAATCAAGTCCATAGAAAAAAGAACAGATTCCCACTCACACAGGATCACCTCTGCATTGGTTTATTTGTCGATGTTTCAGTCACCCGAACTTGCTGTAAGGCTCATGTTAGGGTGACAACCAAATCTTTGAAAATCAGAATGGCGGAACACATATCTGCAATTAAAAATGCAAACCAGGAAAGTCCAATTGCAGAGGAACACACAGTGAGGAAGGCAACGCCCGAAACATCCGTGTGTTTGAGTGGACTCTTGCTTCAAAAACGTATTAAATGTATATAATTGTTAGAAGAGAACTGTGAGTGCTCACCCTATTTATTGTCTGATAGCATCTTATTTGTGGCTGGGAGCACCCTTAAAGATTTGAAGAGATGGAAGCCAACGAGTAGAGCATGTTTTCTCTGTCTTAAATCCAATTGCTGTGCTCTATTAGCAGCTGAAACATCCCCACACATCGTTCTGGTGCTGCGGTACAGAGAAGGTCCACATCCCCAGACGAGGGGGGCGACCTGGGGGGAAGCCTCACTTTAGACATTAAGCTTATTGGATCACAGAGCTAGAGACTCCTGCAACAGTGGGAATGAATGAAGAGTTGGATCTCAGTGTTTATTTTGTGAGATTCCCAATAATCATAGACGCAGAGTTTTTTAAGCCAGAGATTTACTGTATTTTTCTACATAGAATCTACTTTTCTAACACTTTTCTAGCATAATGAGAACTAAATCTCCACTTTTTCAACTTCCAACTCATTATATTTCAGATGTTGTCTGGAACTTTGTGTAGTCCAATTCCATTGTTCTTTGTGCTTGTCCTTAAAACTACCCTCCCTCTTATTTGTTTGGTGTATTGCGTCTGCTGTTTGTGTACTTCTTAAGCTGTTTTGTTTCCTTTTTGAGTGGGCCCACTTTTTGTCTGTAGCGTTTTTTTTTATAGTGCTGCATTTGTTTGTATATGTGAGTGTATATTTGAAAATTAATCAGAGAATAGGATCATGGTTCAATGTAAGGTTAGAGTCCCCATGAAATGAACTCCTACTACTTTTGCTTAAAACAGAGCATCTTTAATGGTGACCTCATGCTGCAATAGTAGGCATAAATATAAATTCCAACCAATAAAACCATCACAGATTTTTGAACAATCCGTCCCCTCCCATCAAATAAACCTGCCTTTCTCTCCTTGACTGATATTCCATTGGTTTAGACTTTTGAATGATCCCTCACTGCATTATGTCCCGCCTCAACATCCTGTTTCAACAGGAAATCAAGGACAGTACATCAAATCAAGGAAGTAAAGATGCCATTTCATGGGGTCTTTAAAAGACTGTTATTTGTATTATGTAACCTCAGATGTGTTGATCGTCTGGGACGCACACCTTTCCACACCTGTGACTGATCTTGCACTACTGGATGATTGTACATAAGCACTATGGCACTTTTGGTTGTTCTTGTCTTGAGAGAGGTCGGGTGGCCGCAACATCGACAAATAAACTAATGGTGATCCTGTGTGTGGTCCTATGGCAATCTGTTCTGTTTTTCTATGTAGCAATGCTCCACAGCAAAGTCAGCAACAATTTACAAACAGTCATCCTCCAGTGGGAGTCAATGCTGATCACAAGAAAGCCTCCAGAAGCCCATATGCCATCACTCTCATCTTTGCTAGTGTCTCTCTTCAAAACCCCTTGGGTATGTTAAATACTTGCGCGGAGAGTGTGATACTATGTACATTTAAGCTTATAGTTTAGTGTAAATATATTATGATGAGTCCTCTTCTGTCACAGTAAACAATGCTTACATGTTTCAGGAGCAGGACTCATAGCTTTACACTGATCCTTCTGGTGCTGTATATATCTATATGTTGTCTATTTTTATGTCAGGTTGATATGAAACTTGTAGACTGGGGTTTGCCTTAGTGTAAAAAAAACAACAACAAGAAAAAACAAAACAGAAACAATAGACATATGTTATCATACATGCCCGCTACTCACAATCACATACATGCACTGTACATACTGCACTTTCATAGCATAGTTTCATACAAAAGAAGCTTTTTGTATAAGACTATAACAGCGTTTCAGCTTTGCTTTTGGACTTGGCATCTGTACTTGATGCCAGTAATAACCACATGCTCCATTTCCCTCTCTGTGGGCGACAGACAATCAGACTTGGGAAATGCCAAAGAGATCTTGAGAGTTTCAGAGGTTGCCACAGTTAATTTGTTCATTCATTACGGAAAATAAATAAGGAAAGAGCTGAAAAAACTCACCGGAAATAAAATGATTAACATGCACATTTCCAATAATTGATTCTGGATCACAGTATTTCACACCAAAAGGCATTTTAAGATTGCACGATGACAATAATTTGCTCTTCATACAATGACATAAAACATCAAAAGGTAGCATCTACAGGGATATGCAAATCGGTGCATTTTCAAAGACAATCCTTTTTAGCGACACCAGACACAAAGAGATCTTCAAGCTCTCGTCATCTGAATTTGGGGCATGGGCTCCTGTAGCAATATTTACTGATAAGTGAATTAATATTCCATGCATAAATCAGTGGAGAAGTTACAGCGCTCCCGTCTCAGGTTCACCACAGTTTTTGATAAAGGTGTATTGCGCTTTGTCTGTGAAAATGAAAGCATCGGCATGCTAACAGGCAGTCAGATCCAAAATCAGCAGCTCTAACTATCTGCAACAACTTTTACAACCACTAATTCCTGTAATAACATCATACTAGCCAAACCACTCTTATCAGCAAACACCGTACAAAGGCAAAGACGACACACTGGCTTGGCATACATTAAATCTCCCACATTCTGATACATACACATAGGACTGGACGTTGCATGAAAATCAAAAGGGATATACTGTAGCTTCCCTTTGATTTCCTGGCTGGGGAAAGTAAGGCCTTTCATATGGATCCAAAGCAAAGTGTTCGAGCATCTGCGGCGGTGTAATTTGTCTGCAGAGGTGCTGGCAGTAATAGGGACACCTTGTTCCTCCTGAGCAAGATGTTTTGCATCTCATCTGTCTCGTTACTGGCAAAACAATTAATTTCAATGCATAATATTTGGTTTGAGATTATTTACAAGCATCTGTGTCACAGGCTAAATGTCACATTATTAGTGAGGCATTTGGGGAACAGCTGGAAAGATACTCATTCCAAGATTACATCTCGCTCTACTCATATACATTACTTTTTTTTTACCAATTACCATTTCAAGTCAATTATTTATGTAAATAAATAAATATGCCAAAACAGCCTCATTTTTTGCGGCTGTTTCTTTTTCTTTTGGAAAAAAATAGATACAGATTCAGACATGGGCCTCAACTAGCATAATTAATTGAGTAATAAATGCAGTAGTGTATGATTAATTAGATATTGACTGGATCCTCAGTGTAGATTTATAAAGCACCAGAGGTAGTAATCCTCTGATGCACACTCTGATATACTCAACGCATTTAAGTACATTTACACGCAGGCTTCCTCTTTAGGCTGCTATTGGCAAAACTGAAGATGTCATCTCATCTATAACAATTGGCTGTCATTAATTTAGTCACATTTCACCAAGTGGATTAGACACACAAATGCAAAAAGCTATAAATGATCAGAAGCAACAACACCACAGTGGCCAATAATGGAACTTGCTGCATACATGCTTCCTACAAATAGGGACTGCTATGATAACCAAGTAGGCAGCTTTTCAGTGGCTTGTTTTGTGGGTTGGTTGACTAATATTGAGCAGCAGTTACCTTGCTGATTGTGCAAATACCAACTGACAGATGCTGGGAACAGCCCCGGTTGAACTTTGCTTAATTTATGCGAGTTAGCCCTCACAAGATGCAACAAGCCCTACAGCTTCAGTTGCAGTGGGTGATTCAAACTCATTCAAAAATCCTCTGTTATGTGTAACCCATGCTCACATTTCTGCATTTGTTTGGCCTAGTCAATCATGGCGGACAGCGGCATATTTGTGGGTTCAAGCCCATTGAAAATCAAGTGATGCATACAGCTGACAGCCTCACTTCACTATGCTAAATATGTGATCTAATGTGAGATATTGTGTTATTCTTACTGTTGAATCCTCACAGGATTGCATTTAAGCATATGCTCTATTGATGGAAGAAATGTTGCTTCCATTACTTGCTGAAAAAACATACACATTATATGCTTGGCTCCCCTTTGATAATGTGCAAAGTGCTGCTTGAGTGAAAACTGGAAGTCGTTTACCCATCAAAACTGCTCCTGGGTATTTTAAGAGTGAAGCAGGGCTGGGTGAGGGAATTGGCCCATTGTTTCCCCACTTGAAAGCCGTCAGCTTGGGCATGCAAAAATCATTCCTGCCACTCTGTCACATTGACGGGGCCACCGAGAATATCGCCCTGCCGCCACCGCCGCCCTGCCACCACCGCCACAGCATGCAGAGTAGCAAGCAGCTAATCCATGTGACTCTGTAGGGTAGAGCTGAGATTTCCCTGCAGCCGAGAAGCCGCACTGACATAATGTAAAGTAAAAGTCAGAGTGAATGACGGGAATTAGAGATTAACCCGAACGCACGCATCTCCGCCTTTGACAATCTTCGGATAAGTCGAAGCTGAAAGACAAAAGCGTGCACATTCAGTCTTGGAAGAAAGTGAACCCCACATAAAAGAACAGGAGAGTGGGGAGGCAGAAGATGAGTCATTGATAAATACCATCTGCATAGCATTTAACATTTAAACATTTAAAATGGAGAAAAGAGAACCGAAGGAAATGGAAAACTAGAGTGTGATAGACGACGGGGATCTCGTGTGAAGACACTGCCAGCAAGCTTGAACAGAAAAGTAATTTCAAGGGTAAGAGTATGATATAATAAATAAAATAAATGTATGCATAAGTGAATTACAGATCAACAGAAGCTAGGCCTCTGGGAAGAAAAAAAAAAAAACAGAAAAAAAAAAAACTTTTCTCAGTTTCTATCATGTGCTAGTGTGATTTTACAAATCATCTCCGTGAGCAGAAGTCTTTGCCACTGATAGCTTGGGACTTTTCATTTTTTCCCCTGTGTCTGTGACAAGATTAGGCTATCTCTCCTTGTGCACATGGATGAGTGACTCCTTGGGGCCGGTCGCATCACTCTTGCACCCCCACCCTCCATCCCAAAGCAGAAAACATTTCTATTTTCAACAGGATTAGCTCTCACCACAAGCCACCTGACAGGCAAAAGCATTACCCACATGGCACACGCTCCCCCCCAGGCTCCCAGCAGAACGTATCAGGGCCTCGGTGACTAACAGGGATCCTGGGGAGTTTACCTTACAGTGGCACGCACTGTAGGTAACACAGCTCTAACCTCTATGTGACATCCTTCAACCGGCACTCTGTAAAACATTAACCACGCAGGATTTTGTAAGCTCTCTTTATCAAGCTGTGGCTGGAACAGAAATGATGTTTCGAAAAGTACAGACAGTCCCGTGGCAGACTTCACAAACAACATATTTGTCATCAACTTAAAAGGATGGAGCACTTCATTATCCCATATTACAAAAATGCAGACTCATTCCAGAGCTGCAGGAAATAAATAAATAAATAAATAAACAAGCAAATAAAAGAAGTGGTTAAGATGACAGCTATTAGCGCATGCCAAAGTATGTGGTACATCACTTTGCGAGAAAAACACTGTCATTGTGTTGCTCATGATTTCAGAGTTTGTTGTGGTAAGCCCTGTTGCAGTTTCCTCTTATCTTCAAATGGGGATAAACCTCTTGCTGTCAGTGAATTCTGTATTACACCAATACTTTTCCCTAATCTGACCCCTGTAATCCTTACCAAAAATTCTTCAAACAAGGGATTTGACACAAAAAATAAGACTTTGACAGAAATTCTTAAAAAAAGCAAAAAAAAAAACCCAGCTTGATTTGATTTGAGAATCTCGCAAGTATCAGACTTTTAGAGGCACCGATTCTCTGTGCCAGCTGGGAGAATGTGTGGGCAGGGCGAGTGAATGAGAAACGTTCTCCACTCCCTGAACAATTAACAGCTTCAACGACGGCTCGGAGGCGCCTCTGAGCAAGACACTTAACCCCAACCGCACTATTGGGACTGCTCAGTGACCAACAGCAGGAAACTGTTGTTGCACTTGGAAGCTCCCAGGCAGAAATGTGTTTTAACTGAATAACTGGGGCAGTGTGTTATCGAAAAAATGTGGTCGGTAAATCTTCACTGACCAATTAAAGGTAAAAAAAAAAGCAATGTGGAATCAGCAGTGACTGGACTGATCAGCAATCTGGACCAGAATACACAGGCTGGTGTGCCACAAGTAGGCTGCCACTATTGTGTGGGACGAGGGATGTCAGGGATGCTTTTAATCCCCAAATTCTCCAAAACAGTGTATGCTTTGCTGTTTATTCTCCATATAGACAAACACAGCTACCTTACTTTGTCAAAACCACTTCAAACACCATCAAAGAAGGTATATATATATATCTAAACTATAGTATTATTGTTCCAGGAAGTAATCCTTTAGCTTGAGAAACTGTCAACATTCGGTGACTGTATGGATTCCAATTATCTGCCTTTCTCACTGTGCAATAGCTGCTGATGAAAGGAACTATAATTAGCATACAGTAAAGTATACTTTATTTTATTATTTATATTTAAGTGTGGCCAATGATTTGTCCATACTGAGCAAAATGAAATATTTCACAATAGCATCAGAGCAAATTAAAGTGAGAAAACCTTTTCACACCATTTGTCAGTCCAGGAGCATTATCCCAAGGCCAGCTGCAGTTCCTCTGTTCCAGACTGGCTGGGAGGGAACAGAGTGCCTCTCAGACCAATGAATATTACATGCTCTGCTTACTTCCTCCCTAAAAAAAACACACCAAATCCCAAACAGTCTTTGGTTGCGTCCTGGAGGTTATGGCAGTGTTCGCTCACTAAAAGGTAAGTACTCAAAAGCAAGAGGAGGCTGAAGACTTGGTCTCAATTTATCTTATTCCAATCACATTATTCAAAGCAAAATTCTGGAAATTGGTGTTATTTAAAGTAATTTCAGTTCCATTTTCTGCCATTTTACACCCCTGTCTCAATTTTGACAAAAGGCACAGGAGGAGAGAGAGAAAAAGCTCAGGGCTACAGGTCATGTAAGCAACGTCCCCAGCTGTTAGACAGGTCCAAGAGCTCAGATCATTAAAGGAATACCTTCAACCTTGACATGTTGTATTTTGGCCTGTTTTTCTTTTTTTCCCCTTTACTGTGAACAACGTAGAAGACAATAAAGAGTAACTAAACCCCAAACCCCAATCTGTGGTGAAGCCTGACATCTAATGGTGAAAAGTAGGGCACTTAACTGGCTATCTGCTATTGGCTGGTCTTTGGTGTCAAGTGATGTCACCCTCTATAGAGTACAACAGGTGGTGACATCACCTGGCACCGAAGACCAGCCAATAGCAGATGGCCAGTTCAGTGCCCTACTTGGGGTTTAGATACTCAAATACTACTATACTTAAAACAATGCGTAACCCTAGCAGCACTGTTCTGCGTACTATAATGCACATACAACTGTGAAAAAGAAGGAAGAATCTACATCCCATGCAGGCAGTAACACTGTGAACTCTGAATTTGCAAATAGCTCCCCTTCTGTGACTTCTACGTCATCACACCCAGAAAAGTGAAATTCCAGGATATGTCGCTATAGCGTAACTTGGTTACGTGTCTTTTGAATTTATTCTTCATATGTCATGAATTAAATACCATAAGTTACAATACTGTCAGTTTTAAAAGAATAACTGTTAAAGCCGTCAATATTGTAATTGTCAGTTTCATTATTATATTAAATTTATATTCAATAACACCATAAATTAGAGTATGATATTGTCAGATTTTCAAACCTAACATCACCTGGCTGAAATAAGTCCTGTCATAAATGTGTCTTTCACCGGTGGTAGTAGTGAAACCTGTAGTGATAATATTACATGTAGAACAGACTTGAAGCTTCTCTTACTTCCTTTGATCAGAAGCACATACTGTAAGCAGAGGCTCACTACTATTCTGGGCTTACTAATTGGCAACTTTATTGGCCAAGGCATTGCTACAGACAGCCAACACCTTTAAGTTTCTACATAATATCAAAACAACAAAAATCAGTTGTTGTGGAATTATGCATTGACATGTAACTTAGTATAAAATATGTAACTGTTGACAACGTGTCATCAACTAGTCTGAAACCATAGGGTTAGAGACATTAATCACAATTCCATAACAATTAACAGCGGGTCGCATACCAGCCTCCAATAACACAGTCAGCAGCTGAGTCAAGCAGCCAAACATCGAACTGCAGGCCATTTTGCCTCAAATTTGTCATTTTTGGGGGAAAAAAAAGTGTGCAGAACAATTTCTGGGAAAAAAGAAACAATTGTATTTTTGTTTACTACAGACTCCTCCTCAAATATATTCTCACATTTGTAAAATGCATGAGTAAGGCTTTTATTTTGAAAACTTGAAACATTTCATTTATTATTTTTATTATTTATTCATCTGTATCTTCATCTACAGTACATAAGTTAGGAAATCAAGAACATACCATGAAATTATTACCATGATCTAAAATGTTTTGCAGCTTTTGCCGTCTCATTGGGTTTATTAATTATTTATAGTTAACTGGAATAACTCGCCTACGTCGCTGGATGGTAATTTGACGACTGACTGGTAATGTTAGGTATTTACAATCAGAGCATGTAACTAAAAACTGGTAAGATGGAAAGTCTGAAATGGGGAATGAAGATAATACAATTACCACAGAACATAGACACAACGTTTAGTCTGAATATGTTGGGTCACTGTTAGCTGTTAGCTGGGTACACATTACCTTTAAAATCACAACCTCTCACCCTGCATTAATACCTAGCACAACATACATGCATTAAGCTGAATAAGATGAATCAGAAAATGTACCAGAGTTGAGAAACACACTTTGACATTATGTAAATGTGACTCAACTCATAAATCACACTTGGTGTAGTGAGGTGATGGCTTTGAAATCTTGACACTAGTGATATTATGGAAAATGATTTACTCTTGTAAGGTTAAAGCCATAAATTTATGGTTACAACAGCACCCCTCCCACCCCTCTTTCATTCCCATAAACAAAGTAACAACTTGAAGAGATTGGCTATTTACTTTACACCAGCCCAGTGCAACAACACAATCCAAATAAGCACAGCCAACCTCCCATAAGATAATCAAAACCCTTTCGACATGCAAAAGTAATTACGTGTCCCCTGAGCCCTTGTTTTCATGGTTCAAGAGACTCCTGCCCCCCTCTAACCTCGAAAAGGAGTTTTGAATTTATTTTAATGACTTAATTTAAAAGTACAACACAGTCAAGGTAATTAGGGGAACCTGGCAAAGTTTGGGTGACTGTCAGGCTTAAGACTGTGTCTTAGAGGGGGAAGACGCTGAAAAGGCGCGCCACCGCATTAGTTCCAGCTCTAATTGGAGGGCAGCAGTTTAACTGGGGCAGACGAGAAAGGTGTCCAGGGAACTATGCAGGTCCACTTTAATTAAAGGAGCTGCAATTAATCAATTACTCATTTGTTAGGGGCAATTAATCAGAATTTACAAAATTTGATCGTAATTGTTGTGTTATTTGCTTTAAATATGCATTGTCCCTTTCCAAGTGTTATCCAGTTGCCACAGCCAATGGAAAAGGTTCGGTGACGCTTAAATAGATAGCCATATGTTTTGGTCGAGTGCAGTAAGAAATCTGAGCTCTGCCATGAATCACCATTTGCACCATTCCATGCCAATTTCCAGGTAATCCATCAAATATTTTGCTTTACACAAGCAAATTAATCTTCAACCTATAATTATAATATCATTAAGATGCCGTGTATCCCTGAAAATGATGCCTAAATGATTTCATGAATCATTACATCCCAACTTTACAAAAAGAGCCGGCATTCAGAAACTGTTGCCTCTCTCACCAAAAAAAATAAAAAAAGTTGAGGCTTGTTAATTTTGTCACACACATTAGCACACATATTTCTAAGGTCATGAGCCATTATATCAAAATTAACTCAAGATGTTATTCTACATGTGACAAAAACACCCTGGGATATGTTTAAGCTTGGTTGGTCCTCTATCTAGCAAAAAACATTGTCAAGAAATATAATCTTTTTGGACAGATATGAATGCATCTCCCTCAGCAATAGCAATGTTTCTTTTTAAAGACTGCATAAATACTGTTTTCAGCCAGCCTCTGCCTAGTACACAATTTTGAAAGATGCAGAAAAAAAAAAGTGAGGTGGGGAGAGCAAATATGGGTGTGTGTGTCTGTGATAACAGATCACCCAGCTCTACTAGGGGGTGGTAACAGTTTTCTGATTTGCAAAGCATTTGATGCTGCCAAAGGCAAAATACCTGCCTTGACATCACTGATTGAGGTGTGGAGCGAAGTGCAACACGGTCGAAAGTTTCAGCCCAGAGAGAGCAGTGCAACAATAATTTTCAGCGGATGCAGGACTGAATTTGAAAAATGTTGAAATCAAGAACAGGATTAATGCTATTCATTATATAGAAGCCATATAACCATATGTGATGATAAGCTCATTGACTCTACACAAAGCAGCTACAAACAGTTTAGATTTCATGACATGTATGATACACTATACATGTGATATTGATGCAACTGTTTCCCATAAGGCTATTCTACTCCCCACACATAGTTCATTTTCCATGTGCTCTTGATTGGACAGTGAAGACCATGGTTCATCTAGTGCCTGAAAAATGACTCAAATTGTCATGGCCAATCCAAGAGCCATGTTTTTTTAGTTAGAAATGGCAATTGACAGGAGAAATTTTATGCACCATTACTCCAATTTTAAGTATCAAGTAGTAGGGAAAATTGGAAATTCGTTATCATCTTGATAACTGTCTGAGAAACCAGACTATATTGAATCTCATGTACCGTTTGCATTTCAGTATCTGCCAAGAATGATAGTGCTTCATACTATATACACAATATTCATATCAAACCTAATTCTGAGATGCAAATTTGATTCAACCATCACTGAACATCTAATAGGTTTATCAGTGCAATTCAGAAACAGACCCTGTTTTTCCTCAGATATGGAAAAACAGAGTTTATCTATATATACTGTATATATCTGCCTCCAAGGTGTGGAGTTGGAATTGAACGAGTCAATCTACAGTCTACAGAATTCCCCAAAATGAGCAATTAATCAAATAAAAATGTTTATGAATGTCATAATGAATGTACATTTGAACGACTGAGTATTGCAGACGATCTCATAACACCACTGTATGACTGACTTCTCCCAGACACAGATAAGAGTCTTGGTCCCATAAGCAGAAGCAATTTTTTTCCGGTAATTTCCCTAATGGGTGTCTGTCTCATAATAAAAATGGTGAAATATAGCCCTCACTTACAGTAATTGCAGTTTTGACTAGCTTATTTCTGTAGAGTTACAATAATAATACCAAGTAATTCCACTACATGTAGGGGGCTATGAGAACGGCTGACAAAACAGCAGAGGATTATCATGGCAGTGGCCGACCTGCGATGAGGCAGACTGTTCATAGACACAGCGCCCCCTACAGGGCCACAACAACAACTGAATAAACAATGTAGGACAAAGCATCCTTTTTTCTGGGTTAGTATTCATCTGCTGATACAGAATCATTGCCAGCTTTCACATCAAATTGAATGAGATGGGACAAATCAGATGATTCAAAATCAAAATCAAAATAAATCAAAAACATAAGCTGCATGTCCGAGCCCCAGTATTTTAAATTCATTGAAATACTTCTCTGTGATTGACTGACTTTGCCAGCTACTGTTAGATTAATCAAAGAGGCTGCATAAGAAAATTATTTAAGAGGAATAACCAGTCTTGGGAAACTTTGTAGTTCAGGAAGTGAACAATTTCACTTTTAAGGGTCCATGATATGTCTACTTATTAATACATATCCACTGGATGCATATTTATGTTCAGAATGTTTTGGCCTGATGACCGACTTGACAGAAGAACCGTGCGCAGCTCAGGTCGAACCTGCGGGCCCGCCGCCTAGTCATTAATATTTATGAGAATACCACAAGACCAAGGAGACTCATTATAACATCGTGCCGCCATAGAAGACCTAGTTCGCATCACCCCCGGTGCCCCCGAGTCGGAAGCCTGTGCCTCGCCATCTTGGGATCAAATGAATCATCCTAAAAATGCTGAATCCGGACACTTCACATTCAAGGAAGGCCAAAATACAACAGCCAAAGTACTGGTAGGAATTTTAACCTCAATTTGATCTCGTTGTGTCAGTTCATTTCATGGTAGCATGGAGCAGGCATTTACAACCTTGAACATCCAAACTGAACGACTGTTTGAGTATTCATCATGCGCAAAAAATATGTGGCAGTGCAGAAATTAATTCACGCATGGCAACTCAAAGGCTATGAAAAGAAGCGTTGCATTACGTTTGATTAAGTCTCCCAACCTTGGCTCTTTTATTTTGAGTACAGGCAGAGAGATGCCCCTTTACAAACAAACAAATAAAACTTTTCACCAGATGCACTTCACCTTGAGCGTGTGTCTATGCATACATGTGTGTATGAAAGTGTTTCGTGACTCATACGCAGTGTCACAGCAGTTGGCAGCCGGAAGCCTTTACTGTTGCTTCTATCTAGATTAACTGCCTCGAATGCAGCAGAACATCTCTCTTCAGCGTGAAGGATGCCGGCCAGATGTTGGAGCACCTTGTTGCGGTGACGTTTCACAGTGAGTCAGAATCCACACAGGTCCTCACCTTGACCCACACTCATCTAAGGTCCGCAATATACAACGCTTTCTGCTGACTCAGCATCATGGCTGCTATCACTCTATCACCAATGCTATCTTTGTCCCAGCTTCTGCGTTTTTCCCCACTCCAGACTGATAACCAGCCTTTTTATGGTGAAAAGAACAACAGCAGCAAGCTCTTTCTCAACTGTGCAAACAAACACTAATTTTGCAGTGGCATTTTTAAGCCTCCCACCCTTGTTAATAACGATTTCACAGTGACACGAGGTCCCGAGATGCACTCATTTTAATTTTTCCCTCACTGACTCTTGTGAAATGATTTATATTAGTGCTGCAAGCTGATACCATATTCACCACATGGCACCAGAGGCAAAATAGTTAGTCAAATTTATACCCAGGGACATTTAATCCACAAATGGATTGAGGAGTAGTCCAAGGAAAAAAAAAAGAAAAAAAAAAAGAGGCAAATTCTAGAGCGGCAGATGGTGTCAAACGACTTGAGATTTAGTGCATGACTAAGAAAAAAAATGCTGCCAAAAGCAGTTGAGCTTATTTCATAAGCATAAATGAAATAAAGTGCAATGGAATGGCATTTTAGGGTCTTGAGATTAATAGCGAATGCAAATTTGTGATTCTGTAAGACTTCCAGTTCCTGTCTGGCTGGGGCTCAAAGGTATAGTAGAAGAGTCTGAATGATTTGGATAGTAAGCCATATTTTGCAGAAAGACTTTTTCATACAGTCACCCTTTCACAATGGCTGAAATATTAAGGACTTTATGCTTCTTGTGTTTAATTTGAGATGAGAAAGGACAATCAGACTTGTGTTTTCACTACAATCAATGTCGCTGTACATTGCTGGGTGAAACGTAATAGCTATCTATTCATGACTGTGTCACAGTTATGCGAGAGTGTTGAGTAAAGAATCAAAGAGGTATTTTTGGGCATATTAATCATGGGTATACGATTCTCATAACTTGAAATAAGGGGGTATTATAGTCCGTTTATAAACAATACAATTGAAAACCAACAACATACAGCTACAAAGTACATATAAAATGGATTAGCTACCACATATTGACAGTCATTGAAGCAAAAGCTCTGTCCAATAGTCTCAAATTAGTTTGGATTTCTGTGGTGCGGCTAGCCTTTTGTTTATGCATGGATTATACACCGGGCCTTTAAACAACTAACTACTGTGTGCTTAAATGCTTAATCTCACTCTGTGAACGTTTCTCATCTTGTATGCATTCTATTTGAATTAGAAAAGCCATTTTCTGAACTGAGTCTCAAAATGGTTGAAGTGAATTATGAATGAATGAATAAATCAAACGCGATCATATCCCAGTCGAGTCATACACACAGGTTGTGGGATCTGAGCACTGTGGACTGCACAGGATGCTCCCCTGAGATTCCTCCCCCCATCTCAATAGCCTTATCTGTGATGTGCAACTGATGAACTACCAAGAGACTCTCTGGGTTTCGCCCATATGGATCAACTGACAGAGGGAAGGGGGCCTCGGTCCATTTCTCTCTCACTGGGAGATAAGCGCTGTCTGTCAGCTTGACTGACGTATCAAAGAAGGGCAGCCTCTGCCATTGTAGAGGGACTTGACTTCTAGATAGGCTTTCTCAGCTATTTGCTGGACTGGCTTCAAATGTAAACAAGCCAAACAGAGAGACATGGCTGCTTTGTTTGCAGTCATAAAGAGCTATTATAGTGCTGTAGGATTTTTATTACAATAAGACCTTCGAGTTGAATAGCAGACTTTACAAAAAGAGGAAGGGGACAGCAAGACCTGAGGATGGACTACAACAATGGTGAATTCAGGATGCAGGGTGTGTTTGGGATGAATTGGAACACAGACATTTATAAAATTGTAGAAAAGCTAAAGTTAAAGTTGTCCATTAGACCTTTAGATATTAGACATAATTTAATGAAGTGATTTTCTAATGTGTAAATTGTAGGTAATTTTGAACTAATCCAGTATCAACATAAGCTAATGATACTGGAAACTGGTCCACTCTAATTTACATGGGCCTCTTATTTTTTAGCCCACTGGCATTGTCTGTTTTGTTTCCCTCTTGCTCATCTGAAACAAATACGTCCTCTAGCCAACATTATAAAACATTATCAAATACTGTAGGAATAAACAGTTTCTGCTCCAAAGCTTTCGCTCGACCTGCATGTTCAGATTATGAAAAAACAAAACTATGAAAAAACAAAAACCCTGAAAAAAGTCACTTTAGTTAGGCTCACCATGCACACGCACACACACACACACACACACTCGTCACGTAGGTGAGAATAGATTACGGTTATGGTGGGTGAAAAGCAGACATGGAGAGATCCAGCAGCCACCAACTGCTGGTTAAACTGAATAAATGAATGGAATATAAAGCTTTAAGCAGCCCTTGAGTTGTCAGTATTAATCATTCGAGGGAAATGTTTATCTGTGGAGGGTTGTTGACTTCTAGGCATCACAAATAAATGAAGGACTGCAAACAGTGACTGAGAGTTCAACTGTCATGCGGGGGAGAGAGAGAGAGAGAGAGAGAGAGAGAGAGAGAGAGAGAGAGAGGTTTCATAGTGAAGGACCGAGAGCAGCTTTCTCCTTTGATACAGCAGCAGGCAGTTTGCCAAAGTACCCTTATCCCCGATTCACCACTGCTCAAATAAGGCCTCAATTATTTAGCCTGAGACCAGCGAGCATTCAGAAGACGACCTTGTGAAAATTTCAGTGCTAACAGGCCTCTGTGAGTTGCATTTCTCTGTGTTTAGCAAGCAAGAAAGTGTGCACTCCTCACAACCTGTTGGATTACCGAAAATTAGGGCAGCGAAGACTGCAGTGGGGGGGGGAGTCTTAATTCACATCACATCACTGCCAAGGCGGTTTGGCCAACAAATGTTCACAATAAGTGGCTCGGAACCGCAATGAGTTCCGGGTCTGTTTCTTTTTCACGAGACATAACATGAAAGGTGGCGGTGCGCGGCGAGGGAGGGCCGAGGAAAAGGTACGCATGCGTAGTGTAACAGCGGGGGCTTCATACATCAAAGGCTGGAGGGGGCCAGGCTGCCGAAATCACACGGGCTTTTTTGCATTCACCTCTCCGTCCTTCAAAAAGGTGTGCGGCACCAAGCCCGACCGGAGAAGCCACAGAAAAGTAATTGCAAATTCAGCCCCAGACCGGGAGCCACCATTCATCAGACGGCGATAGGTAACATTTTACCCAACTACTTTTGTGTTGAGAGGATTGATAGTTTTTCGCAAGTGGTTTGTTACAAATGAATCTTGTGATGCATCTGGGCAAGCCAGCCGTTTTCATGTGCGGTGACTTTTTTATTCAACAGATGCTACCGCTGGTATTATCTGATCGCAGTGTTTAATTGTTAATTGATGCACAATGAAAATGTTCCACTCTGCTGTGCTTATTGTGGTGAATATCGGATTACTGTGTGTGCATACTACTGTATCACGTTGATGTATTTAATCAATGCATTTACGCATATTTGGCTCATTAGCTTCAATATACAAATGGAAACTCATCAGCATCAAATTAATATAAACATAGGCGGTGGTAAGCACTGTCACCGCACAGGAAGAAGGGACGTGGGTTTTCTCTGCATGTTCTCCCTGTGTTTGCGGGGGTTTCCTTCGGGTGTTCCAGTTTCATCTCCCAATCTCAAGACGCGCAGGTCAAGTGGGCTGAACATAGCCTGGTGCAGGACTCCTGAATCACGTCCCGCCCACTCTTCAGATTTTTTTTGAGTGATTCAGAGAGTCTGGTGTTGCTCTAGTCAATGGCTTGTTCTAGCTCAGAGAAACAATTGAGCCAATCAGTGCCTTTGTGGGCGGGACTTAAGTTTGAACTGTTCCTGCAAGAATAACATTTGTTGAAATCACCCCTTAACCAACATACTGTCTTTGCAAAGTGGATATTTTTGTCAAAAATGAGAAACAGTCTCTGTAAAGTTGGCAAATACGCCCAGTATCAGCATCATTGAAAATAAAGTCAGAGCGGTCAGGTACGTCAGTCACTAGTGATTGGTTGGGGGAAAATCAACCCCCCACAGAAAACAGCTAACGAGGAGGCAATCTCAGGCTGAATAATGGAGTGGTAACGAAATGGCCAATCAGTCTGAATATCAGGCTACTGAAAATTGCCCAAAAGTATGGATGTGAGTGTCCACCCATTGTATGCTGGGATAGGCCCCATGAAAGGATTAAGCAGGTAGACAAAATACCTTCATGGAATTTTTATACAGAATAAAACAAAAATCTACCATTCGTTACAAATCAAGATTCTCTTGTAGTGATGTAAAGTATATGGCTTTTTGGGGGGAGTCACCTCCTTCATTGGAACAGTGAATCTTTCATTCATCACATACCATTTTTAAAGGATAATAGCGGTGGGTGTTCTTTAAATTTGTGCCAGTCGTCTAGGTTGCTCCCCTCCTTTACATTATTCCTGACGGTGTCTCCCCACAGCGTAGTTGCAGATATCATTGCTCGTTTTCCTCTCTTCAGAAGAAGCCATTTGCTGCCATTCATTCTCACAAGGTATGAAAAACAACTTCCACAGACTTGAAAATTTCCCGAGCTAGATAATCCATCACAGTAAACATGAAGCCTTAATTTGTTTTTGTCAAAGTTTCTGTTTTATCGTTATTTCATTGTGCCCAGGTTGAGTGTTTTCATATCAGCGCTGCGTTACGTTACGCTCTGCTTACTGTCAATCACCCGACACCCACAGGACGAAATGGAAGTCTCCACCAGGAAATAATCCCTCAAAAACATGTCGGCGTACAAACTTTATTGTCACATCCATGTCTTTTATTTCGGGCGTCTTTCTTAGCCTGGACAGCAGTTCATTTCAAGCTGGGGTTGACAGCGTAAAGTTTGCATTTTAAAAACAACAAAAATGAATAAATGTAAAAAAAAATCGATCTACACATGAATGATTGGGGGGAATGCAAACTAGGCGTAGACAGGAGTTAACGGGCTATAAATCTAAATGACTGTTATTCTCCTTATTTGTTTCCTAATGTGAGGGTGGGGCAAAGCAGATAATTGATGACTGATGAACAATAATCAGAAGTCATTATTTCTACATGCTTCTTATTCACTGTCCAATTTCAAGCAATAATTGGCTGTGTACTAGACTCTAGGTCTGCTCAGCTGACATGACATCATGCACAATTCTCCAAATTCACTTGAAAGATTTAGTTCGGAATAGACTCCACAGGCCACACATCAGTATTCTATTGTATCAAGTCACTTTAGCAAGCTTCACAAAGACTGCTGAAACAAGTTTGTGTCGTGAGAATCAAAACAGTAACTGCGCTGCTAAAAACCTTTTGTTCTTGTGTTGTGCACTGACCTAAATTCTGTGCGTCTCCCTGACTTCCTGTCTACAGTCTACCCTTATTTCCTGTTTACCTATATATGGTATCTGTGAGCCATCATCATTAAAATCCAAAGCCTGACATCCTGCTGACATGTAGAGACAGATGTGATTGAGTGGGAAGGAGCGGACCTGTTTTTTTTTTTTTTTTTTTTTTTTGAAGACAGACTTCAAGGTGACAGGAGAGGTGTCGAAAGTTTGATTGATTGAGCTCAAATCCAAATAGAGTCCAATACCACATAGCTGAGTCAACCGCCTGGATCGATACAGTTGAGAGTGACTGAAATTGATTCATTTTTTTTTTCTGTAAGATCATTATGCAATAAATCAAGTGAAGTTGGTAATCATTTCATATGCTGACTGCCAAACATTATGATTAGCTTGGGAGTCATGTTTATTAATGTTTATTATTGGTTAAGTAAATGACCGAAAGATAGGTTAGGGTTAGAAGAGCCTACATATTTAATTGTAGGCCACAGAGAAATGTAGAATGCACATTATGAACACTCAATATTCAGGCTTGTCAATTTAGCGAAAACATACAAAATCTCTAGCAATATGCTCTTCACCACATCACAGTTACCATAGTGCTGCAGTCATCAAAGTCACATAAACGTGAGACAATCTTCTATCTGTGGGCGCTATGAAACTTCATCATGTTGGGTTAAAAAAAAATTATTATCTACAAATCAAGTCTGTTCTTCATTAAGCAGTATCTGATTTGAAAGAAAAAAAAAAGAAGTTAAAGTTGTATTATTATGACAATTAGAAATTGTTTTAACTCCCGTAATCCTCTTTGTATGCAAATGAGTTTGGATGACATCACACTACAGAAGAACACACTTGGTTCCTCATCTACTGTATTAGTTTGTAACAGGTGCTGTGACACAGTGATGTATGGTGACATATACTGTATATAGCTCAATCTTTTTAATGATCTTCACACAACACATACATACTCTGGCATTTCATAATAAAGCTCATTGTTGTTTAAGCAGCGCTTCTGTGTATGTATGTAATATGTTAGAAGCTATGTTGGCTAACAATTCAGTTGCTAACGTTAACTAGCAAGCCAAGTAGCCTAATGTAACTATATTCTCCATAAAAGACATGAAGGCAGCTGATCAAGTGGGGCGCCAGACAGCTGAGATAACATTCAAATAAAGTGATAATTACATCTATATGTCATCACCGTGAATGCACCAAGGGACTGTACACGATCTGCTGTGTGAGAAACCTGGCAAACAAGCCTGAATCCAGCATTTTGTGAACCCTACTTGAAATCTCATCTCCCGCCCCAAAACTAGGCTAATTGGGTAGACTAATCCACACTGAACAAAAATACCAAATTACCCGACCCTTCCCCAATGTGCACAACCTCTCCATCAACCTCATCTTCACCTGACACCATTCAGCTCCACACATAAACACACTGACACAACAGTACAGAACCTGTCTCTTGTTCAAAGTGCAGAGCAGAAAGGCTGCACCCGATGCTGATCTTAGATTATCATGCACATTGATAGCATATGACTTTTCATAGCATTTCATCAAAATGTTAATCTAATATTCTGCAGTTTTAATTAGCTATTGGTTTTCTACATTTTTGGTAAAGATGATGTGTCAGTGGCCCATCAGGGGGCGTAACTTTTTGTTCATAACATATTATACGCAGCATTTCTCACACAAAGTTAAAACCAGCAATTGCAAATTCCTGACATTAGATAGACTGTTTTAGTGTCTCGTTTTGGACAGAGTTAAACAATAGATATGATTGTCCACGGCCACTTGCTTTTTAGGCCACTAGACAATTCCACACTCTCAGCATAGAATGAAGGCAGGCTAAATAGCCAAGAAGTAACTTGGAGAACATTGCATTTTCCAATCTGCTCCCTCAGACAAGAGGATTCTGGATTATTTAAAGCTGCAGAGTCAAAGAATAATAAATGCAAGGAGCTGTGCAAATTGGAACGAAACAAGTGTCATTGTACTATATTTTCTATGCACTATATTCAGATGAGTAACACGTGACAAAAACTAGACTTTGTGTAACTCAACAAGCCACAGGCAAGACGAGGCATCTACCAAACAAACTGTAATAAAAATCCCAAAAATAGCAGGTGGGTGAACCTGCACACATCAATATTTTGAGAGGTTTATTTACTAGACAGAGTTCAAGTAGTACAACAGAGTGCTGCTCTCTCTCATGAACTGTTCTGTGCTAAAATGATCATTTCATCTTGCATCATGCATGTGCAGTGAAATGCGGACTGGAAACAGAACCAATCACAATAAGATATCAAGAGTCTGGTGGTTTTGATGTGATCTGACAGTCTGCCCATCAACCTCTAGCCATTGGGACATGTCACATCGAAAGTAATCAGTATGGAGCCCAAAGATCAAACCCAGTGTGCCAATGTCCAAATACTTGGTGTTGTATTAAAATACAGCAAGCAGGTTAGGTTTTCTGAACGCTTGACTGTTCCCAGTGTGACTGACAATCTCTGGTAACCTCTGACTTCTTTTCATGACACTGAATAATGTGCTTGCCAATTTATGAGACAATGGTAGAAAACGGCTTCAAGGCCATGTTGTTATTACACTGTATGCATAATGGGAATAGGAGAGGTTGTTTAGTGAACCTCTCACTAAACAGGTTTGTTTTGAGAATTTAAGGGATCACTGAAGTATCCGTATCTGTATATTCTTCCAAATAATTCAAGTAAGCTGTGATTTAACAAGAATTTAAGTGTACCGCAATATCAAATGTTTTCATAACTTAAAAACTCTCATGCCAGTTAATCGTTCATGTTCTGGACACTAAAAAGAAAAAGAACGGAAAGAGTTAAACCTCTTCGTAGCTTTCCTTCCCTACTCTTTCCTCCTCTCTTGTTCTCAAAGCTCAAGGGAGCTCTTGTAGGGAGGGAGAAGAGATATTTTTAGCAGGATCCACAATTCCTCCTGTAAATAATTACCCTAGTTGTTGTTAAAAGCTGCCAGCTCATAGGATTGGACGAGTGCACAGCGTCACACTTCAAAGGCGAGCGAGCGGGGACGGTGACGTCACAGATCTACGCAGGCCTCTCGGTGATATGAGACCGAGGATGCTCGCCCACACCAGAGCGTAATGGGAATGCCACTGTAATGGAACGGGGAAAACGTGAGCCAGCACATTTGAAGTGACTTGTGTAAGAAATTCCATAATAACACAGTGTGAAAGATGGAAATGGGGAGTGGGTTATTGCACCAATCCGCTTAGGGAGCTGTTGACTAGAGGTAAAAATGAACATAAAGGGCAAGATTAACCATTACACAGGATTAACATTTGAACACCCCCAACTGCTGCTCAGTGGCCAACAGTAGAAGAGTGTTGTTGTACCGGGCAGCTCCCAGATGTATGTGTGTGTGTGTGTGTGTGTGTAACTCTCCCTCGTCTTGCAACTACTCCCTCAGGCCATTGCTGTAAACAAGAATATGCTCTTAGCCAAGTTGCCTGGTTAAATAAGGATAAAAGACAAGAAACTCCAACAAGAAGGTCAACTGAAGTTTTGCTGTTCTTTGGTCATGTCTAATGTGCTGCAACACATCTACAATGCAGAAAATAACATTCATAATGATGTCACAAGATCAGAGTAGAGTATAAGAATAGAGTTACTATTAAAACTAGTGAAATGCCCAAAATGTGTATTTGTCAGAAAATATACTTTACTACCATTTTGGTTTACAATGGTCTCTATTAATTATAATTGCATTCATGTACAAACAATTATATATTCACTTATGAAAAAATCTATTTGTATACAGTATATGAATGTTATCCAACAGATGCAATCATGATATGCATGATTTATAGATGGATATTGGATTGATTTGAATGATTTAGAGATGTTTTAATAACATATTACTGTATTCATAGCTTATTATTTTCGAGCGGGGGGAAGGTATTCAACAAAGTTTCTGAATTCTTAGCTTGTAGTGTGCTTATCTTCCCTGACAGTCTCTATCGCCAGATGAAATCTATCCGCTCGTAGTGGGACACATGTAGTTCCCCATTAAAAATGAATACTGGTGCATGCATGAGTCATGAGAAAATTACTAAAATAACTTATTTTTAAGCACTGCATGACAAGCATGATCTCAGCTGGAGCTGGATAGAGTCATTCTGTTGTATCATCCAATGGTCTAATGGGAGAAGAATATTGCTTGAGAAAACAGCATTATATCTCCATGAAAAGCATTACAGTAGCTCAAACTTTGAAAGGCTTTCCGGGGCCAAAAAGCAGGTTGTGGTTACAAACGTACTGTCAACAGATTCTCCGGGGCCCATTCTTTTCTGAGGAGACCGGGCAGTCAGCCCTCCTTTGGTATTTTATTAGGACTGTTTGAAGTAGCTGACGCAATTCCCCGTCTGCTGTGATGTCATTGATGTTAACTACTTGATATCTGGCTTTCATCTTGTTCAGGCTTCACTGCCTGAGCTGTAACTGCTGCATAGCTGCATTACTTAAAGCCTGCCTTATTCCTTTCTATGTATAAGGCAATGACAGATTTTTACATATCCTTTGGGCCTGCATAAAAGAAAACTGATTTGGGAAAACAATGTCAAATACTCCTATGGCATGTACCAACCATGAACCTGCTGCAGCGGATCCATTATCAGATGTCAGACATCAGTCATTGAATTTGAATAGCCACTGCCAAAAGCTTGTCCAAGAGAATTTACTCGGCTGTCTGTCTAAACCTTCCCCCAAATCAAAGTCGTACTCCATATGCCTTGTCACAAGTCGTCTTTTCTTGTATGTAAGCTTTGAGTAATGTTGTTCTAGTATTTCTGTTGAGGTTACTGCAATACAATTCCTGTGAGCCAAACAATGCTTCTGAAAATATTCACCTGTACATTTCATTTGGCAATAAGTGACTGAACCAGAATAGATTTTTATGAGGATATGACCACCGATTCAGGGTAAAATTATGCAAATGAAAGACTTAGGGTGTGAAATCAATGGGTATAATGTCACTCAAATTTACAACATCAGAATGAAAATCCCATATTTTCAAAATCTGGCAAGGATGGCAGCTTTTTGCTTAAGTTGTTCAAGGATTCTGCCAATCTTCTTGTTGTTTTTTTTGGCTTGGGGACTAAACAGACACCACACGCTGACTGTGTAGGCGAACTAATGTTATCTACAGTTAACTCTGATACTTATGCAGTTGTAAGTTAATATACAGTACAGTATGAAGATGAATGAGCACTGTGCTATAAAAACAGTGTTACTGTGCAAAAATCTTCCCTTTTCACTCCACCCTACAATGTACACACTGAAGAATTTAAGTGAATATGAGAGAACCAAAACCATTGGGGCGTATCACACCTACAGTTTGTTTTCTTTGGTCCGATTCTGAGCGGAAAGGTTTACTTTGTTGCATTTTTTTTGGTTGTCCATTTAGGTTCAAACTGCCAAATTAAAAGCAAACCAGGGCTTGTAAACAAAAGTCACATGGACTCATTTTTTGAGACACATTAAAGATTTTGGCTGCAGTTGTCAGATATCAACATCCATCTCCTTATACCCGTAAAACCCTATGGAGCAACGGTCAATCACTGAACAAAATACCATATGTTCCGGGGTTGTTTCCTATAGTTGGTTCAGATTATTACTCCTAACGCACCACCGCAGTTGGCTTGGAAGAGGACTGAGATTTGCATTTTCAGGCAATCTCAGTGCAGTTATTTGGTTCACACCTGAGTTTGAATGCCTTACTTGCCCAAACGAAACACACTACGCTCCAGAGTTTAAATGAACCGCTCAAAGCATGCGTTTTCATTTGCATTGTTTATAAACAGAGGAAAATAGATCTTTTGTTATGGTGCAATTTGAGAGTTGTGAAAACAATTTTTCATCAACAAGCCCTACCCTTCAGAGATCAGCATTTACTCATAATTAATACACTGAAATAATAATAATAATAATAATAATAATAATAATAATAATAATAGGAGCATAAAATAGAAAGAGGCCAGACACACAACCAGGCTTCCAAACTGCAAGAATCTAGAGAAAGAAACAAAGATATTTTGTTCTCTTTCACTCTCAATTTACTGATAATTTGGAACTAAATTAGCTTTGATGAAGTTTGGCTTGCAGGTTGAAGGTTAATGTGGACATTTAATTAAATTAAAGCACTTGGAATCACACAGTTTGAGTGGACACTCAAGCATAGCATGGAAAGAATTTGTGATTAGTGGACTACCACAGATACAAGCAACGGTCACTTGATCCTTTCAGAGTTTCAGATAAAAAGAGCACCGGCCCGCACTGGACCAAATCCGTTATGTGGTTCAGTTGAAAGAAACAATTCAAACTGATCAGTATCTCTGATACAACAATTATCCCAAAAGGCTGGTTTCAAATTATGGCACAGATATTTGGGATCATAGAGCTTGAAAACTAAGTCCGCTGTAATTGTACAAAGATTTTCAAATCTGTGCAGAGTTAATATATGATATCATACTAGCTATCATCCTACTATAGTGGGATTTCACAAAGAAAAATGATTGGGATTGGTTTCTCACAATTATATTGCCATTTTCATCATCTTCTTTCCATTGTAAGTGACTGAGGCAAAGATGGTCTGATAGCTTAAAGATGCAATAAGTAAGCTTTTTACTGTCTGCATAGTACGAAATGACCATAATATATCTGTGGGGGTTTTATAAGGCTGTTGATCAATATGAGTGACTCAAGGATTACATCACCAGGTGCTGAGATGTCTGGCTTTCAAAACTGACTTTCTGGCCCGTACTTTGTTTTCGAACCAAAACTCCCCATTGGAATTTCTAGGGTGAGCGGGGCCAGAAACCTGTTGATGATGCAAGAGGTCGATAAAAGTCATAGATTACTTTAAGCAATATTCCATTTAATTTTAAAATTGAGTTTTATTCGGCATTTGACCACCATGAAAACCATAATATAAACCAATCACCATGCAGCTGGATGAGTTTGTAGCGTTCAGATTTTTACTTCCCATTCATTTGAATGAGCCCACGGAAATAGCCTGAAAACTTACATTTAACACGTTTGTGACCAGATTAGGGATGCACATTTTCAAAAAAAATCTTGATCGATTTGCACTGTTAGTTAACGATTAAATATCGATGTTCGTTAGGCCCAAATATGTTACAACCCACCCCGACTGAAATAATGCTTCCAAACTCCAAAGGAAATAAAAAAACAATTGTTGACCAAATCGTCTGGGGTTAACAATTTTAGGCCCCTTGCCTAAACATTTTTATTTATACAGATCAGCATGTCCAAACGCAGAGTAAGGCACCACATACGCCCCGTCTGTTCACAGAGAAGACACGCTCTGACGGGACAGAGGTCCCGGGGTGCAGAGGCACCGCTGCGTTGGTGCTGTCAGCCTGGGAATCCTACTTAGTTGGCTTTCCACCAGTCCAATGGATTCGTATCAAGTGGTGGAGGGATTTCTTGCAAGTAGCCCTCGATCCACTTCGGTTTAATGGTCATTTGCGCAGTTGGACTAACCGGCTGCGATGACGCAATTCAAACAGTCATTAACCGTTAAGGTTAATCGACGTGATACATAACAAACAATAAATCGATCATCGATTTTTGTTGGACATCCCACCAGATTCAACAACATATCCCGCTTTTAAGACAACACAGCAGTCCTGGGTCTGTCCTCATTTAGCATTTTTATTCTTGGTTTACACTAAAATTAGTATTCAAAAATAAAAGTATATCCAGTCTCCCAAACAGGAACTATGTCTCCTAAATGGTATCCCTCATGTTCCCTCATCCCTTATGTTCTAAAACATCACAGTCAATTGAAAATCGCAGTAGCGGGATCTGTTGTTGAATCTGTTCACGAACATGTTTAATTAATGTAAGTTTTCAGGCTATTTTCGTGGCCTCATTCAAATGAATGGGAAGTAAAAATCGGAACGCTACAAACTCGTCCCAACTGCATCCGATCTTGGTAAGTAGTTTATATTCTGGTTTTCATGGCGGTCAAGTGCCGAATAACCCCCATGTTAGAACTAAATGGAATATTGCTTTAATGCTTCTTTGAAGGGGAATACCGCACAATTAGGGTTAGCAGTCATGTATGTTATTCTTATTGTCTCCAAGAGTCCAATCAATATTTGTGAATACCTCTTTCCCCATGCCATAAACCACAGTTCTAAGGCTTAAACCTGTGATGTCTTCAAGATGTTAAACCTGGAGCCGCTCCATAGAGAGTGAAATAGGAAAGATAGGAAAGGAGGCTTGGAGAGCAACCAGGAGGAGATTTATTGTGGATAACATTTGAGTTTCCTGTTTCTGTTAACACAGCTGAAAAACAAAGTTCATTTGGGTATAAAATCCCAAACACTCAGTGCATCCACAAAATCATTCTCCTATTGAACTGTACAAGACTGTAATCATAATATATGGTATAAAATGTTTTGAAATTCAGCAGCATTTCCCTCCAAGTACCTTTGGGAAATTCAGTCCAGACAGGTAACACTGGCTAAGAAACGTATTGATTGAACAAATTTGCAAGCAGATACTGTGCATTCTTCAAGTTCAAGTTCATCTTAATTATAAATGAACATATGCTGTGCCTATCAATGCAACAGCAGTGTGGTGACTACTCCACAGCACCTGATACCCTTTAGTACTTCTTGCAACTGCCTGACAGTTAAAAAAAAAAAAAACAGTCTAAAACAAACACCAGTTGTCCTGACCTTGTGCAATACTTTGTCCTTGCAGCTCCATATTTAAAACCTTATTATTCTTCATGACCATTTGAAGTTCAAGCGAACACCATCCCCAGGACGTTTTAGGCAAAGGGCTCCAGTCATGCAAAAGGCTCTACTGCTCTGAAAGAAGTCGACATGCAACATGCTGATTGGCTGCCCTCTTGCCCCCTCCCTGGTGGGAGCCTATGAGTCACTGGTGCGAGCCTTTGTGTTTCCTCCCAACAATAAATTCACCTAAACAGATAGCACTTTCTGCACTCAGCAGAAGGCCCTTTACATAACTTCAATAATTTTTCTTTTTTGGTGCGTTGGGAGAGCTGAGTTGAATAGAAAGTGAAATGTGCAACTTTTTGTGACATCCTGGAATTGCAAATGACAAATTGCCTGGGACAAACCAAAGACAGACTGGCAGCTTGATTGGTAGATAGCTTTGTTGCATATGACTAGTGCATGTGTTTTATTCTGCAGTTCTGCATTCTAATAGTGAACGGAGAGAGTGATGTGAATCTGTCTTGACCCTCTACACAAAGCTAAAATCTCTTGGGAGGACGTCTACATGGAGAGCTATTTTGAAAAAAAAAAAAATACTATCCACTCGCTGTGCAAACAGCGTAAACATTGTGTATCTCAAGGCTGACCGATGTGAATATCAATTATATATTTATATATATTTCAATGAACTTTATTGAAGGTTATATTCATGACCTTGTCTACTAATGAATGACTGGAAAAAACGTCCATGCAGTTATTTGTTGCACAGTTTGTATGCATTTGTGTGCATTTGTATGCACAGTATGATCCTCTCCACGACAAGCTGGGCGGTCTCTATGGGCAGTTTGAAGAAACAAGACGTTTTATCTACCACTACCTCTCCACTTACTAGAAGATAAACCAAAATCAAAACACAGAAAATATGCACACCCTAGTAAACAATCATTTTGTTTGCTCCATGTACTTATAGACAATAGACGTAGTGATACATACTATCATGTTGTATTAGAAGCAATCTGAATCAATTTCTCTGAGCCATGCCTCTAGTTCACATCGTGACAGCATGTGCCATTCAGGGACTTTAGTCAAATCAAAGCAGGCAATGTGTTCTTATTCCCAAGACAAATTACAATTTTGTCATAACTGATGTTCACAAAATTCAAAGTTTTATGCTCATTTTTTTTCTATTAGACATTGCCAATCAAATAAAGTTTCTGCTCCTGTAGTGCAAGTATGGACTGTTTATCTAACACCGCCATGTGCCACATTATGCAGCATCATTTGAATTTAATTAGTAAACTCAACAGTGAAGCAGCATAGCAAATCAAATCATCTGTAAGACAATTCAAGATGGATATTGTGTGTAATATGGGCACTATGTGATAAAATGGCTGTGAGGGAAGTATAAAAAAATATATAAAATTTCATTTGTATTTATTACTTGATAGAATGCATATTATATAATAGTGTGTTGTAAATAACCAATGTCAAAATGTAATTTCAGTCTGACTTTAAATGTGTTATACGGTCATTAGAGGTCTGATGAGAGAAACGAGTGGAACAAGTCAAAACGCTGGCATTTTCATTAACAGTAATGGTAATGACTTTCCTAAGTACTAAGCTTCACTAGCTTTTCTAAAAAAGAAAAGCCAAACTTACTGACTGCACCAAGCTCTTCAGTAAAGGACTTCCCCTCCATATACCCTAAAACATTTTTCAAACCAGTCCCAGATGTATACAGTGGGACAGTGCAACAGTTTAACCCAAAATAGAAGTGCCTGCTTGGAGCCATGCAGGCTTTGCCACTGGGCCACAGTCTACTCTGTTTTAAAGCCACAGTCTGCAATAAACCGCACAGTTGCTGTCACTGCTGATGCACAAGTAGGAGAGATTTCATTAAAAGGAGCTTTTTTTTTTTGAGGATTTTAAGAAATCACATGCAAAGAATTGGACCCGTTTTCTGTGCTGATGTGTGTGCTATCCTGCTGAAAGCTCTATCCATACAATTCATTATGCAAAATGGAGTCTCAGAGATATTTAAGTCTAAAGGCTGAGTGTTATGAACTCAACTGCCTGCATTTGGAATTTCTTAAGTTTTTAAGTAGTACACCTAGACATTTTTACACCATAATACATTTAGATAGCTTGTATTCACTTACAGGTTTAGCTTTAGCCAGTGTTGAAGTGTAATAAACCTTGGAAAAACAACTTATCACTTAGAAAGCTAGAACCTATATAGGAATGCATTGAAAAAATGTAAGCCTACAATCTGAAAGCAGTTAGAAATAGGCAGCGTGCAGGAAACTATTTTGAAAATATAATTATAGAAGCTACCAGTTGAACTACAGCAAAGCTACCCTCGAGAGAAACATAGTTTTGTTAATTAAACTTGCATAGAAAAAGTAGTTCATCTGCTGTGTGATATAATACAAAATAACATGACTGCAAAAAATAGAATTAAGTAGGATGTTAACAAAAATAGTAGTTTATTTGAAACAAAAGGCTCAGAGTCTTTATGTAAATGCAAACCAAGTAACCTGGGTTCATCACAGGGAAAAGTACAAGGAACGTTAACTTTCTTTGAATATAATACATGACTACATCACTCCCACATTTTCCCTCAGACACCTGCCAGAGACTACAGTCTGGACCTTAAAAACCCAGCAGTGAGAGTCAGAAGTTTCATCCATGACGTGGTGTTAGCAACGCTCAAAAGCAACCGCAGGACACTGAGATTTGGGGCAGTGGGCTGGACGCTGTGTGAGTGCATTATCTGGGCCTTTGCAGCAGTCTGGATGAAAGGGAAGAAGGGGGAGGAGGTGGGGGAAAAAGGACGCTGAATCGAGCCATGAGAGACGAGCGATTAAAAAATCATAATAATAAACATTAAATGAATAAAACAATGAAAAAATGCAATTCCCTTTTATTTTATAGCCAGACATTGTTGATAGTTGCAGCAGTTCGCCATGCACATGCCAGCACTATGCAAATTTAAATGTAGCTGAACTGCAACCAAGCTACTGCACAATGTAGTTAAATGACTGGTTTAATTACAAACAGTGAAACTACTCCCCAGCACTGCTGACAATATTGATGTAGAAAGATTAATGGTAATTGTTCCTGGACAATATAGCAGGAAGGAATCTCACTTAAACTTAATTTTGGACATGCACAGCCTAGTTTCAGTCTAACTTCTTTTGAAATATGATGTGGGGTCACAGTATGCCCACCTCCCCTCGGCAGACGTGGGTTCCTTGTCAAAAGGCAGGATTATGTCCAAAATCAAAATACAAGAAAATTATTATATATATGTTTTGGGGAACCAGTCCTTCCAATCCTTTGTATTCACACTGGACAGTCTGAGAGAACTGTTACAATCCCATAATATTAATATTAGAAGGCCTAGATTTTTTAAGGTCTTTCTTTTTTTGTGATATTTTATTGATCTCTGAGGCGGGAACTCGTCTTTTCCCCTGCCTCCCTCCACAGGAAGGTCATCACACAGGGTTCATCACAACAGTGCCACTGAGGCTGATAGGGAGACAAAGTTTTGGTACATCCCGTACGACACTGGGACCTTCTGGTTTCAGGATGATATTTCTATAAAAATGAAGCCACCTTGCTGCAGTCCTAAACCCCATAGGACTTTGGTGAAATTCTCTAGCTTACTCCAATCAAAATTGTTGTACCATCTAGGATCACAGTTAGTAATTAAATGAAAGATTCAAATTAGATGTGTAACTCTAATTAGATTTGCAACAGCGACTGTGAACAGCTGATTGTGTTTCTAAACATAAACAGAACTGAATGGACATGGTTAATTTCTGTTGCTGCTTTTGATTGGGAACTGATCATTTCGCCACTGATAAATCTGATTTTGTGTTTAGATAATGTCAGCTGGTTAAATTGCTAACCATAGTATCTGGTCAGCTAACCATCACTGTTTTGTTGTAGACACATCTGATTTGCACACTAGCTAACATATCTAGCAGTCACATGTTAACATTACCATCAGTTGCTTTGCTAAACTAGCTTGCGGGCTAGTTAGCTACATACAGCAGCAAAAAGCAGCTGTTTCTTTGGGTTAACTGAGCTGACTTTTCTCAAGCTAACTTATAGTTTATATAGCTTTGGAGAAGAGACTACGACAGGGGCAAAGCCTAAAGACAAGATAGTTTCCTGTGTCACAGTAAGCAAATCAATCTTATCAGACTGTTTACTTTAACTTATAACATTACTGAATGTACCAACATTAGTTGCTTAGAGTTTGCACACCCTCATAATGCTCTAATTCATTTTTTCAGACATTTCCACATAATAGAATTGTCAGTTGTCTTATGTTTAACATTTTCTATTTGCTATATTCAAACTGTATTATATCAAGTAATTCAACATATACAGTATACAGGTTTGGCATGACTTCATCAATGTCAGGAAAAAACAGTTTTAAATGTAGCTTCAAGTATGACTTTGTGTTGCACACCAGTATATATATATATATATATATATATATATATATATATATATATATATGTATATATATATATATGTTAGGATCACCAAAGAATCTGACAAGCCTTTATGTGAAAACATAGTGGAGCCTTCAACTGTATTTTTGGGGGCATAAAAACAGATGTTAACATTCCCATTGTGCTGACTTGTTGAATACAATAAAATTTTAATGGGCCTTTGCTATTTGGGCCTGTCAGCATAGGGTCAAGTATCAGTCGTTGCTGGGTGCTTCACATCTCCACTGTCATACATCTCAGTTTGAGGGTTTACTCTCACCAGCATTACCTGCTATGGCACTTCACACATCCAAGTTTCACTAACAGCAAAAACAATCTCTGCTGATGCCAAGAACACAAGTCTTTCACTCTTCAGGCTGCGTGATTCAGGGCCATTCTCGAACACAGAGACAATGGCCAACAATTAGAGAGCTTTTTACTGTGCCTAGCTGTAACAGCATCCAGGAAAAAAAGAAAAAGAAATGAATGATATGAGCTGAAGGAAAAAAAAAAAAAAAGGAAAAGGGAGAAAAAAAGAGAAAGCGCGAAGGACGCAGCGAGAGAGAACGCTGAGAATTGGCTTACTGAAGAGATTGAAGGTGGGAACAGAATGAAAGACCTTGTGGGAGAGAAGAAACTGTAAGAGAGAGAGAGAGGGAATACACTGTTTTTGAAAAAGAGAGAGAGAGAGAGGGGGGGGGAGGGAAACAGAGAGAGATGGGAGAAGCAGGTAGTGAAGTGCATGAGGGAGGGAGAAAAAGATGGAAGGATGATAAAGAGATGGCACAACATCTAAGACGAGAAGCAATTCTCACTGTCCCTCCTTCCCTCCCACTCCCTCTCATTACCACTGTGTTCCAGCCAGCTTCTCTCAAAGTGTCAGCTGAAGACAGGATGCCGCTGTTGTTGTTGTCAAGATTGTTTGTGCGTGTGAGGCACAGTTGGAAGAACTTGAGGATCTTCACTCCCTTCACGCACAGGTGGGGAACAAGCATCTGTCAATCAGGTAGTGTGTAAAGACAGGAAAAAAGGTTGTGATGATAAACAATATAAACATGCGGTGCAGCGGCACAAAGCGGGTGGGTGCTTGTGTGAAGCTAGTGGGCACTTGGTGGTCATCCAGTGTTTGCTTAATGATCTGGGCGGTTTGAACGGCAAACAAGAGGAATGGGAGCCAAGGACAACTCCGCCGCTCAGAGTAAGGTGAGCACGAGCGAATGAGTGTGTGAGATTCTCTATAATTCAGAATTCAACATTTATCTGTTCAGTACGCTTGGACAAAACAGAACTTCAGATATAAGTATCTAAAGCGCGTTTTTGAATGTAATGTAAAGCGCTGATACTTCTGCGTTGATGTGCGTGTAGCATGTTGCTGAAATCCCGTACACAGGGTGGCAGTGTTTAAGAAAAAAAATCATATCGCACCAAAAGTAAACACAGAAGAAAAGAGGAACAGGAAGCAGACGTGACGACAATCACCGGTAAAAACGGACGTGACTATAGGAATTGGATGTGTTGGAGCAGTTGGAGCTTGAAGAGTCGGATGCCGTCATGATCGGCCCAACCAATCGGAGCGCGCGACTCCGCGTAGACTCGACGCGAAGTTGAGATTCTTGGGCAGGTACGCAACACCTACGCAGAGACCATACATGTCAAATAGTGTCAGTTTACGAGCAGAGATGCTATTTTCATTAAAATATAAAATGCGCTTAAGGCAGTAAGCAGCACCGGCCATGATAACAAATGTACTTAGAATTGGAAAAATTGGCATGAGTCTCCAGATTAAACCTTAATATTTTATCATGAGAAAATGCTCCTATAAGTATAGCATTGGGAATGACAGTACTTATCCTCACATAATATTCTTTTAGCCTCTTATTGACTGCTAAGAGACAGAGTTATTTACAGTTATGAAGCAAAGCATTTCCATAAAATCAATTAAGGTGAACCAGTTAAATCTTTTGAATATGTAGTCTGGATGATCAGTCCCTTGGCCTCATGCATAACACTCCTAGAGAACAACAAGGTGTCAAAAATTAATTGTGCTCTTGGTTAAACCTCATTTGCCTCTAAATAGCCTGCTTTGTTGTTTCATTGCACAGTGAGTGGAAGCATGTGAGAGACTAAGCCACAGCTAATTGGTACCGTTTCCACATGCAGCCTTCTCTCTGACCACTGACAAGGACTACTAATAATAAATCCATAAATAATTATATGGATTACCTATGAAAACTGCTTGTGAATTTTGTGTTTACTCAAAACACAACTGCAAGCCCTCGTCAAGTAAATGCAGCGTCTATCAATACTGTTTCTCAATTAAGTTTATATAAAAGGATGAGAGAATCCATTAAAACCAAGTTGAAAGTCAATCCTAAAAATATCAAACTTCTCCTCATGTGTTTTGAAATTATGAATGCTGTGCACCCAAACTGAGGGGGTGGAGGTGTGGGGTGTGTGGGTGTGTGTGTGTTGGGGGGGGCGGGGGTGGGGGGTGGGGTCGCATATCTTTCAAGAAGCAAGAAGATGTAAATATTGCAGTTTTGAAGAGTTTTTCTAAATAAATTGGATATTGGTTCTTATCTATATGTTTTTAAGATAATCACTTGAGAAATTATTTCATGATAATTTTATCCTTATCTGGTTTAGTAATCATGAAGCTGGTCTGAACACTGCAGAGGAATGAAAATGATTGGTGTGAATGGTTTTCATGTACAAATACAATCTCTGCTCGATGCAGACAGCTTTGTTTTGGCCAGCTGTTCAACTTCCAATCCATTAGTGACGCCCCATTAAAATCTAGGTGAGACTTGTTTTTACTTACAGCAAATGCTAATATTGACACCTACGACATTGACATGGTGCTGCAGCCATGCCAAGGAAATTCCTTAAATTCACCGTTTTTCATTCAAGAGCTAGTAGGTAACTGCCTAATGCCAGCTCATGTTAAGTGAATTAACTATGGCTAATTCTGGCCTGAAAAATTAAACATGATTGACAGTGTGGATTTAGGTTATTTCCTGGCACACCAGCATTGTGTAGGTCTTATTTGGTAGCATTAGTCATTTGAATCACAACATTTTAACATTTTCAGCTAAATGGAATCGCTGAAGCTGATAAGCATTATGCATACAGCCTGTTGCAGTGGTACAGTCCCCCTGTGTGATAAAATTAAGTGCAGTACGGTAAACTGTGTCTAAAAGGCTCTTCAATGTTGTGCTTGAGACTCCCTTTTCTTAATTTCTCCCCATTTTTCTCCCCTTTTTCTCCATTGATCATCAGATAAATCAAATAATTGTGTGTATATTTGTATGCGCTTGTGAATTTGAATGTGTGTGTGCATGTGAACAGGTGCTATTTTCTGTGTGCAATACAAGTAGATATTTCTTGGTGAAATCTTTAAAAACTGCACCCAAACCATCTCTTAAGCCAAACTGTCTTCCTTGCAGCAGAAAATTGATGTACTCAATCTAGCATGGCCTTTAGCCATGGGTGTTGCTGTGTGTCTGCAGAGTGATGTATAAGGACGCCACCCACCCTGTTCAAAAGGCTGCTGATTGCCGGCCACTCATTACTTGGTTTGGTATTGATTTCATGGCATGTCAGCAGCCGCATGTGATCATGATTCAGGGGAGTAGCAAGTGCTGCATCAACATTTTCACTCTTCCCTGACCCGATACAACTTGCCCGCGTCCTTGGGTCAAGTTAGTAATATTAACTGCAGCTCACGGCTGTCATTGCCGCAGATTAATTGCAAATAGTGTCAGCCAGGGACATATAAGGAAGTGATATCACAACCTTGCGTTGGTGTTATTTAAACAAACTCTTTAGTGGCCTTTAGATGACTTGTAGTGATCTCTGTCCTATAGCTTATGTAGGGTAACACTCTACCTGGATTCTGTTCTAAAGCACATTCACAACACCTGAAAAAGAGTTTCATGACAGCTGTAGGTCACTTTCATGAATGCTGATTCAATCCTTATGACAGCTTTCATAAGGCATTCATTTAAGTCTCATGTCCTTTGTGACATTGGTGAACTGTGTATGAATTTACTGGGCGAAAACGTAAACATATATACACTACCAGTCAAGGCAAAGGGTGGCTACTTTAAAGAATCTAAAATGTAAGATAGTTTTGATTTGTTTAACACTTTTTTGGTCACTGCATAATTCCATTTGTGTTATTTCATAGTTTTGATGTCTTTACTATTATTCTAAAATAGTAAAAATAAAGAAAAATGCATGTGTCCAAACCTTTGACTGGTAGTGTAGGGTATGACATAAGGATTTGAATCTGTATTTCTGAATGTACCATGTGTCTGTTACAGTATGAAGCTTTTGTTCAGGTGTCATTCATGTAAGAATGAGTTCCCAGTCACTCTTACCAGTCTAACATCTTATAGTAGACTCTGTAATACGATTCACGGTATGGATATTGGTTGGTATATATAAGAGTGATGTAGCAATAAAAATGTAAAGCATAGCACTATGTAAACCATAACAGATTGAGCAAAATGCATGCTATGGCACTTTCAATTGCAGTACAGTATCATTTGATATCTAAAACTGTATCAACAGAGCGGCAAGAATGTCATTCCATTCAAGATGCTATGCATTCCCTCTGTGAAGCAGAACTCTAAATCAGACTTAGGTTTACTTTGACACCATAAAAATGTACTTGCTAATACATTTTTGCTATTATAAGTAAGACAGTTCATCTGGTAGTCAAATATTACATTTGTTACATATGACAGACTGTGACTTCAAAAGGAAAATAAACCGTAAAATCAACTTGAGACATATATGTGTTCAATTTGTTAATTACTGTGCTAGAAAATATAACCGCAGGCTTCACTAGAATTTTTGTGAGTTCAGTGAATTCAGTTTTGAAAGCCTAATTACTAATTTGGTTGATTATTCATCTTGACGGATCTGCATCCTCTGCCACAGTTTCCTCTCATTGCCATCTTGAGAAACTTGCTGCCTGTGCTTACTGAGGCCAATCAGGACTGTAAAATCAGAGTGTGGCAAGGGGTTTTCACTGTAGAGGGGTCGATACAGGTGGTGCAAACAACTGCACCTGGGCCAGTGGTGCCAGAAGAGGTGCCCCTCTAAGACTAACTAGTGCCTCCCCCTTACTGAGGGACGACTGTGGCAATTAAACATTATCAACAGCAATTTGATAAGGCAGGGCAGGGGGCCCATAATGCTTGCTGCACCAGGGCCCATTATGAGTTTCCTCTGCCAGAATGTCCCTGCTGCTATAAATATCTCATCCACAGTTGGGGTGGATAGTGTTCTACAGTAAATCCTATTTTTCTTTGGTGGTATGTTTTTGCTTGCAACTTGTGTCATCTGGAGAAAATACTAGCAGAAAGATTAATAGAGCAATTATCTGATTAAAGTGTAATCTATTCCTACAACCTTTTTTTCATTAAGGTGTTAATTATTCTGATCAGTGATGGGATAGTCTCAGTGATTACAGTAGCTAATCATCAAAATAGCACCAGAAAGCATCAGCCCATCAAAACATGCAAGCGACCGTCTCCTCTCTAGCTGCTCCAGCATGAAGTGTACAGGTGTAATTTTGTGAAGATTTTGGCGGTGCAGGAAATTCTGTGCGGTTCAGTCGGTAAATGTGCGGTAGGAGCCATCGCACGGTTCAAATCTAGGCCAAAAGAAGACATCTTGTGCATGTAAAGTGCACAACTCCCAAACTTTAAAAGCGGTCCTACTAAGCATTAATATTAGACGATAAGCCACATCACACAGCTCCAAAAAAGACAAACACATCTGTGTTCAGCTGAAAGTAGACAGCCTTTTGGATGCCGGCTGTTTTTGGCAAAAGCACTCCTGTAACTATACTTATAATTCACAACTCGAAAGACTGTGTACTTCCTGGAGCAGTTTCATTAGTGCAGTTAGAGACTTCAGAGCCAATAGCCTGTCCTTCATTCCCTGTCAAGTTGCCATGGAAACAAGAGGAGAAGTGGGGAATATAGGAAGTACATTTATATTTTCCCGGAGTACAAGGACTAGTCAAGCCATCAGGTTGAGTGATTGTATGCTGTAATTTTTCAAAAAGAAAAAAAAAAAATCCCACGCAAGTCATGAAAGGTGAGGAGAACTTTAAAGAAATTGATGCACATCTCTTGATTGTAAAGCAGTTCTGCACTGATCCTGGTTGCACAGACAAGTGCAGATAGAAGTTTGCAAGAATTAAAAATTAGGGATCTGAAATGATTTATTCTATTACAATACTCACAAAATTTTGTGAAATGAGCACGAACTCCGAAACACAGATTATGTGTTGTGGTCATGAAAAATGTGAAGATTGCGCTCTTCCACAATAGAAGGATTATATGACAATAGCATAAATTGGACACACCATTTTTACATGTTAATCATGTGAAAATGTTAGCTAACGGTTAGGTTTAGGCAAGTAAAATAACTTGGGTTAAGGCTTCGGTTTAGGCAGTTAAAATTTTGGTTGAGTTTAGGTAACTAAAACAGTTTGATTTGATTGGGTTGGACGATTGTGGTACACTGCCATGAATTAAATAACAAAAAAAAATCAATCAATCAATCAATCTCCCGAAAAGATAATAGATTTCAACTACCATGTGGGATTGTTACTCCAACCTAGAGAATAACGTCCTACCGATCCACAGGCTCTATACCCTTATTCAACACACTAGTTGAATCGTGTTGATGGAAATTATGGAAGCAAATTATAAGGTCAGTCATTCAAGAGACGGATTACACCAAATTGGCTATAATTGCACACAGAACCATGGGGCCACTTGTTTTTCGCAAACTTTGGTAGCAGTCAGCATGTGAATGGAGTTTTTCAGCTCAGCCTGATTGAGAGGGGTCCTTGTAATCTGAGCTGTTTGTCTGTGCCATGAAATAATACACTCCTCTCAACAACAGCACTAAGCTATGCACAGGGGAAATACTACTTGGGATGTGTGTGTGTGTGTGTGTGTGTGTGTGTGTGGCTGTGAGTGTGAGGTGGACTTTCCTAGCTTCTAGTCAATAAATAATTGAAAACCTGCTCTTGTTCCACACTTTTCCCTCTGCCTACTTTTGTCTTTAATTAACAGGCTATGGACCCGCTAATCCTGAGTCGCTGTGTCAGGGAGAGCAAAGTCACACAGGACAATGTGAGACTTTCAAGATCCAATCAAGCATTATCAATAATGGAGTACAGCAGAAAAACTGGAAGTAAATAGAGCTTAAAATAGGAGACGTTACAATGCTACGAAAAGTGTTCACCACCCCTTAACTTTTTTGGACATTTTCTTATACTACAAAATAAGTTTGGAATATATTAAATTGGGAAGTACTCTTTTCTATCAAAGCAACGTGTAAATTCAAGAAATATATGTGATACTATAAAATTGCAATAACAGAAACATGTAGTTTGTAAAAGTATTCACCTTTTTACTGACTTGGGCTCTATTGTCTGACTGGCAAAAACGTTTCAGAACACGTATTATGAATTCCTCATCTTTAGGAAATAGCAAGACATTGTGAATACATTTTCTTTTCAAAATTGGTGTGATTTTTAGCTTTCTACTTAAGAAGCAGCAAGCCCTTTGAATACATCTGAATGGAATTTTAGGCTATAGTTTGCATTTTGCTTCAGTGTGCTGGAGCACAGTGTTTAATACATATCACATTTTTCAGTAGTTTCTATTCTGTCAAGTGTTTTCTGTGTTCAGCAGTTTGTTGTTTTCTTAATTGACTTCCATGGTGAAATTAGACAAATGCAGTGACAGTGCTATCACTCCATTTTATAATATATATATATATACTGTATATCAAAATAGCCTAGGCTATTCAAAAATTCAAAGCGATTTTTATGAGGTTATAATTTAAATGTTCTAAATCTAATTATGTGAGATAAACCTATCAGCCCTTTTATGTACTAAATCAAGTTGCTAACAAAATTTCCTCATAGACTGGAAATAAATCTGGGTTTTTAGGTTGGGCTGCCTGAATGACTGCGCACTTAGGCTTTTATTGAATAGCCCTTTTCAGTAACATTGATGTTGATATTGTTGGTACCACTCCATTAGGTTACTCTAGTCACATGGACAAGGCATTATCCATCTGTAGAAAGACAACAAAAGAAATCCCCATAACCTCCGCAGCTTGCCAGTCAGCCATCAATGGTGCACTCAGGAGTTAAATGCTTTGCTCTTCATGTCCAGAGAAAGAGCAGTTTGTGCCAACGCAAAAAAAAAACAAATATCCACTTCACCGTGTTATTAAATCAACTACTGAATCTTTTCTTAATCTCATTTCTCCATCTCATGTTCTTTTCTTAAAACAAGTGAATAAATCTGCTAATGGGGTGAGATTTTGTTTCAGTGCAAATCAACTTGTTTCAGGAATTTTCTCGATGCAAGTGGAGTGATCTGCCTTCTTCTGCCTTGTTTCAAGATATAGATACTTGGTGAAACAAGTGAAACTGCATGGGAAACAAGTCGTATGATCTCACCCCATTGGCAGAGTAGGACATTTCAAAATGGTCTGGCTTGATTCCTGGAAAATTCCTTTCTTTTCAATTTATACCTAGCTAGTTGGTAAAAAAATGTTTTAAGAATTGAACATATGTTCAAAGTCTTCAAGACTTTGGTCTGGTTTACCCTCATTTTCCCTGAGTAAGTAAGGTGTAATTTTTCCAATACATTGTAATGCATTTTATCGTGAATATCCCAAAAGCCATTGGCCAGATGCAGTCTGTTTTAAGACCAACCGTGTAACCCTCAACCATATGTCAAGCATAAAATAACAGCTGGCGAAAATGTAATTTACTGTAAAGTAATACCTTCTAAACCATAGCCATTAAGCTTAGTTAGGCTATACATTGATATTTATAGTGTTAGGATTGCCCACTCTCTCACAATGTTATTACACTTTCATTGCACAAGAGGAAAATGATGGATTTCAGTCCTTTTATAATATGGTTAACCCTTTAAACCCGAACCATAATCCTACAGAGCTCGATTTTTCAATAAAAGTAAAGAGACCAGGGTTTTCAATAACATTGTCATACTAGCTAACAATGAAATGTAATTAAAAAAAGGTTCAATAAATGATTTCACATGTTTTTTGGCTCACATCTCTGTTGGCTCATAAAAGCCTCCAATGTGCTAAATTTGTTTATTCTATTGTGATTTGGTAATAACTGTGTCTGTATCTGCTGCACATTTTGCACAAGATTGAAGATTTCATACTTGCAGTTTGCCAGCAGGAAGAAGTCTGCAACTGAGCACCATATGGCAAAAATATTCAACACTGTAACTTTTTGGGGAAAACAAAAGACTTAAAAGTGCCTTTAGCCTTTTTCTCTGCAGTATGTTTACTAGCCATATTAAATCACAGGCGATGGACACCTCAAATTTCTAAATGAAATCCCATCGATAAGGTATCAGATACATACATCTTCAGAGTGATTCTCCATTACCTTTCACCTTCCCACTCATACTGACACTGACCTTTTGTATTTGAAACAAGATATGAGAATATCAGTTGCCAAATGCGTTACTCCGTGCCGCCGCAATGAACATAATTCACCTGCCTTCGCCTTGGACCGTCTCTGCTGGCAGGTCGCAACGTAAGGACGAGGAACAATGACCTTTGTGCAGCTCAGAGAAAACCACCATTCACACAGTCATATTTGCATAAATATCCCTACCTGCACATAATTAGTCAAATAACCTTGAGTGTGCCAGTTGAATGAGGTGTGACTAATTAGCATTGCAGTTTGTGCTCAAACCTTTCGAATGGGCCAGAGGAATGCTAAGGGCATAGAAACAAGTCTCCAGATTTCACAGTAATAAAGCTCACTTCATTGGGTACTTGAAGCAATAAGATTAGGGTGAAGTTAGTCTTACATGCAGCACATTATACTGTACCCAACACTAAGTATACCAACCATTGGTGCCTTATACCATCTTTGTCTATGCTGGGAGACCTAATTTATGAAGCTACATCTATGCTAAAGTGAAGAAAGTGACACAGGGTGATATTCTATAAAACTATTCTATTCTATAAAACTCAATACAATGAAAAATCATCAACCTATTTTTCATACACCTAGATAAAATTGCATTGAACTCCAGGTGTAAAGCCACTCTGTGAATCTGCAACATTCAAGATGAGCAGCTTTGTATTTTTAGAGCAGCGGCTGAGCAAAGAGAAACATGTCTGACACAATAAATGTAGGTTTAGTTTAAGGAACGGATTCGTCAACTAGATTTGTTATTTACTTTGAAGGGTTCATGTTTGTTTTCTTATATCATGTTGTTGTTTTTTTTTTTTAAACCTTTTATACATCTCAGGTGGAGAATAATGTGTTTCATGTTATTTTCCAACAATATATTTGAAGCAGACATTTTTATGTGCAGAGCAGTCACAGTGGCGGACCCTGATTAGCAGACATTACCAGCGATCCCTGATTGAAACCTGCTGAGGGAAAGCATTCTGGAGGGAGTGTCAAATCAATTACTGCAAATCTAGCTGATTGGAAGGGTTTAACCAGGTGTTTAGGGAGGCGTGCCAATCAATACCAAGTCCAAATTTGAAACTGACCTCAGAATGGGTGACTTTTTGAAAAATAACTGCAAATCTTGCTGCTCAAACTTCATTTCACAGTCTAACTCCTGTCAACACTAGATGTGAATTCCTACAATAAGGAACCTTTAGCATTGTTGTTTTGTGTGTGTGTGTTTTGTGTTTTGGGCCTCAATTTCCCCATCGAAATGATGTTCAGCAACTGGCAGTTTGATTTTAACATCTGATTTATAAGACTTATTTATAAGACCTACTGGCGATCATTGAAACTGTATGATATTTGGAAGAGAGCACATTTTCGGATATTACAAATTGAATTGATAATTAGCTCCATCAATGTTTTTGATGCAACCAGCCATGTGTAACCAGCATTGTTATCTGTGCTGGTGTGGTGCAACCTTTTACAGGTTGAATGAAACAAATCAAAACTATAGTGAACACGCATGATTGTGATATATCAGTATTTGACCTAACTACCTAATCAAATTACGTTGCCACGACGATGTGACAACAAGATAGCCAAAGATTCATCATAGTGACATAATAACTCGCGTTGTCAGAACCGAAACAGTGAAATTCCATGATCCAGTCCACATATCAAGGCTACATATTAGGTTAGGAGTTTGCCTAAAGATATATTACATCATTGTATTTATTATTTAATTTTTCAAAATTCATCACGTATAATGCCATAAATGTTATTATTCATTTATTCAACTAACAGCAATTACATAAGGACAGGCTTTTTCAGTTTCAACTTCCACCAGGGGCAACAGCAAAGCCTACATGATGCCGCTAAGAACAGACTTGCAGCCTTCTTTACTTATGCATGTGGCAGAGTTTTGCTATGTAACACTCAGTGCCACCAAAGGCACATTACATTATGAATTACATTATTGCTATGGACTTACTGATGTTGTAACTCTCTTGGCCAAGGCATTACCGCAGATAGCCAACACTGTTCTGGTTGTACCTCATATCAAAACATCATAAATCCACTGCTGTAGTATTATACATTGATGTGTAACTTAGCATAACATTTGCAACTGTTGACAACATCAACCAGCCTAAAACCACAAGGTTTCATCCAATTAGAGCCATTCATCACATTTCCATAACAATTATCCAACCAAGAACACAGCAGCTTTGTCGAGCAGCCAGAAGTTAGGTCATTTTGCTTTCAAATAAAAGTAAAAAATTTGTCATTTAAAAAAAAAATGAGAATAATAATTGGGCTGTGCAAAACATTTTGGAAAATGAATTGTATTTTCAGAGATGCAACTATTTTTGTATTTGTATCTGTATTTGTTTGTGTGTGTGTGTGTGAATGTGTGTGTGAGAGAGAGAGAGAGTGAGTGAGTGAAAGGTGGTAGTCCGCCGGGCTTTGATGAGATAAAATGCGATTGCCCAGGCTGAATATGACCGTCCCGGGCATCCAGGCCACCGATTTGTACACCTCTGTAGACTGATAAAAAGTTTTCAGCTAAATTTTAATCACGTTTAATTAATATTAAACTAACACAAATTAGAAAAAAGCACTTGAACTGTGGGTGTTGGTTGATTAATAACCATCCATGCAGCAGGTTTTTCCCTTTTAAGGTCAAGGGCCTTTGGTCAAGGCACGGATCAAAAAGTATCTGATATCTGCACCGTGTGTAATCTCCAATGCTTTGCCGTCAGCAAAGTAGCGAGAGCCTGAGGGGTGGACTTCACTATAAACAAACCAACAGAACAGCCATGAATTCCAATGAGATCTCTTCAACAACATCATCTCCTACACATCTAATAACAATCTAGCATGCACCAACAAACACTCACCTATGAAAATTTCTAGGAAAACATCCCGGAGAACGGCGGTCACACTGACAATTAATCAATAGGTCAGTTACGTGTCACTGATAAAATAATGATGTATTGCATAAAAAAGGTAATCCGTTTAGACTTGGCAGCGTTAGCTTTACTCTTCACAGGTTCTTCCTACAGTAGGAGATGAGCGTAGTAGGCATGCATGAATAAATAAGCAGAGAGCACTATGAAACCGCCCCTTGGGTGCAAAGAGCGAGTGAAACCAAAGCGAGTGGGGGCTGAAGCGGTGGTCACGGTGGTGGTGAAAAGCAGCATCGCTCTTATCACAGACTGCAATATGGGGCAGTAAGCAGCAGCAGCTAGTAGTAAGTGATGGTCTCTTCCAGTCAATATAGTCTGCACCCCATTAGTCCAACACTGCTGCTCATTTCCTTGTTCCTAACTGCAACACACTGTACTAAAAAACAAACAAGCAAAGGAACTCATTAAAACGGCACACCAATTTAAACAAAATAGGTACAGTGCCTGTCTATTTGAATAGTTTAAATGTTCTTTCAATATGTATATACTGTATATACTGTATATATATTTTTGTAACTGTAATGTCATCATCGTTGTGAGGTAATTATGTTAATATTTTTAGCTGAATTGGCATTTAGTTAGCCTAACCATGGTCTGAACATCAAACATGTTGGGTCAAACAGAATACAGTTCTTTTGATGAGAAGGATGTTGCTATGGTCAAAGATTGTTTTAGTTACCCATTCTTTCTTACACCTGTGCCACGTTCAATAACAAACAGCTTTGATGAGTGTTTTAAGCAGCTGTTTATAACTGCTGTGCAATTGGAACAGCAGGTAAATTGGCATCGGAAGCCGTTTCCAGGCCAAAGAGGAAAGCGGCTAAGAGAGACATTGAAGAATTGACAGTAGCCTAGCACCAAAGAAAAACACATTTAAGGATATGGCACATCTGAGATCATGGCTGTACTCACACTGTCTCTCCTGTGTGAGATGAGTCAAACCTGGATCGTGCATGTTGTCTGACTTTGACATGCTGTGAAGATATTTTTGTCTTTTAGTTCTTCCTGCTTGGTTATAGATGAGATAGTGCAGCAGAGAAACTGTGAGTTTTGGGCTGAAGGGACACAGGAGTACGATCTAATTGGAGAGACTCGGCTGATATCTGTCAAAAGGCCCACTGGTCACGTGTCCTTCCAGAATTAGCTTCAGTCATTTCAGTGAAGAAACATTTTTAGTTTTTTTTCAATCACGAAACACATTTTTGGATGAATACTCTCTGCTGCAGGCCTACAGGAGCATTATATCCATATCTAATTAAACATGCAAAAACCCCCAAAAACATTCCAGCCCCATGTCAAGTTGCGAGGAATGTGTTATGCTGACAACTAAACTACTATTTTCCAGGTAACAGAATGCTTAGTGCCACTCTCAACTGTGAGTAATGCAGGCAGAGATTTGGATCTCTTTAGAGAAGAAGCAACCGCCATTTCCATCTCATGTTCCATCTACAACCGCTGCAAATAACTACAAAAGCAAAATCACTGTCAGTGAAGATGATGACGCCAACTCTTTGTCTAGAAAAAAAAAAAGGAACATTTGTATTATTTGGAGACAATGGCTTTGACCTTACTACTACGAGATGAAATTTTGTGAAATAGTACGGAGTGATGTCGACAGTGTTAAGGGAACGTTTCTGAAGTACACACACCATCAAAAGCCAGAAAATCTGACACTCCACGCTGAAACTTCTAAAGGTGCCAAGGCTGTGATTGTGCATCATTACATGAACATAATGTACCATAATGACAATAATTTCAATATTGCCACAAATGTTAGAGCACAATTCATTGCAGTAAAGTAACTTAGCCATAACTGTCAACTTTCCCACCATTATTAACTTGACGAATGAAATGTCAAGTCTTAAAGAGCACAGGACTGCAGGACCATCAGAACAACTGTGTTAAATATAATCTGAGAGGAAGCAGGAAGTTGGGGGTGAAAAATTGCAGGTAAAATGGAAAATAACATGCACACCACTGTTCTCATTTGGGGTGCAGTGAGTCAGTCAATTTTATTTTGTCAACATTTCAATCCCAAGAAGTTTTCTACTATGAGTGAAGTTTTAATTTTTAGGGAAAGGTTTTCTTATTTAACCTAACCGTTAGCTAACCTTTTCACGCGACAAACAAGTACAACAAGTTCGTTCAGTTTGTGCGAATGTGACATAATCCATTTCACGTTATTGCCACATAATCCAGTTTGTGGTGGCAATCTGCATTTTAGAGTCTGTGCTCATGCTATGACATTTTTGAGAGTGCTTCAGTCTAAACCATTACTGTTACTGTGTTGTATGTATTGCATCCTGTCCCAGTTCCCACAAACTTTAGAAACTATAAGATAAATTGATGCCCAGGCTACATTTAATAATTATTGAAAATAAATAGCCTCTCCACAACAAGAGCTGTCTCTGGAGTGACACACTTAACAACTCTCTATGGCACACAGGCATATGCACACAGGAACGGGGGCAAAACAGCAGAAGGGACCAGGGCAGAAATCCCAGTGAGCAGTGATGGGAGACAGAAGTGACTATAGCGTATGTCACAAACTGCAAAATCTTAAAAGTAAAAGAGCGTGTCACAAACTAGTATTTAAAGCTGCAAGTAAAATTTGTTTTATGACCCCATAGGATAAAATGGCCATAATGTATCTGCAGGGATTAGATAGGGTTGTTGATCAATACCAAGGACTTAATGAGTACTGTGCCAGATGCTGAGATATCTTTCTTTCAAAGCTCTCTTTCCAGCCTGCGCTCTCTGTTTCAGAAGAAAAGCTCCCGCTCCACTGGAATTTCAAGACGCTCCCAACATCCTCCTCTCACCTACTCACATTTTCAACCGCTCGATGGAGGACGGTGCTACAAGCAATGGATCGCAGCGTCGGCAACATTTCAACTACAAAGCCTCAAAAGCCTCATTCAAAAAAAAAGCTATTTTGCATTGTGACATATTACCTCTACCTGATGTTATCTCTATTATCTCTAATTGGCTAGCTTAATCGTCTCTATTGTGAAAATGTGACTTTTAATGACAGTTGCAGGTCACCATACGTTCTGCCAGAAAGCGATCAATGTTGCAATACCTTTGTCACCGACAGAGGTCAATTAAAGTCACAGATTACATAATAACACTTTAAATGTAATGTAGGTTTTATTTTTCAAAAACATCTGCAATAGATTTAGTGGGTTTTGTTGTACTGTAATAAATTGCACCGATCAGCCACCGATTATAATCGGCCGATGACTGTTCCAAATAGGTCATTGGTGGTTGGCAAAAAAAAACACAAAAGCGTCACGATCAGGAAAGCGGTCAAATGTATACCATAAAAAGTATGAGCCAATTTGTGGCTGTCAGCGGAACGTTAGTAGTGTAGGCATGTCGTCCATCTGGCAATTTTCAGACAGATTGCAGTATGTAATGTCTTGCACTACCAGGGGCAATAGATGAGTAAGCACCTCAGTCATGTAATTACTATATTCGGATAAAACTTATGAAAGAAAGTCTGGGTAAAATGCACATTTCAATTGGCAATCCTTGCCATGCCTCCTAACGGCCACTAGGGGTCAAATAACCATGAGTGAGTGAGTGAGTGAGTGAGTGAGTGAGTGAGTGAGTGAGTGAGTGACTTTACAGGTCCACAAGTTGCTTCATTGGTGCATCCCTAATTGCCACAAGATTATAGTTATTCTATACTGTATGTAAATAATGCCATGTGTTCCCTTGGAATATGCAGTGCAGTGTGTTCCATTACTTCCCAGCCTGATGATGCTGCACTTATGTCTGTGAGATAATCTCCTGTCTCATAGTCCAAATTGTACTTGGAATATTAATGACAGACAACCTAAAGAAAGTCAATACAAATAAGAAAGTTGCTGACATCATGCCATCTGTGGAAACAAAACGCTGGCAGGGAATCGAAAGCACTTTTATATGCGTATAGCAAACACCTGCATGCTCACAAAGATCCAAAATTGGAGCAGCACAATCAGCTGCAATTTAATACAAAGTAAGAAATATAAAGTAGATGGTATAGCTGTTATATTCTTCATAAAAAATGTTATTAGAAGAGAAATGAACTGAGAGTACTGTTTGTACCATCACTAATCACTAATTTAGTTTATCTGCTTTTACAGCAATTAAATCCAAGAGTTTTTTTAATCATAACTTTCAGACTGGCTGATTAAAAGCAGTATGAGGTAAAAAAAAAAAAAAAAAAGCAATATTATTGAAATCCCTACCATAAACAGGATGAGTACAATACAATACATCATGTAACATGAAGCCTATATGAATAAGTTACATTGGATGTCATATCTAATTAGTAGCCTCAGACACAGTGAGATCACAAGAACAGCAGCTTGTAGTGTTTGAGCTAAGAGTGACTATGAGACACGTAAAGTAATTTCAATGACCTGTAGATAGAATCATGAAAGATGTTATTGAGGCTTTTGAAAAAGTCCTCATGCAAAAGACGTTTAGTAAAGGAACCAGTGACATGAAACCATCGGAAACTATTTCTAATTGAATGTTCCAAGTGTCACTGGTGCTGCAAGAGCAGTAAACGGTAGCAACATAGAAACAAAGCATGGAACATGTTATCTATTAAAACCATTTTAAATTGCCAAAGACAACTATAGTAAAGCCTAGCTCTGTGTCTTAACCAGTTTTAACTTCAGCCACCATTTTACACCACAGCCATCACTTTATCATGTTATTTTCTTGACTCATGGAGTTGCAAAAAGTAGGGCTCTGAATGTAACATTTCTAGGTCAGGTCACAAAAAAGTCCACAGATATACCACTGCAGTATATCCATTGATGGTGTGGCTTTTCATTACTGAACAATTTCCTGCATAAGCAATATCGCATATCTAAATATACACACCTAACAACAGACCACAAATTTCCTGTCACTGATAACAAAATGTTGAAATGATTGAAAATGACTAAAAATGGGATGAGTAAGATGTCAGTTAAGAAAGGTGCTGAAAAGCTTCGGCAACAAAATGCTGGCAAGGAAGGAAAATGCTAGTGGTGTGCCAAAATGGTCCCTCATTGTAGAAGAGGTTTCATCTGTTTGCAATACCAGTGAGACAAGATGAAACTTTAATGATCTGCGTGGGGAAATTGGGAAACTGCAGCAGCAAACAGTAGCAGGATACAGCAAGGAATAATACAGTAGAAATAAGAATATAGTAAAAGAGGGCTGTATAAACATATATAACAACACTGGAACATGTTAGGTACAAATGTATGTATTGAGACTCATTGAGAAGAAAATAAATGAAGAATGTACTAAATTAGAGCATACAAAATATATGGAATACATGCAGAATTAAATAAATAAAACATCTATATATGTAGTTTATAACAAATGAGAGAAACATTTAGAATATAAAGAAAACATTTTCATGCTTACACAGCGCCTACATACGTATGTACAGAAAGTGTCAAGGTGTGTAAACATATTCAACTTATAGCTGTATATAGTATATCCCATGATGTCACATGCATTTCCTACCAATATGGTGCTTTACTGTATACACAGCTCATTGGCTGTGGCTGTCTTTTATTATAATCACCTGTTAATTTATTACAATCGCCTGTTATTTTCCTACCAAGGTGGCTGTGTGGTAACTAACATAATACTATGAATAACATGTACAGAACATGCAGATTTGAATATGTACAGTACTTGCTGTCAATCTTATCAAAAAGATGGAGGTACCTCATTTACAAGAAATGGCAGTGCAGACATATGCACAGATTAAAAACAGTGAGAGCAAATGGCATATAGCCTACGTTTGTCCAGAGCATAGGGATGTGAAAAGCAACCCAGGAGCCTTTGTATAGCGCTGATAGCTAGCTCAACAATAACAGCAGTCAGCGGGAATGCTAGTCTGTAGCTACAGCTACACAAAAAATGATTGCATATGACCTCAAGGACATGAGGTACTAAAAACAATCAGCTGTAGCTCAGATGCAAAACATGTGCCAGGAATTCCGCATAAGAGAAAAATGCTGTGATTAATGATTTCCCGAGACAATGATAGCAGAGACAAGATAACTAAATCATTTAGCTACATACCACACATTATTTGGCAGGCTTGAGTAACCGGCAATATGTGCTGCATTCTTAAAGGAGGGGTATCATTTGCTTTTTCAGCAATTTTATATAATTACCTGGTGTCTATAAAATACATCTGTTAAGTTTTTTTCATTAAAAATAGTTTAGTTATAGCTTTAGCTATTCACTTCCCAGTGTTAAGCAGCTTCTTATGCTAATGAGCTACTGCTCTGATTGGCTGGCCATTCTGGAAGGCCCGCCATCCTCTTAGCGCTGATTGGTCGATTTCAGACAGTCCAGCGTCTACATAGACACTGGAGCAACATCTGACTGGCTTGTACAAGGGGGCGTGTTTTATAGTTGGTGACTCTGGGGAAATGGCATAGTAACATGATTCTGTTTTTTTACTGTGATTACTGCACACCTCCAAGTACCAAAATCACCAGAAATACTAAGAATTGCCAAATACTAGGATACCCCCCCCTTTAAGAGACACAGACACACACTCACATAGAGCCCAACTGGTGCTTGTTTTTGTTTTTTTCATAATCTACACATATTATGTTGGTCTGTCTTAACCGGTCACTTCATCTCTAATACCATTCTTCCCTATTAGGCTGTGTTTGTCACTTATATCTGTGTACTTTTCTGCGTCTGTCCACCATTATGTTTTTGCAATCCTTTAAGATAGAGCCACAAAACAAAAACCAGAATGCATGTGAGAAAGAAGAATTTATCTAGAAGGGCTTAGGCGAGACCAGTGTTACAGCGCCATCTCTATCCATTCATCGAGAGTAAGTTGGAAAAGACGGAAAAGACGATGCCCAAGAGGAGTTTCTGGGTTTGATTCCAATCTGCTTTACATTGCATACAGTATGTGACAGTATGTAACGGATCTGAAGTATTGATTGTACACTGGTAGATAATACCTGTACTTTACAATGGTCTTATTCCAGTGTATAATCCTGTGTATTAACCTATAAAATGTTGTAAGTACACAATAATACTCTGTAAATACTCAAAGAAATTCTCTCTAATACATGACGTAATTACAAAAGTGTAACAACACAATGTTAGTATAAATTCTGTATGTAAACAATCTCTTTTCAACTTCCAACTGTAACTCAAACTATTACCACTCTTGAAGTACTCACATCACTTTGGATAAAAGTGACCACCATTGGCATATGTTATGCATATTTTCTGATACTATTATAATTATGAGGGGCTGTATTATCACACCCATTCCAACACACACACACACACACACACACATGCACGCACGAATACGCCAATCCATGGCTACGTCCCCCCACACAGCACAACTCTGGCAGATTAAGAGCAAAGAGGGGCCACTTCGATTACGGCAATAAAATGACCCGCTTCACACAAAGTTCACCTCATTTTGGTTGCAAATTAAATGTCGGCTTTGGTTTAGAGAGCTGAGCAGGTAGCCTCACAGCATACCAATATGCTGTGGCTATTCTACCGCATCAACTTTGTAACCCTAAAGGGTTGTTTAATACAATCAATTCAACTGATATTTTGCTTCCAATATATATATACTTTTTTAAATATGGTGAGGTGTTCTCATGAAGAAATGAAACTTGAATCCAGAAATATATCCAATGATATTAAAAATAAATCACCACTGAGTGGATCATCACTTCATCAATGCTCCAAATTACTTGACCTCAGATGTGATCATAACATATGCCACCTGATGGATGCTTGCAAAGCTATCCAAAGCACCACAGTACTGTGAGTGCATTAATTTACTGTATAAGTGGCTCCTGGGAAGTCCCTAAACCTGGCAGTGTAACCTTGGAAGTGTCATGCTCTTCCCAATGAACCAGACAGGACCACAATCATCAAAACACTTCACTGGAATAATCTTTCCTTTTAAACCCCATCACCTGTGAAGTTTTTTTTTTTTTTTTCAAAAGATCCATAATGCTTTCTTGAACCACAAGACGCTGTGGCAAGCTCAGCTTGTGATACTGCTTTCCCAAACCCCTTCACAGACAGATCACTGCTAGTTCACCTGTGCCACTTAGCTCTCTGCTCCAAGGATCTTTTCCAATTTGGCTTAAGTGTGGAAAGCTCACCTGAGTCTGGCCCACTTAACGTCTTAATAGCTGGAGACCTCAGCTGCAGGGAAGCTTCTTCTCCCTGAAGCCTTCAATCATAATCTTCTCTCTCAACTCCTGACAGCATTTACTACCTGCTAGAGCAGGTGCTAAATAGCCAAAAAAATGCGATGTAGATCACTTATCCTCTGTTCCAGGTGTGAGGATACTCATTCACAAACACATGCTGTAAAATAAACATGTGCAATTATGCACAACCACATATGCCCTCATGCTCAACCACATACACCCACGCACACAATCACATGCACACACCCATGTGTATGCCTGTGCATAAATAGACACACACATATATTGTACTTGTACATACATACACGTGTATATGGCCTGAAAGTAAAAATAGGCTCTTTAAAACGAACTGATGGCGTATATACATATATAAAAATAAAATTATATTAAATTACGGATGCAGTCATGTGCATGCAAACATATTTACAAAGACAAACACACAACCTTTGTGGAATTTAGAGACCTTAATTAAATTTGAATTTGCATAGAAGCAAGACAGGTTGATGAAATAGCCTACTTTTAGTTGTTGAGCACAAACTACAAACTGCATACATACAGCCTAATTTTAGGTTGGAGAGTACAAACTACAAACTGCATACACTATCAGGCAAATCTCTCCAGAGCCACTTCCAAAGGAAAGGAACCCAGTCGTGAAGTCTCAGTCAGAGAGAGGGATTTGAAAGACTAGTCTAGACTGTTCATCATATTTTGTTTGTATAAAATGTCTCCTGCAGTCTCCCCTTGGATGTCTGGTATGGTTTTTCATCAAATAAAGTGAATATGGTAAATCTAATGTCTATTGCATAACCATCACTGAACCATGAGTATCATAAAATTAAAGCCACTGCTTCATTTGTGGACACAATGGCTGTAACTGATCAAGCCTGAGACTACGGCACTTAGTGCCAAGACAGCCACACTCTCCAATACTACTTTGGAGGTGAGGACTGACCAACCCAGTCTCATAAAATTGAAATGAGCACAAACTCTAAATTGCAGAAAACGAGTTGTGGACACAAATTCAGTGAACATTACGTTCCTCTTCCACCATAAACTGAATTATGTGACAACAGCAGGAATCTGATTATGTGAATAGTCCAAATTGGACACGCCATTTTCTCTTGTTCATCATGGTTCATCAAGTTAGCTAACGGAAGTTTAGGCAAGTAAAACAAATTTGGTTAAGGCTATGGTTAAGGTTAGGCAACTACAACCTTGGTTAAAGTTAGGAAAAGGTTTTGATCATGGAGGGATAAGAAACACTTGCACTAAAAATTAAGACTTCACTCACAGTAGAAAACCTTTCGCATGAGTTGGTAATCAAAGGCAGGTGTCACTCCACCAATCCTCTCACTGACCACAACGTCCTAACTTTCCCCTGCACCAGTTTAATGCCAAACTACTTCCTCTTTTGTGCTGTGTCTCCTCCATGTAATCCTTTTGTGGTGGGAAAACATATTTCTCACACTTCTCCTGCAGGAAGCACATATTTGCATTTTAGAGACACTGTGTTCATTTCACAAAATTTCAGGAGACCAGGCTCAGATTGACTGTGAGGATTCCCCAAACAAGGGAGCAATGCATATGTTCAACTCAGCAACTCAGCATCAGAATGAGCTTAATCTACAATCACCGGGTGCATTTGCATGTAATAGGAATTTGCCTTGATGCTGCACAACCCAATATGCTAGGTGCATTGAAAATAAATCAAATAAGCAGACCTAATGTACATTATGGGTATAGCAATACAACACATAAACAATGCACAGTATGTACAATATAGTCTATATCTCTCTTTGTCTGTACAAATCTATTGATGACACCCTTTTTTTTTACTAGTTTAAGGCTACACATACTGACATTTTGAAGTGATCATTGGGAAGGAGAAACATGGATTTACCTGCATGCTAAACTTTCATCTATTACAGTGGAGGGGAAATCAGCAGTTTTTCAGGGCAGACCAACATGTCTGCTGGCCTGCTCAGCAAATATAATCACATATGAATAAAGATGATAAATTTATCCAAGCAACCAGCAGGATTCAGCAAATGAGCCAACTCGGTGTCAGGCACATGCTCAAAGCTCCTGTCCTTTTTCCCTGCCAATCATAACATGGCCTCCTAAAATGTGTTCATTAGCATTTATATGTAAGGATTTTTGTTTACCAGCATCTTTGCTTAAACTGGGACAGTGTTTCCAGAGATTGCCATGTGGAAAAGGCACTATATCCCTACCAAAAAAAATATATACAGTATATCTGTGCACACTACTGACAAGAATACAACAGGCAATGGAGACCTGGCAAGGAAAGGAAAAGGTAAGAAACTCTCTCTCGCACATGTGTGACTTTACTGCTGGTGTCATACACTACCAGTGCCTCATAGCACTCTTGAGTTGGCCCTATTCTGTTCTACCTACGCATGACTGTGACCCTACTGTACTACTGCACAAGCAGACAGTCATTATCCTCACTCAGTACTGCTAACAACTATGCCAGTGCTGGTAGAGTGGAACAATTTGTTGGCTTTAAATTAATACTTGTTTGAGTTTATGTTTAGTTTACTATCATAAAGTAAGTCTTGTCTGCACTAGATGTGAGGCTGTGTTTGTCCTGCAGCTAATCTATCAATCATGTATTGTATAACTGCCTCGTAGTGTCTTGTAATCACAACCAATTTATCAAGTCACATTCCTTGTGTATCCATTGTATTCACTGTGGCGAATTAAAAGTGACTCTGATTCTGATCTTCCTCCATACTACATCCTAGCTCCCATTATAAACCTCCCAGCACCTAATTTGTTGTTATATCATACTGCAGCCTTGGGATTTAATGTTAGGTGAGAAAATAACATCAGAAAATGCAAACCAGTTTGCATTTCACAGATGCCAATGAACCCCCACACCAGCCCTTACTAATATCCATGTATGAAGATGTGCTTTCTCCTGCTGCGTTGGTCCAAAAATAGAGCTCTGGGGGCATCATCCATGATAATTAGAAATATTGGCAGCTTGCAACCTACAATATTAGCCTGTGTTTTCAATCTCAACTGATGCTGATTACAGTGCAGACTTCAATACAGTCAGGATTGGGAAATGATCCAGGAATGATATTCGTGGAAGAGGCACCTCTCACCCAGCTGTGCTTATGTAATAGACTAGCTTTTAGGTTGAAATTAGTCTGAAACAAATAAATAGTATTTGCATGGTTTAATTATATCTGTTTAGCATGTATCCAAGCAAGCTGTGAGTATTACAGCTTTTGAAATGTTAGCCACAAAATGGGATTGGTAAGGAGTGCATGTTCAAGGGCACCAGAATATCACAAACACTGCGGGCCAAGAGAGAGGTCTCAACTAGATGTTTTTGTTGTTTTTTTTTACCTCTAAGTGGGGAGTTGAAATACGACTGTAAGACTACAAGATGGAATCTACAAGAATCCAATATTTCACTAATTATACCAGTTTATAATTGATCAACTTACTGACTCAAGTTGCTGACTTTTTTGCTTGTCACCATTTTCAAAGATTGCATACACATGCATCCTGCATACAGATGCTATCAATTTCCTTTGCATATTATGGCCCACGATTCTCTAAAATAGACAGATAACCTGCAGAGATTGTGAAAACCATCCTGAAGCCCCACATGTGGATACTGATTCAAGTGGCACATTGTATTGCCCAGCAGGTGTGAAAACCTCCAGCTGTCTCATTCACATCGTAGATTGTGCAAAAACAGGTCTGAGAAATTGACTCTGACATTTTGTCCCACGCTTTTTGACTATTGCAAATTGATGGCAGGGTGAGCCAAGTATTACAGTGGGGAAATTCAAAATGCAAAGCGCCATTGAAACTAAATTTATGTTAATTGTCAATTATTGGACAAAGCTCCTCCAATGCAACAATTGATATTCAAACGTTGAGCGGGAGTTTACCCCAAGATGGTAAAATGTTTGGGTTGCTGTGTTTGGAAACCCTGAGGAAAATCAATAGATTTACCATAAATATCATGGGGCTCTACTATTTTTATTAGGGCTACAGCTTTGCATGTTGAAGACTATCAGTGGAAAAACCCCACACAATCTCTTTCCTCGCCTCCTTCGTAAAGCCCAGGAGCATCTGGAGGAACATCTGGGATTCCTCCAACCTGACCTCCTCCTCACTTTCAGGAGGCGGCCGGCATCGTGTGCCAGGAATCGAAGAGAATCTACTGAGCTTCAACACAGAAGTATTGTTTGTCCTTGCAGTCAGCTGTCAGCCAACGGACTGGCACAAACAGTCTCCACAAAACCAATAGGCGGGACAAAGTGCCAAGGCTTTGATTGAGATTTGATTGAGATTGAGATGCGATTTAACACAGCGAGGCCACCGCTTGGAGGTGAGACTGAAAAAAATATGTAAAAATTCGGAACAGAGCTGTGTAAAATCCAGTGGAGTTCTCTTCTCTCACACTCCCCATTGCATACACCTCCCACTATTCAGTGACTCTCGCTGTTGGAACCAATTTCACTCGGCTGTGGTTTAGTGTCACACACTGTTTTCCACTGTGTGACATGGATGGAGGAAGGCTGATGCTTCCTTTGCCCAGCGTGATTCTAATGAACCCAAACACAGCATTGGCTCATTTGCCTCCATTGTCTGGTTGTAAATACAGTACAGGAACTATACTCTGGATTCACATGCTTCATTGTGCATGTTCACAAAAACACTCTCTACATTATCATGAGCAAAAATAGCTGCACTCTGTTGTGTCCCAGTAATGATGCAGAGCGGTGTTTTTTAACAGGGTCAGGAGCCAGAAGTTGGTCACGGGGACATTAAAATGGGTCACTAATAGACCTAATCGTCACAATGCTGTAAGGGAACAGGTAAGGAAACAGGTTTGTTCATATGTTAGTTCTTCAATTATAAAACTGAATTACAATTATAAGTGATAACTAAATAAATCGCAAAGTTTCGATGTGTGTTTGTTACCTGTGTATCAGGCTTAAGCTGCTAGAACTGGCTGTCAACTCCATTATGTATCCCCAAACAAGATTTTTGGCATTTTCTGTTTCCATTTGTTTTTCTCCCCTCTGTTTGTGTGCTGCAGTTGCTAATCTGCACAGTTTCCATATGGAGATTATGATGGTTTTTGGGTTTTCTACCTGTAAGTTTTTGTAAATTGCAATTTGGTCTATTTAGTCCAAAGACGGCAGTATCCAAAGCTACTGATTAATCATCACTTACGCAGCTAAAACAATAGACCAGTGTTTTAAAAAGGGACATCAACACTGAAATGTCATTCGGCAGAGGCTATGACACCAGTGATGAACTATTACTGTGGACTGTCCAAGTTGCACTGTACCTAGAAACAAATGGTTGTGAAACAAACGCCCCCATGGGCCACATACACTTGCTAACAAGGTATGCGTCATGATAATACAGTAATAAACTTTATGTATATAATGTATATAGCATATTTTAAAACAGGTTTGCAATGTGCTTTAAATCAATAAAATAATAATTAATAATAGCCAATAAAAATGTAATTTAAATTAGTTTCAATAAATCAATGACAACAGTAAACATGTCGCCCATTACAATGGCCAATCAGTAACAAACATGTCACCTTGTAATTGTAGCGCGCCCCTTGGACCAATCAGTGTAACTGGAGTGACGTGGCGAGATGCATAATTTCCCCAAGTTTCCTCAAATCCGATCAGTGGTCTCTGAGGTACTGTGTCACATGGATGAACAAACAAACCACATAGCAACAAACAAACGAATGGAAGAAGACCGATCCGTAGTCCTTCCCCCAATTTCATCAATGGTGACTACGTAGGGAAGCTATTAGCTTACTGTTCGTGAACTTATGGATTTAAGTATGCTACACAGTGCAAATGTTCAACCAAAGAGAAATATTGCTTTAAATTCAACGTAAACATGAAGTCTGAGTAACATTTGATTTTACATTTTTAATAAACGTTTGCCAGAGAGGCAATTTAGCCCAAATGAAAACTCAGGGGAGCACAGGATACATTTCAATATAATTTTGTGGGACAACAAAATGTACAAAAGGCCACAGAGGGTGAACCCTTTCTTGTGAGACTGTAACTGACTACAAGAATCTGGAGTTGTGCACATCTCTATTGTGTTGGCCTAGTAATGCATCCAAATACTGAAGATAAAAGCTGTTCTTGAATTATTTATACCGTTTCCAATTTATACCATTTCAATTCCCTAGGCCAGCTGGAAAAATCTAGGCAGGGGAAGTGAACAAATATTGCTCTCTCCTCCCTCAACAACTACTGCTGAGCAATGTCCCTAACCCCTAACTGCTCCAGTGGAACTGCTCAGTGGCCAGTGGTGGGACGCTGGATGTACTAGACAGATCCCAGATGTGAATGCATGTACTGTCTGTGTGGAGCAGGGTGTTTCTGTAAAAGAGAAAGCGGTGGACTGTCAACAAACCTTGGTTACAAAAGGGTCTAACACTTAATGATGTATATATCAACAACTATTAGGCCTAAGGGGAGACATGTGGCACATCATGACATTAAACTTTGCTCTTAAACTCTAAATGTCCTCTAATCTGTATCATAGGGACCAAAGATGTCATAAAATGTACACATAAGCGGTGTCACCTTGGATGAAACACTATATCCCCATATAGTATAAAGCAGTGGAGACACAAATTTCTTTCAAATAATTCAAGCCTGCTTGAGCTACAGTTATGCAGCAATGTATTCATTTGCACTTGTTGAGAAATAAAAGAATCAATTTATGAACATGAATAGGCCTAAGAGTATGTTCAGACAATGTCTTTTTTTCACGTTTTAAGAAAAGGAAAAGCTACATTGCCCTTATTCCAATATATATAACATGTGCCTTTTAAGACATTCAGTAATGAAAGCTGTATTCAAGGTTAGATCTCCCACTAGCTGACAATGTATCTGAGAATCTGAGAATTTCACCTGAATAAAATAAGAATATGTAAATATAGTCCTGGCGGTCATTCCAGACTAGAATCATCTCAGCTGGTTTAGAATAGAATACAGCCATGATTAAACATACTTTGTTGAAATTACTTCATAAAATGCATTGTACATATGCCATTCTATTATAAAGCAATAGAGCAATAAGTGTCAATGCACTGCCACTGTGATATCTGAGGAGTTTGATGCCAGTAGTAATAATAATCATCATCACCATCATCATCATCATCATCATCATCATCATCATCATCATCATCATCACTTTTAAAAACAGTTGCAAAGTGCTTAACAATGGAGTAAAAAACAGATAAAATCAACAGCAATAAAAGCATGGAATGGAATATACTGTAAGGCAAGAATCATAAAAGGGAGTTGAAAATCATTTGATAAAAGGTCACTGCATATAGAAAGTCTATAAAAATGAGTTTTAAGAAGTCATTTAAAAGACACTACAGCTCCTCAGGCAGGTCATTCCAAAGTCTACAGCCCAAAGAGCCATCACCTCTTGTTTTTAATCTACATTTTGGAACAGCCAATAGGAACCTGAGGACCTCAGTGCAGACCTCAGTCTGCAATCTGACTCATATGGGGTTAAATGGTCTGTGATATAGTTTGGTGCCAGACCCATCTGCGCCGTAAGTGACAGGTAAAATCATAAAATCAGTTCTGAAACTAACAATGTAAAGATACTAACATTGCAATCTTTTTGCTCTAGTAAGAATCCCAGCTGCTGCATTTTGTACAAGTTGGACATGAGAAAGGGACTTTTGACTGAGGCAGAAATAGAGTTACAGTAGTCTAAGTGAGAAGAGATAAAAGCATGGATGAGTTTTTCCAGATTGCTAAAGGATAAAAACTGTTTATTTTTAGAAATGTTCTTCAGCTGAAAGACACAACATTGAACAACTCTCTGCAAAGCTCAAATTAGCATCAAAAATTACACCTGAGTCTCTTGCCCCTGGCTTTACATTGGCAGACAGAGTATCTAATTCATGGTGAATCCATTTTAAGGAGTTGGGAGGGGCGAAAATTACTATTTCTGATTTAGTTGTAAAATATTCTGCGACATCCAGCACTTTATATCTGTAAGGCAGTTTGCCAGGCACTGAACCCTGCTCACTGCCTACTTAATTCCTGCTCAGTTGTAGTTCCAAATGATGGGAGTAATAAAGTATTGTGACAGTTTAGGCAATATACAATAACAGTTTTTGAGATGTGGGGCCTAAGCCATTTCCTCATTATAGGAGCAAATTGCACTGACTCAATTTGGCATGTCGCCAAGGTTAGGTATCACTTTATCTGATGAGATGCTCAGTTGTTCCATAATATATCTCACTGAGGACCAACACCCTCTTCTTCCTCTATAGATGCTGTATTATGGCCCAAAGAAACATCAAAGTGACCTCTCAGCGGTTAACACTGTAGTTGCATCCATTAAGGTGATAGAGGGTTTTCGATATGTAGTTACACCAGAAGCCTAGGTCAGTAACGATTCAGCAAAAATGGCCACCAAATATATACCAATTACAGAAGAAAATGCCATAGACAAGTTTGTGGTATTAACTCCTATCAAGGTCAGAATCACACAGTATCCACACACCAAAAACAGCAGGTGTTAAAGGAAAATGTAAACTTAAAGACAGAAAAGATATAGAGAATGTAATTTGATTTGGAAATATATAAAACCTATCTTCTCTTTGGATTGACTTTTCCTTTAAAATGATCTTCACCCTCTTAATGGCTGTGCTCATCATGCTTATAGCTGGTCTGAACATTGTTGTCTTAGAAAAGCATCAACTTTTTGACCTCTTACTAAAATGCCATCCACCGCTCACTCATGCTTCCCGGTAATGGAAATGTACCTTTTGAGAAAATTATTGAGAAAATAAATTTTAATTCATTTGCTTTATATGTGGCAAATAAGCTATACAAAGGCATTTAAAATATGAGAACGCGCTGCACAAATTAGTACGACCTCGACTGACATGAAATGAAAAGAATAGGCCACAAAAAAGAACCTGATAATGATATCCCCCCCTGTATACGAGGGTTATTAGTTGTGGGGTTCCTCAAAAGGTAGATTCATTTGGATTCATTAGTGGTGATTAGCTAATCTTTGCCTAATGCTTCTGCTGCGTTTCCATCCCTTTCAGGCCGTAGATAGCTATTATCCAGAGTTGTATCAAAGCTGATCTAATTTAATTCAGTTTTAACTCATAGTAGCGGGGAAATTAGTGAGTTTAACATTAAGGATAAAACCTCAGTTATAGTGTCCCTTCGCATTGGCTCCCAGTAGGAAGTAAAATAACTTGTGTGTCATTGATTGATAAATCTGAAGAGGCTTTTCATATTAGCAATGTATTGAATTGTGTCAAATCAGAGAGTACACTAGGATGAGATGCTCACATCCACAAAACTCCCATTTTACAACGCTAGTCTGCCACTGCGGACACCATTAGCTGTGAATGGCCGTAACAAATTTGCCAACTTCATTTCATGCATCATGGTAAATCATGAAACCACATCGGTAATAACCATTATTCGCTATAACGGCCTTGAGAATAATTGCCTTGGAAGTTGAAGAAAAATGAGTTGTTAAGTTCTCATTTGACGATGGGCACCATGGGCGATATCAGTGTTCCCTTGCTGTGGGTGGAAGAGCATTCATGGGCACAGTGAGTCACTCTTGGATGCAAGTCACCCACTGCATGACAAGCTTTTACTGCAGCTGAGTGGGGTAAAAATCATTCCTGCTAGTCACGGTAAGGCACATGGTGTGTGTGTGTGTGTGTGTGTGTGTGTGTGAAAGAGAGAGATAGAGAGAGAGAGAGAGAGAGAGAGCGAGAGAGAGCCTCATCACTTAATAATTATCAAATAAATCAATCAATTAACAGAATACCTCTGGTTCAAAATAATGTGGAGCGGTTCTGAAATAAAAATGGTGCATCCTGGGACAGCTACATGATTCAATCATTCATCCTCTCTAAAAACCCTCATAAAAGCTCCACCACCTCAAGTCAGACCCACGTCGGAAGTGTTTATATTAGAACCTTGAAGTCCTTACTGATATTCCCTTAAGAATTTTCAGCTTGGTTATATGAACTGAATTAAAGCAAAATAGGCAGGAACTTGATGAGTGATCTAATAATAAGCCAAACACATTCAATTTTCTCTTTCATGATTTGTAACAATTTAACCAATCTACTTTAGGATGATTCATAATGCTTTTTCACTATACCATTCCAACTGATCGGACTCAGGTCTTGTAGTACAGGTAGTCAAACACTGGCCATTATGGCCGCATAACTGTATTTTCAATATGCAACACTATCAGCTGACCTTGCCTAAGCGCCGGAAAAGAATTATAAATGAAACAGAAGCAGAAGCCCAAGGCTAGGTAATTTGATTTATCTTTTATTATTTTTCCATCCTACAGTGTTATCAGGGTTCCTCCTCTGAAATGGGAAATGTGATAAATATTGATGTCCTTTATAGGAAATGCAGCCAGGCATGTGTAAGATGCAGACCCTGGCCTATCTATCACATGTTTTCTTTTGGTGAGCGAGGATGTGTGTGTAAGCTGACCCCCCTACCAAAAGCCTGGGCCTCACAAGAGGTTTGCCTGCCTAAAAGCTATTTCAGAGGCTTGTTAGCACACACTGCTTCTTTCTCGTTCCCTTTCGTCCTCTTGTCTCTGGCTCCCTGTCAATCTCTCTACATTCTCTCTTCTTTGCTCTCTCTCTACTCCACCTTCCACTAGCAATCTCTCTCACTCCTATTCTCTTGACTGCTTTCATCAGTACCAGCCTCCCCCTCTCTCTCTCCTGTCTAACAACCTCTCTCACCCTCTCCTTTCTAACAATCTCTCTCTACTCCTCTCCCTGTAGAGTTCGTAGAGACAAGAGAAGGAGACGAACAGAGAATTAATAACAAGACAGCATTAAAGATAAAAGGAAAGAAGCTCATCCAACATGCAGAGAGGACCAAAATAGCAACGTCAACTTTGCCTCATGCTATACCTTCCTTCTCCAGCTGGCGTGAAAAAAGTTATATCCAAATAAATTTAATAAATATAATAAATAATTGATATTTAACCCAGTATCTTATAGCTATGTGATCAGTATTCAGACAGTTATAGATTCCCATATAGATATTTTGTAGAAAAAATCATCATCATCCATGGTGGTCCACCAAAGCCACAGCAAGGTGAATCAAATTGTTAATTAGTTAGTTAGTATTTTTTTATTACGCTAATATATGTATTACCCTAATGACTCTAGACTACATATATTTTTTAATTTGCCATTTGCAACCTGTTCTTCCATGACTCAACACCAACACCCATTCCTATATCCTGCAAGTAGACCACCACAAATCAGTCTCTGCTGATCTCTTTTTCAAGTCAGAGCATCTGCCAAAAGGCCCGATCAGGAAACCAGACAAATCAGCGTGGTGGGAAGCTGCCATTTCGCTCCCACTTCAGTCCAAGGTGGGCTCCGCTGGGAAGAATAACTGTCTAACTATGCAGGCAAACATCCAGACAAGAAGGAATCTGAGCCTTATCCTGTTGCAACACACCTACAGAAACACGTCGTGCACACACACCCTCCCACTCACACACATTCACACATTACACACCCCTCATGCTGTGAGCAGAAGGCAAACACACATGCACGTAAATACACTTATGTATACATGTTAATGCACATCCACCAATCAGAATTTACCTCCTTAACATGATAAAGTAGTTCTCTGTCAGTATTCACCATTGGCAAAAACCAATACTATCATTGACAGGCAGAGCATGCAAAGTTGTCTCTAAGGGATGGGAGCTGAAAATAACACTAGATCAATAGCAAGTAGCAAGTGGAGCATTTCTCCCTCCAGCCTCTGACAGCATGAGCAACACCACTGGTGTCAGTGCACATCTCTGTTCCCTGCTTCTTCCCTACACTCTCTCACTCCACAGCTAGCCCACCCTCATTTTCTCCCTCTCTCCATGTCCTAAATAGATAGCCTGCACTGCTTCATTTAACTGCACCCCTATCCCATGTGTACTGCTTGCACCTGTCAATATGTTATGAGAAGTAAATAGGTATGGAGAAGAAAGAGAGAGAGATAGAGAGAGAGAGAGAGAGAAAGAGAAAGAGAGAGGGACAGAAAGAGAGAGGGAGAGAGAGAGATACCCTTACCAGAGCTGTAACGAAGAGAATCCCGAAATTGCTTGCTTCATTCCACGGTGGCTGCTCATTAAATCCAAGATGCTGGGGAAAGGATTGAAGATTCCATCGAGATGCTGCCCCGAGAGGAGAAAATGAGATTCTTTAATGGGAGGATTTTGGAGTGTTGTTAAAAATGTGGTAAATATGCATAAGGAGAGGGATCTGATATCCGAGTCCAGAGCACTTTATGAGTCCTTCCCGTCAGCTGCAAAACCACATGTGTGTACACACAGACACATGCAGTTCACACGGCGAGCCACACATACACACACACACACACATAGGGAGGGTGTATCCTCTGTTGGCTCAGCTAGGCTGAAAGATTGAGGGAGAACGAAGGAGGGATGGAGAGAGAGAGAAAGAGAGAGAGACAGAGCGGAAGGGAGGGGATCTGGAGAAGGGCAAGGTGGAGGGAGGAGCCGCAGTATGTGATGAGAGATGGAGAAGGGAGGGGAGGAGGCTGAGGATGGAGGGAGGGAGAAAAGAGTGTGTGTGTGTGTGTGTGTCTGTGTCTGTGAGGGGTGGGGGGGTGGGGTGGGGGTGGGGGGGGGGTGATGATGATGAGCTGCAGCCAAATCTGCACAAACACAACAGATACAGTTAATGAAATTATTTACCATATCTCCATCTGAAAAGACTGGAGGTGATGTTGGACAGCTAAATGCAGGGATGAAAGCAGAAACCACAGGAGCCGTTACAATCAGATCTATTTGTAAATGCGGACGCTGAGTAATGTCCCTTGCTCTTGCACAAAGCCAAACAGATAAACAACATGGGAAGATGGCTGAGGAAGATGAAAAAGGGAGGAGGTTGATGCAGTGGGGAGATAGCCAAGATCTAAACACACCGGAGTAATGGGAAGGATTGTATATCAGTAGGGTGCATATCAACTAACTTAGCAAACAACTATCACAAGACCCCATCTAATTGTGCCAATCACCAGCTCCCATCAGCATATAACGTCTCCCTATTATCAGACTCACGCAGGTATACATTAAAATAACAACCCAGTAATGACCACAATCCGATTTGGTGCTAATATATACAGGGAAATCTCTGAATATCTAAAGTTCACAAAAGCAAAGATTCCCTGCAATGCTATGTGTTGTCTTTTAGTATAATTGGCTTAGAAACATGCTTAGGGTATTACCACCAAAATAATATTTATATCCACCCATACCCATCCAACACATAGCTAAATGTGAGAGCCTTTCTGATGCCAAGGTTTTTGATGCGAGTTTGGTGTCGGTAAATCGGATCTCATATTTTTACCCTTGGGTCCTTGCCCTAACAACAATCTCTTCGCAAGCATTGTCTAACCAAACAAACCACATACTGTACATTGCAAAATATTTCCGCCAACACGCCCTTTGAAATGCACAGTGGATATCCTTTGGCTGACATGACTCATTTTGTATAATCCTACACTGATGATTCATGCTCTAATTCAGCATGCACTTAGAGGCAGGGGTTAGGAGTATGGGTGGCATAGGCGGTTAGGACACCCCACTGCGCTCGGCTTACAGATGGGATTAGGAGGCGGCGGTGGATGGATGGGAGGCTGGTGGGTAGAACTCTGAGGCTATCGCTCTCCTCAGTGGAGCCATGGTTGTCATCTGAACCCCTTCGGTGGTTGAGGCTCTCGGTTGGCTAGAGGATGAAGACGGATCTACGTCTCACAATTGGCTTGAATGTGATCACTTTAAGTGGGCAAGCTGCCAAAAACGGATTAATAAACCGTGCAAGGATTTCTTCGGAATCTGTTTCCCTCTTAAAGATAAGATGCAGCGCCTTGAAGTAGATCAATATGTTCTTCTTGCTTTTTCTTGCTATTTCATAAATATACCTGTTCCTCACACAGCCAGTGTCCTTGTAGACTGTAGATGGGTAAAAAGCATTTGAAGAGTTCATTCCCAAAACACTATATATAAATATCCATTTAAAAAACAAACAAAAAAAAAGCATCACCAGAAGTTCATCATTCAATATGTTCCATTTAAAATCTAGCAATCAAGTTGAGTTCCCCTTAAGTTTACTTACTTTACTTAATCATTTGAACTCCTTCTATACCTTTATAGGAATAGCCATAATGTGATAAAAAAAAACACTCATGCTTTGCTCACTTCTGCACTACTATTTTTCATGAAAGCATAGATTCTGAGGTTTCCCATGATTTCAAATAAATCATAGGTAACAGAAAAATGCAGATACTGAACATAAAACATCACAATTCCTAATGTATCAGCATAACAAAATGTTACCTTGAAAATATGTCAATGTAGATACGATATGGTACAATCAGCAGATAAGGAATATATGCATGACACTAACCTAGGATTCAATGTATTTTTGTTCTTACCTTTGTAGCTACTTAAACACAGTGTTCACTTTCTATGTAAAGGGATTTTGTTAGAGATGTGAAACCTTTCTTGCAGTAAATTCAGTCTTCCATATGGGAACAACTGACAACCTCTGATTTTGGATGGACAAAAGCTACTCAAATTCAGCTATCTATTGTGTATAAAGCAATGGCTAATAAACAATAGGACAAACATTGATTGCCTATTTGTGTGTGGAGTCAATATTTACTGATCCTAGTCCTAAGCCTGGATATTGGACTGATGGCTGACTATTGTTTCAGGGCAACGTCTGCTTGTGTATGACCAACCAGACACCTAGGGATATGGCAGCAATCCATGGCAAAACTATTTTCCTCTTACCAACAAGACAGGAACTTTTGCAAGAACTCAGAACTTAAGTGTCCACATTGAAAACTTGTTTCACATGCAGCTGCTCCGTGCAAGGCAAACAGATGCTCCTGTAGGTCCGTGGAAAGGGCCTGGCGCTTGCAGCCAATCATACACAGCCATGAATTATTAAATAGCACCTCCAGCAAAGCCTGGTCTTTTTGTCCATCCACACAGAAGACAGTCCTGGCTTTCATTGCAATCCAGGCATTTGCTCTTGTCCTTATTTAGCATTTGCAGTGCTGTCCCTGGGGTAATGCAGGCACAAATCGGAGTTCTGTGCATGACAGCATTTCTCCCTCCTAAAAACCATTGTGACCCCAAGAAGTGTGCAACTCTTGAATTTCCCTGTGGAACATCCGGCCAGTGTAGCATATGCATGCCTGTGTAAAGGAAAACTGTGGAATTGATGTCCGTGTGCTTGCCGATTGCTTTAACCCCATTACAAATTGCTTGTGCCCAAGCAATCGGTTGTGTATCCTCTGCGGACGTAAAAAGGGAGGCTTACTTCTTTGACTTTCCACCAACATGAAGCTTATATGATCCTAGTTGATAGGCTACAACATGCACACATTAACAGTGTTAAAACTGTTATGACCCTAAGATGCTATGATTTTATTTTGCTTCTCCCTCTACCTATTTTTTTGGGGTGTCGGGGGCTGGGGGCTGGGGGATGGGATAAAAAAAGTACTATTATGCAAGTTTGACAAATTGTAAATGTTTAAAAACCAATTCCTCTCAAAATGCTCCACAGTGATCTTGCTAACACCCTTAGAATTTGGTCACGTCTCAAGCTTTGCAGAATCTGTGGGGATAAAATCAAGTAGAAATGTCATCTTGATCAGAACTGCTGTCGTGACGGTTGGGATAGGTAAACCGTAAACTGTGTTGGAAGAGCTAGAATATTTTCCTAATCCTCTAACTGTATGTACAGCTGTCTGCTACTAACAGCTTTATATTCCATGCAGATACACCCCATGCCTTCTATGTGGGGACTTCACTTGGAACTTAAAAAAAATAAAACAGCTCTAAAACAGCTAACAGCTAACTTAATTTGTTTTCACATCTACCAAGGACAAAAAATAATAATAATATATAATAATAAAAAAAACCTCTTTATTATTCTAAAACTATTTATACAGCACTATACAGAGTTTCAAAATGTCTAGAAGGTCTTTCAGGGTGTCAAGGCTACTTGTACAACTGGGTTTTACAAGCGAATATAACTGTCATCAGCATAGCAATGAAAGGAAATATTAATTATATGACCAAGCGGGAGCATATAGACGGAGAACAAAATATGACCCAGAATTGAACCTTGAGGTACTCCACAGCTAAACTGTGCTGAGGAGTATACCTTTTTATTACCGAAACCAACAGAGAACTGTCTATCTGAGAGATATGATATGAACCAATTAAGAGCCGTGTCAGTAATTCCCACAAAATTCCAAGACGACCAATTAAAATGTTGTGATCAACAGTGTCAAGCGTGGCGCTAAGGTCAAGCAGAACTAGAATAGAACATTCACCAGTATCTGCTGCCAGACGAAGAACATTTGAGACTCTGTGCTATGTTTACAGCAGAAACCAGATTGGGATTTTTCAAATAAGTACGCTCAACTTTATCCAGTATTGCCAATCAGATGGAATTATTCATTATCATTTCTGCTAGATTCTCTGGAAGACTGTCTGTGATAAAAAAAAAAAACAGCGCTGTGGTGATTAAAAACATTTTCAAATTTGCGATAGAAGAGTTTATCATAGGTCTGGGTGCAGTTTGACAAAATCTTTGTGGGTGGACAACAACGAAGATTAAAAACAATACCAAGAAGTTCAGAAACAAATAGATCCCTAGTTTGTTTAACGTGAGGCCACAGGTCATCACAAGATCTAGTGTATGACCGAGTGTATGACCGAGGGTCAATGTGTAATTTCTGGTCCAATCCTGGCCCCTATCGTTCAGCGTTGTCATTGCAATAACACTTTCGAGTACCTTCCGTACTCTGACTCGCACTCTCACGCAGCATGGTGGCGCCGGTTGGACCGTTTCAGAATCAACAACAGTGAACGTTCTATCATGTTTTACCGAGTTAGAGCATTTTTTTGTTTGATGGATGCTAGCCATGATTAGGATACTGACATTACCATGATTCCTTTGTGGATTTTTGGAACATATCGAAGGTAAGGAGTCGCTTGTGTGTGAATTAACTTCCCCGGCGCATAAATTGGCTTTTCCGTTAAAATTCAAGCTGTTTGGAGGATTGTATACATGCAGAATTTACCACAACACCCTACCGATTAGGAATTAAGTCTCAAATGATATTTTCAGATGTGTGTTTTTTGCCGATAAGCAAGGGAAAACAAATTTTCCCAAATTTTCCCTTCAAAGATTTTTGAACGGACCTTGGTTGTAGGGCCTTCAAACAACAACAAAAACATCAGCCCCGGTCCGCTCCTGTGTGTTTGAATGCAGAAATCTTCACAGCGTGTGCACCGAGGCTGTTCACTTTGTTTCATTCACTACCATTTGGGAACCTCTGCTGATGTTTACTAGTCATATTATGCTTCAGTAAAGCAGAACTATTACACATTTAACCTTTAAGTAACCTAATTAAGGTGAAAAAAGAGACAGTATTATTGAAAGTTATCATGAAATTATTATACCGTTTGTTTTAATAGCTGCATTGTACACATTCTAAATATAAAAGTATGCTATACTAAATTACCTAATGTGCTTGCATTTTCATATTCATTTGTGCTTGTACAGCAGTTCGCCAAGGAAACATAATTGGCCAACACATACAGAATGTGGCCTTATTACCTTTCCAAACTTTATTACTTTTGTGAGCAATATCACTGTTTCCTTGGTAAAATGGGTAAAAAAAATAAAGGTAAAAAAGGGTCACACTAACATTTTACACAACCATTCCTATCCCATAATGAGCATGAGATTCTTAGACAATGTTCCCATCGTTGTTTCTGTAATCCAGCAAAGCAATAGTAGTTAATTATTCAAGTTGGCAGTTGGTGTTAGCAGTATGCCAGCATGTTTGCTACCATATATAGGTAGCCAACTAGCCGTTGCATTGTCTTCAAAATAATGTCAAGGTTATGATCGAAGATATCATATGTTTAGGCATTTCTGAACACTGCATGTGAATTTATTTTGATCATCAATGCATTGTTGATTAATTCATATTTTTGCAGAGAACTTTTGCAATAACAACATGGTGATAAATATTTTAAGCAAACATTTAAAATGTAAAACCCTTTACATGGGGAAAGAGCATGACCTTAGTTCATTCATACATTTTCATAGATTTTTTTCTTTGTTTGCATGTTGACTAAGAACCATTTACAGTACTGTATAATAACAGCCTGGGGGAAATGTTATGCATACACATTCACACCTTGTCACAACCTTTTGGAGAGAAGGGTGAGCACTTCTTATTTACTGACCACATGTACTTGGTCAGTCTGGGAGTTTGAACTGGTAACCCTCCATCTTCAGGCTATCACCACCCAAAAAAGCTTTCTTAATACTTGAACAAGGATTATTGTATATGATTACAGGAATCAGTGATAAATTGTAACTCAAAATACATATATGTTTTACATCAATGGATTTACGTAAATCAATTGAATTAATTAACACATACTGTAAACAAAGCCAGTAGTAGGTGACAGTGTTTCAGCAGGGGATGCCATAATGTAATTACCCTCTGGGGCATTAAGGTATCATGCCTAGCTTCAGGAATATGGATTTAGGCATACAGTAATGAGCCATTAGGAGTGCTGTTAATTAACTTACATGAAACAGTAATGTGGTAGCCACAAATGAGGCACTGTGTCAACCTAGCAAGGTCACTGCGCATTCAACATTATTAACTAGATAGAGATGAACAAAGATGGAATACCTGAAAGAGGACCATGGCTGGTATGTGGAACCCTTGTGGGCTTTTCCATATTTCACATACTGGACTACTAATTTCAAACATTGCCTATGTCACAAAATGCTCTTTCAAAAACAGTAACCTGAACTGCAGATTTTATTTCACACATTTCACAGCTTTGTAACTTTTATGCAAGCATTTCTTCCAGTGGCTGAGATGCATTGCTCAAAGGAAGAAGCTGTCCAGTCCTTTTGCTTCTACTGTGTCTGAATGCATTTTCAGTCTGACGATCAACTGCTCTTTCAGCAAAACTCAATGAAAGTGTAAACATGGAGGTGACGGGCATTTTTAACGGCATCTTGAGGCCCATTTACATTCAGTTTAAACATTTAAACCGCTGCAACTGCTTTCATTTTCCATTTGCTTGGCTAAGATTTTGAAGTACTGCTGAGATGTTTTCATGGGCTGTGTTTATCTGTGCACAGCTAGCAAATGTTCCTGTCGAATACCCACTTCGATTTCAAAGCCCCTCCCTTTCTCAACTGTGATTTGCTGAAGGAATTTGACTTTGAATGGATGCTGGTTCCCCCAAAGCAAATAACAGTGACAGAATCTTTACTTCAATTCTACCTCGTAGTTGATTTAGGTGTCACTTAGTTCACTGTTTTGTTGTCCCTTGGTGTGAGAACAGCCTATGTTCCAGACATCTGGCCTGGGTAATTCCTGTGTCAGTGGCTGTGCCCACCCTCAGCTCCCTCTCATTAGCTTGACCTCTTACCCTGCAGTTTTAATAATCCACAATATTACTACCCCTAGTGACCCATGCATATTTATAAAGCCCTCATTATGCCATCACTCAAAGTAATCATTATCCTGGGGCCCATTATAGCAGGTTTTTGGCACTGTCCACCGCGGGGCTGTTTTCCAATAGACACAGCACAAACGAGTGTGCTTGGCAGACTTTTACACCTTGGGGGATCACAGGTGGCATTGAAAAATGAATGAAAATAAACCTTGCATATATTGTTAAATGTAAACAAGTATTACGTTTACATTATCTGGCAGAAAGGATAAAATGAAGTGGCTATAGACTCAAAACGTACAAAAGAGGACAATAGAGGCTGGGCTCTGAAACTGGACAATTTCATCTCTCCTTGCCTTCAAGGACTCTATCACAGACAGTGTCTCGCATACTTGTGCTTGCTTTCCAGCTCAATAACTACACTAACAATCCTCGCTCCCCGTGCTGCTTTTATGTTTGTTATATTTGCTTTTAGCTGTGTATTGATTGCTCCTACTCCTACTGCTGTCTGTAAGTCGAAGATATGATGTCTATTGTTCCCCAGCTGTATCTTGGCGCTCCTGTTGTTTGTATTTGTATTAGTACATGTTGTCTGATTTTGCCCCTTGCTTGCATCTGTGCTGCTTGCAGCTGTGCTAGTGTTGCCCTGCTGTTACTACACTGCTGGTTTTGCCTTTTCTTGTCCTTTGCAGCCTTATCTACTGTTAGATTTTATTTTAGTGTGTTTGTCCTCTTGTCCTGTCTTTCTATGTTGAGTGGTCTTTTATCTTTTACTTTGGGACTCACCCCTTGCCTCACACCAGGGGCCTTTTGCCACAACATCACTATAAATAAAATACTGTTCTTAAAAGACTTGTGTAGTTGACACAAGGCTATTTTTTTTCAAACAAACACTACTTGATTTCAGTTCTACAGTTGTGCTGGCGACCAACTCCTTAATTAATCATTCAATGAATGTATGAATTGTACTAATTGTGCCATGATTTTGTCTTATATATACCTACAACTGACTACATTTTTTTTTTTTTTACCAAAAGAGGACAAAACTGGATTATTTATCCTGAAATGTACAGTAAGGTGTAGTTGACTTTACTCTCCAAATCCCCCTCTCACACACAATAGCTTGACTTACAGATACACTATTTTTCCTACAAAAAAGGCACTGCAATTTACAGCTGAAACGCTCTGCAAAGTTGGCTGATATCCCAAAACAAGTGCCTTCAGAGTAGGGATTCAGTTTTTCATTAATTTACTCAGAAATATGAAGCTTTTGTCAGGAAAGCTCTTGAGGGTAATACCTGCTTCACAATTGAGAGGCTGATTAAATGAAAAGTGGCAGTGTCACACACAATGGTACATTGTGCATTCAGTGGCACCGCAGAGGTATTATGGCTATTTTAGAGATATAACCTTCAGTCAGTGGATCCGAGGTTATACTGTTCATCTAGTACAGTGGAGTGGGACAAAGCCTGGCCAATAGCTGAATGTTAATTTTCTCGAGCGGATAATGGTCAGCCATTATAAGAAATGTTTTGCTACTGTTGCGGTTTTCTTAATTTTGGTTTGTTTTGTTTTTTATTATCAGTATTATTATTTTTTAGCATTATCCATATAGAAAGCAGATAGATTGTTAGTTGCTACTTTGTTGCCAGGGTGGGAAACTGCAGTATTTGCAAAATCTGACTGTTCATATTAAAACATCAAACAGACCCACTATGAATTATGGTTTGTTTTAGCTTTGTAGTTAAGGGTTGTAGTCTTTGTAGTTTCTTAATAAAAAAATGATATCTCTGAATGTATGTAAAACACCTTCAGGAGCTTAAGTTAGTTTTTGGTGCATAACCAAGCTGTCATACATTTTATTCCACTTTAGATTTCCATGAGTATGAATCCAACAGAAAGACAACGCAGAATTGTTTACATCTGTTACTAAGCAGTCAGCTTTGCAGCAGGGGAAAAAATTGGTCTTCAGAAAAAAATGAGGATATTAAGGTGTCATGCAGCCTCCAAAGTCATTTTCACCCTGTCAGCCAGCTATCATTGTCCAGCAATTTGTTTGGTGGTGTGTTGCTCATAACTCAGGGCTACCTGCAGTGAAACTTCCTCAAACTGTTCAATTTCGCTGCCAAGAATGTTGCAATGTGTGACCTCCCATGCCCTTCCATGAATATTTTAAATGAAAAGGAAGAAATGTTGGAAAGATTATGAAAAAGTAAGCCCCAATCCTACTGTTAGTAGCTCAAAAGTTCAACTGTTTATTTGCACACAAAACAGCTTTTACATTATTGAAGATGTGTGGTTTGTCACTAGTTTATCATATTACTTTTGTGTCTATTTTTATTTAATGGTGTATAAGCTGAACATAATTAGAGGGTAACCCCACAACTGAACCTGGACACATAGCATTGGAGACATTTCATACTTAATTTGATTGACAGAATTTATGGAACCTCTAAACATAAGAACATGAGAATCTGCTGTGACAAAAATCCCAGGCTGGATTTGCACCAAGACGTCACAGTTACATTCATTCTACGAGTTTAGCTAAATAATGCAAATAACCTCAGAATTATATCTGTTACATGATAGTTCTTTCTGTGCCTATGATAATGTATCTATTTGCACCCCTGCCAGTCTCTCTCTCCCAGCACAGGGTCTTCCCATGCTCCCTCCGACACTGGGATGCGAAGTGAGAGGCCAGCTGGCAGGTGTACAGATAACATAAAGCTGATGTTTCCAGTGATTTTTGTCTTGTTGAATGTAAGTAAGGTCCTTTGTTGATAAGGCTTTCATCTGTCAAGATTTGATCAGGTCATGGGGGAGGGGAGTAGTACTTAATACATACATAATTACATTACATAATTCGAAATGCTCTCACACAGCTCTTCATTTGAATCACTTTCCTCATACATGGTAAATTCCAAATCATGTGTCTTAGGGTGCTTTCACACCAGCCTTGTTTAGTCCATTTGAATCGAACCCCCTTGGTTCGGATCGTTTGGGGTGGTGTGAACACTCTGAATGAATTTAGAGTAATAATAATAATAATGATGCCCATTGTTATTGCCACACAATGACACACAGCCTCAATCAGTTCTCTCTCTCTCTCTCTCTCTCTCTCTCTCTCAAACACACACACACAAATTTAGCATACAAAAATAGAAAAATAGGATCATCTACTATGGAAATTTGCACTTTACGTCATTCCTGACATGTATTTTGTTGCCAAATTGCCATATGCTGTCACCATTATGCGATGCCAAATGCCAAAAACTACCTGTCCCTCTCACCATTACACAATGCCAAATGCGCAACGTGCATGTCCCGTTAACCGTCATCACACATTACCAGTTGCTAAATACGCAACCTACAACCAAGAAAACCAACACAGTAAATATGCAACAAGCACAGCCCAGCAAAAAGTCATGAAAATAACCTTCATGCGATGCAGTGGACGCACAACACCCGTGTTTGGTTAAACACTCCCCTGTTGTGTCACTTAAATCAACCCACACAGTGCAATTTTTATTATTTTTTATTTGTTTATTCTTATAATTTCAGCCGTCAAAAAATCTCCTGGAATTAATTTTTTCCATGCCGGGACACTGAGGCTAATTACCCGAGTCTCCCAGCCAATCCGGGAGGGTTGGCAACCCTATCTGGACCGTTTGATTTTGGCTTTGTGAAAGCGATCCGAACCAGCTGAAAAATGAAACAATGTATCATTCTCGCATCAGGTGCGAACCAAGGAAGCGGACTATCAGGTGAAAGCGCCCTTAGTCTGTAGACCCCCAAATCAGTTTCTGGTTTCCTAAAAGAATTTTCAGAGTTGCTTTCTACTACTGTGCCTAAATAGGATACAATCCTCATACTGGGAGACCTTAACATCCACATTTGTTGCTATAGAGAAATCTATGAAATTTTCTTGTTAATCTTGTTGTTTATTATTACATATTAACCATAACACTGAGCCTTCTCACATTAAAGGATAAGTTCAGTGATAATGTACCTATATATAATTTGCCTCTTACATAACTGTAATACTTCAACCCGTAGACAATATTGGCTGCCGAGTCAGTTGTCGGTTGAAACGGCGAGCTCCCGTTGCTATCCTCTTGCTGCTAACATGCAGTCCAAATGGGGTATGCCGAAATATCTGTAAAAAAAGCCATCCCTCCACACAGGACTTGAGAGTAAACAGAAAAGTTGCAAAGTAAATAAATAAAAATTAGCTCTGATTTCATGACAATTCCGCCATTACACCCACTTTCACTAATCAGGGAATCACAGAACTGTTTTCTCTGCCGCAACACAGACTGCTGTGGGGTGAAAGTGCGTTACTGGGTTACTGGCGGCGTAATCTAGTTTTGTGGACGGTCAGATTGTAAACAATTGCACATGGAGCCAGGTAGAGTTTGGGAAAGTGAAGCTTTCCGAGCTGTGAAAATAAAGATGTCGGTTGGTCACCATATCGGTTTCACAGACTGGCTTCTTTTGACAAACCCTATTTGGACTGCTTATTAGCAGCAAGAGGCTAGCAACAGGAGCTCAATTGACCGCTGACTCGGGAGCCAATATTGTCTTTGGGTCCAAGTATTACAGGCATGTAAGAGATAAATTATATATAGGTCCAAAATCAAAATCAAAATTTATCCTTTAAAGGGCACACTGTCGCTTTTGTCACATGGTCTGGGGTATCTGGTTTTGTCTCATAGTCTGACCTTAAATAATGTGCTGTGTAAAGGTGTTTGTTTTGTTGATCATACATGCATCATGCTTGAGTCAGTGCCCCCCAAGTTGGACAGTTGCAAAAGCCTTGTGTGCTCCTCCGCCCCCTTAACCCTCCTCTGCATGCAAATTCACTGAGGTCTTCACCTCCACTGCTGTAATTATGGTGGCTTTATTGAATGTTGTCGAAGTTGTGAATAATTTTACCTCCTCCACTATTCTGCATTGTATTGCAAACTTTTAGGTTGAAAAAAGCTAACAAACCCTCTCTGCCCTTGTTAACTGAGAATATTTGCGCCTTAAGGAGACTGTCGAAAAGTAAAGCAAAAAATGGAAAGCCTATTAACGCCTCGTGTTCACCTTGATATATGAAAAGATCGAACAGGAAAAATAATTTGGAAGTTAAAAGTACAATTTTCTCATATATGATAAAAAATAATCAACAAAATTCACAAATTCTTATTTATGTTATTAACTGTATTACAGATGCTCTTCCTAGTGCTAGTATTGAGCCTTCCTCAGAGAAATGTGAAGAATGTTTAAGCTTCTTTGTAAACAAAAATGGCAATACTAAAACACAAATCACCACAGCCACTCAAGATGTAGTCACACAGTTTACTGCTTCACTTGATTCATTTGATGTTATCCCTGCCGATTCATTAGTCAAGACAATAGCCAAGGTCACACCCTCTACCTGTGCTTTTGATATTCTGGCCACCAAATTTCTTAAGGAATTCTTAGAAACGGTTAAGACACCTACTGTTGACCCTCATTTGCTAAACAATTACAGAGAAATCTCTAAATTGCTATTCCTGTCCAAGGTTTGGGAAAACAACAACAAAAAAATAAAAAGCCAACAAATTAGTTATTTTCATGAGCAGTAAAAGTCTCTTTGAAAAGTTTCAATCTGGTTTTAAAGCGCTTCATAGCACTGAGACACCTCTTCTCAAGATGACAAATGGCTTGCTTTTAGCAGGTGATGCCAGAAAATCCTGTTTTACAGTAGTTCTACTAGATCTTATTGCAGCTTTTGACACCATTGATCATTCTGCCCTACTTGGATGTCTCAAAGATGCTGGGTCAGCATCTCTGGAGCTGTTTTAGAGTAGCTTTCTCCCTACAGTAACTGTGGGATAGAACTTTCCCTGTTGCAGCTAGAGCCAAGGTTACCATTGGCAAAAAGTTACCTGTGGTGTCCCCCAGGGGTCTATTCTTGGTCCAGCCCTTTTTCCTCCATAAACGTTATATATGTATATATATATATGTATATGGAGATATATATATGCTACTCTTGAGTTATATAATTTGCAAACAAGCTTCTATTGTCTAATTTCTTACAACTGAATACAGGTAAGTGTAAAGTTATTATTACTGGACCCACTACTGTTACTGCTCAAATCTCTAACCATCATAGCACCTCTCTACTAAACTTCAAATTGTAGGAACTCACAAATGAATGTGGGGAGGCCCAACTAGCAGCCACAAAATTCTCATCCACAGATACGCTCTTAAACAGTGCCCAGGACATAGCAATTCCACGAGTGGAATGCACTCGGACACCCAAAGGCAGCTCCAGACCTTGACAGCTGTACGCCTCCGCATAACACCCACTATCCAGTGAAAGGTGCTGCTTAGACAATGCCTTACAATGGCCTGGTTCTATCCACGTATGTGCAAAGAGCATGTTCTGAGCACAGACTGTTCAAGCGTCAGTCCTTGGGGGAGCCAAATGGCGCAGGGTGAAAGGCATGTAGCTCCATGGCTTGGCTACTGTAATTCATAGGGACTTTGATCACAAACACAGCGTATAACGACCCTGGAGAACCCAGAGTGCGTGAGGCATGGACCGAGAGCAAATGGAGGCTGCTGACATGCCTGGCGGTAACCAGTGCCAGCAACAATGCGATCTTATAGGACAGCAACTTAAAGACCAAGTTGGCTCTGTCCAACCAAAGTAACCTCTGGCCCACTACCGCTAGACCCACGATTTGCTCAGACGTCTCAGTGGTGCATGTGAGTGTCCGGATGATGAGGTCAACCAGGTAGCAAAACTCCATGACCTTCTTACCGTCTACAGTGCCCTCTGCCACCAAGGAGTCATGCAGGTCTTTGGTGGGTGCTACACCATGAAGACTGGCACGTATTGTCGTGCAGAAAGGGGAGGAACCCTGGAAGGTTATCCCATCCATCCTGGATCTCTTAGTTGGGGCGGGGCAGGTGGGATTGGAAGATTAAGTTTGTAGGCAGCACGACTGATATGTTCCAGAAATGGAGCTCAGAAATATTTCCCTCCTCCCCTTCCATTGCCAGGCTGGGAGGCACCAGTATGGGCTGGGCAGAAGTGATATGACAGTCCACTGAGATGGGAGAGGGAGCCTGATGCAGCTATCGACATAAATTCCTCATCAGACACATCTGATTGATCGGGCCCAGGAAGGCTGTCAGAGGATGCCGTTAGCGCAATGGGCATCACCAGCAGGGAAACCACACTCGCTTCCTGTTCTCTGCCTGGTTCTAAAAGCAAGAGCGCTCAACACTTTCCATATATCTGGCTCTGCGACAGAAGAGACCCGTGCCCATTGTCGCACAAAACACACAGTTGAGGGGAAGCTCCAGGAAATTACATACATTTTCACATTGGCACTCATCTAACAATAACACTATGCAACAGAGGCTGAGCTGATCCTCAGATGGTGGGCATTTTTAGCTGTAACGTGCAGATGAGCTTTCACTTCTACTTAAGGCTTTTTCATGAGTTTTCTGATTTACCTGTCCCACAAGAAACTCATCTAGCTACAACTTTTAACCAATGCTGCAAATCAAACTTGCTTGCCTTTCATCAATTCTACACCACAGCTTTGAAGTCCAACTTCTCCTATAGTTCTGGAGAGTTTGTCTCCTGTAATGAGATGCTGAAAATCAAACTAGACTTGACTCAGACCTTGGCTGCAGTAGAATAAGAATATCAGATTGCACGCAGCACTAACAGAAACTCAAAGAGACCTGGATTAGATTTTTTCACTGGAGTGGCAGGGTTATTCAGAGTGCTTTTTGAAGAGGGGTGGTTAATGTGGCGCCAGTGTGCATTCTGCCGCGCCAAAGCCAGAGGATGTCTGCCTCTGGGGACTCTAAGTGTTGTGGGTGTCTATGTGTGTGTGTGTGTGTGTGCGTGTGTGTGTGTGTGTATATGTGTGTGTGTTTTAAAAGGGGTGCACTGAGCCGCAACCTGGAGCCTATCCAGATTATCCCTCTATGAGCTTCAATACCCTTGTGTGTGGTACACACACACACTCACACTCACACTCACACTCACACTCACACTCACACACACACACACCATCAGCAGCACCCAATGTGAATGGATCCAAATGAATGGTTCTGACTGATCCTCTTCCGGGTCCATAAGCTCCCTGGTTCTCTGTTATGAAATTTGTTGGGTAAGCTGAAACTTGTACATCACATCACTCAAATATACATGAAGGTATAGCATAAGCACTTGAGCATAGCCATTCACTGTCAGCATATTGGGGTTTATAGGTGGTTGGGAGGCTCACTACTTTAAAAAACACTTTGCCAACCAGTCAAGTGTGGCGGTGGCAAGTTGCGAAAAAGTGTCTTTTTAGAGCATTGAGCGTGAGGCTACCCAAGTTAGAAGACAAGGCAAGATGACATAATCTTAGTGAGAGAGACATCCCAGACATCAGTTCAAATAACTCGTACTTCTTCTAGGACATTTTCTTAGCTGGAAAATACTTATGTGGTCCCCTGGGAAAATGGGCACGACATATTGCGACATCCCTTATTTTTAGTCAGAACTTCTTTGTTGACAGAATTATGTAGCTGTAGCCAAAGTCAATGGCCAAATCATATATACATTATATTTAATTTTTTTGCCATGTAGGCTATATAGTTTAACATCATAATGTAGTTTAATATAATTTCAACTGAGAGCCAGAAATAAATATAAAACGGTAATTCATAGGCAGTCATAGGTAATTCCAAATTAATAATAAATGGCTTTTGGAAAACGTGGCTTTTGTAATTAAGCAGGAAGCAATATGGCGCCTCTATACTTAAGACTTCCATACCACTTTACTACCTATTAAAGTTGCATATTTCAGGGAAAATTCTTTTTGGAACCAAGAAGACACCACTTCAGAGGTAATACTTGAAGCTGGTGAATACCCTTGGATGTTTTAATGTTACGTTCTTCCGTATCACTAAGTACAGTCAAAGAGACCTGTCAGAGTGGGGATAAAGGCAGCTTATTCTTAAAGGCACCCTTCTCTTTAATGCTTACAGTGATAACTGAAGGTTAGTCGCTGAATGGAGCTGCCATGATAATTGACATTTAGCGATGAAATGCCTCACACAATGAATGCTAAAGGGGGAACTAATTACTGTCTATCCAAGTGTCAATAGCGTCATCTGCTCTCTTCTAAATGTCAGTTTTACATTGAAATGCTGGAGGCACAGCTGCCAAGTACTAATGGCCGGCCATTGGCGGCACTAGCTTTGGAACAGACTCTCAGGTAGGCTGTGGCGGACATTATGACAGCTCCCATCCTCATGCTGCTGTCTGTTCTTAAAGTGACACACACCACATAATTAAACATGTGTTGTTGCCCTGTGATCAGTTACAAAAACAAAATGCAAAGACCATTACTACACCAGATCTCTATGGTAAGTGAAGAATCTAGTAAAGACCAAAACATTTTGAATAAGTGATAACATGATCAAAAACAAATCCACAATATGTAAAGCAATGGAACTGTTGATGTGTGAACCTTTAGTATTCTGAGTTAACTCCTCTGTGAGAACAGGCAGACAGAAGAGCATAGAAGCACTGAGAGGCAAGGTGATTTTTTTTTCTGCCAATTTCAAAGTTTATCTTCCACCTGTAAGGCTGTCTGAAAGGCTTTCATAGCCTAAAACTGATCCAAATCCATTTCATATACTGAAAGAGACATTTGGCTATGACATGAGCTTGAATTGATCTTCAAGTAGTGGAAATGAAGATGGCACAAATTTCAATTTGTTGAGATTAGATCAACTTTGCAGAAGAAATAGTGGAAAAAAAAAAGGTTTTGCATAAAATTCAAAATGGTAGAAAACGCTCAGAGCAGAGAAATGAAAACTTGTAAGCGCAATGGATTTGTCTTGAGCCAAGGAAAAAAATTATTCTAGACCTTAGGATGCAGGATTTATAGGCCAAAACGTAAAGTTGCTTTTATAGTGCCACCATCTGGCCGATCGATGCAATTTTTGATGCCTGAGTAGTGGGGGAGATTTGTAACCTACTTACCCTTAACCTACAAATGTGATTTCTCTAGGACTTATGGGTCTCTGAGGTACAGATTGTTTTAGGACAGAAAAAGAAGCAGAAGAATCCTAACAACAACTATAGGGTTTCTGCTCTAAGGGCTTGAAATCCTAATAATCATGTAGTATAAAAATGGTAGGGTAACAAAACAAAACAGACTGGACTCACATGCTACAGAGTGGTGTAGATGTGGGGTCTGTGTCCCTTCTCCAGCAGGGTCCTGCAGTTGTGGGCTGCTGCAGATATTTCCAAGGTGCATCTGGACAGTTATGGAGTAGATGCTAGCTGAATACAAACACAGGTACACAGATGAACTACTTCACCGGTGCAATAAAACTGCACTGTCAGACTGTTGATTATCTCATCACTACCTGTACATTCAATGTCACCTTGAAACATTTTCACTGTCAAGACTATTTGGTGATTGTGAAGATTATTACTTGAGCCCTAAATGTTTGAAAGTAAGCTATGTTGATATATTATCACACAGGTTTTGGTTAGAGGGCATTGCTAACCTTTGGCTGACCAACTCCATGGTGACTAGCTTAGCTCTATAAAAACATATGATGTTATAGGTCAGCCCCAGTTGGCCAGTTGTCTTGTTAGATATTTCAACTGCTGTAGGGCTTCTTTGATAGTTGTGGTGACAGGTGAGTTTGAGGTAAGAACAAGTACAGATTCTGTACAGGGTGTGTCCAGGCCACACTGATCCGTCGGAAAACGGACAGAATTATTGAAGTATATATTTCTGAACATTGGGCTGTTAAGGAATGTCAACATGGTGGGAGAGGCAGAAATACAGTAGCCTAGCTTCACTCAACGGTGCTACTTCATACAAACAAGTTGCATTCACTTGAACACATTGTACTCACATTGGGTTGAAAATTGGAAAGAATGTGTAGTTTCTTATTTCTCGACATTTTCACAACACAACCTGTCAGCTCCGCGGCTCAAAGTAAACTGTCTGTGCTTGTCATTTGATTGCGCGTCTGTTTAATGTGGCCTGGCTTCCCGGTTGAGTGGAGCTTTTCCCGTTTTTAAGCACTGTGATTGGCCCGAAGGTCCAAACACCGCCCAGCCGTAAAACTTTGACTCGGGTGATGTCACCTGGGCCAGATGTGATGTGGTGGGAGACATCGCAGCCGCACTCGGCCCGAATGTGACGTGAAATATCTGGACCAGTATAGGACCAGTATTCAGGACTCGGGCCAGTTCTGGTTTTGGTCTGGCAAGATATTCCCGCAGTTCGACTCTGCTAAACCGGCTCACGCGACATGCACTGACTCCAGGGCAGCTGGATTAACCATCGCAGTGTGCTGTGAGTATTGTTATTTTCTGTCATTTTCTTCCAAAAATTGCATCAAGAAAATAGTTACTGGCAAAATGTGGTATTTTATATTTATATCATCTTACAGCTAACCAGACTGTCAAATGCTTTCCAACTTTGGTTTGGATAAATTCTAGGCTAAAGCAGCTTGCTGTGGGTTAAGGTAGCTAAATCAACAATCAGTAGCTAACGTAAATCTTGTTTGAGTGACTTTCATGTCTTCAAACCTTAAAAAAGTGAGTTATACTTCAGCCAGAGGCTAATTAGTTAGCGCGCTAACGTTAGCGATCGCCGCGCTAGCTAAGATGCTATTCTTTAATAAACAGTTTGATTTGGGCTTAAGTAAACGCCACCACCCCTATCCAAACTTGTTTGTGAAAATTTGGGGGAATGTATTGCAGCTAAGAGGCTTGATTTACAACTGCAATAAACATTTAACATGTTAGGAAAGATGGTAAGCTCAAAGCTATGTAGCTAGCTAGCTGTTAGACAAATAGGCTAACTGACAGGCAACTTGAAACTGACAAGCTTTCAAATCAAATTTATGATTAAGTTACACACATTTACAAACAATGTTGTAGCTGGCTTGTTGATACATAGATGTTGCCAATACTGCTGTTCATTTGTCAGTGAATAAGTGTTTTGTTGTACAGTAAATACAAATACCTGTATTTACCCTTTTATCTAGTGTTAGAATTTGTATCAAAAGCTCAGGAAATCAACTAACAGTTAAAGTTAGAGAATGAAATATGTCTACATTGCCATTTTATTTTGGTGGTGGGGTTGCCCATTTGTTAGCAGTAGAATTACAGGCTAGACCTTAAAACTGTAATCTCAAAGTAATTAAACAAATGTACTGATGTTTTCTCAAAGCAATTACATATCCTTGTGTCATGTATAAGTAATGTAACATCTGATGTATTTTGCTCTCTTGTTTATCTAAACATTTTGTCTTTCTGTGATGTAAATTAAATGATTCATTCTCTGCTTGAACACTGCATTTCTCAGTCAAACTGTTCTTTGACTTAATAAATATTCTCATGCATATGCTTTTGTTCTTGGGCAGCCATGAGAAGACCAGGTTCTAAGGAGAAGCCTCTTATAAACTGAACTGGCACAAATGAGGTAAGTGTTCTCTATCGGGGTTCTACAGTGCGAGCAAAATGCTCGCATTTGCTCCTACTTTTTTAAAAATGCGAATGAGAGGTTGAATTTAGGGGCACTGGTGCGACCGTAGGAATGCAGCGATTAACTGATGTCACTATGAGCCACGCTTTAAAACGCCATGGTTTTCTAACCGTAAGCATTTTAGAAGCTGCGGTATCTCCGCCTGCGATTCTGTGCTCTTGAATGCAGCCTCACATTCGCATGAGACTGCGCCTGTCAAAACTTCTCACGAGAGCGAATCACTGTTTATGTTTGTGTGGAGGCTACATTAGCTAACAGGGAGGAGACAACATCCCAGCTTTTTATCCACCAAATAGTGCCTTAAATCAGCAGTATGGGAGCATTTTGGATTCCTACAAAATGACCGCGGTTTGTTGAAGAAGACTGATATTCAATTTGCAAAGCTGCCGACGAAACGCGGCTGCCAATGGCTCAAACACATCTAACTTGCCATGACATCTTCTAGATCACCATCCATCCTTGCATGATCAAGACAAGGTAATAAAAGTAAATTGAAACACGGTTAACTTGGTGGCAAGTTGCTCACTGAAACGTAAAGCTGGTAGGGGATTAAATATAAATCAACGAAGTAGCAGTGTGAGTGCAACGTAAGCCAACATCAGTAAAGCAGAAACGGGAGTATTGTAGCGCCCATTATTACTTTATATACTTACATTCTATAAAAGCTCACCAACATGCCCGTAATCTAGTCCAAACAAAGTAGAAGTATTCCAGTGTTTCGTCTCAGCAGTGTCTTCCATTCGCGGGGCTGAATCTGCTCGTTTGGTGCGATTATTTACAGTACAGTACTAGTATTTTCAGTTTGCATCTGTATCAGGCTAGGTGCAAAAGACTAATCTATTGCACTAAATCTAATCCGTTTTTTTTTTGTCTTCAAAAGGCAGCTACTGTATTATTATATCACTTCCAAATGGCAACTATTGTGAATTTTGAAAGGCAACTAGGCTACATACTTTTTTTCCACTGTATTTAAATGTGGTTTTAATATAGAGTACACTTTTTTGGAGAACCAGAAGAAATATTGTGAAAAATACAATAAAATTCTCATTTGATTTTCCCTGGCATAATCGTAAAACCGAGAAACCGTGATTTTTCCTTACACTACAATCGTACCATCAAAAGCTCAAACCGTTTCCACCTGTGGCACAGCCTAAAGAGTATTTGCTCTGTGCAATGATGGGGAGATAGCAGATCCATGAAAAATAACCTGGCTGCTAGAGTTTGAGCAGCAGACAGACAGTGACAGAGACATTCATAACCAGTTTGTGCTCCTAGACTTTGCTGTGTGCTCCTGTTTTTGTCAACTCAGGAGCACCAGTGCTCCCTGGCAAAAAGCTTACCGTAGAACCCTGTCTATATAAATTCAGAATGTGTGGGGGGTTGCAAATGTATAAAATAAGCCACTCGGGCCAGATCTGGGCCAGACCAATTTTGCTAGCTGGTATTTATTTTTTCAGAACCGGTGTACACCGGAAGGCGTGTTACGTCGTCAAATTCTTGATGCGTTCCGGCCCATTCCTCTGTCAAGAGACTCGGGGCCATGTCTTATGGTGCGTTTTCACAGGGGCATCATTTCACATGAGGGATCGCGCTACTTCCCAGTATTGGACGCTTGATAGGCGTGCTTCCTTGCTGCACCTGATTGGACGAACGCTGTCACTCGTTGGCCCTTGACATCAGTAGAAATTTTATGTTTAGCTACAGCATTGAAATGACTGAATAAGCCTCTTCACTTGTGGTTCATGTTTGGAACTCAATCTGTTTACTGCCATTGCTTTCATTGTAGTGGTTGAAGATTACGTAGGCTTTTATTTTATTTTTTTTTCAGCTATCAAGATTGAGTGCTTTGCCATGTTCAGAGTCACTGTTTTTTCTACAACACCAGGTGGTTTCCTTTTCTTTTTATCATCTTTGCCTTGCTGTGTACATCACAAGTCAGTTAAGAAGATAAATCTATCCAAAAGCTGTTTGGCTCTGGCAGGACTTTCATAGGGGCTTGGCGCAACAGCATTGCTTAACGCTTGTTGTATGTACATTATTCATGGCACGGAGCAAAACAGGTTGGACGTCATGTTTATGGAGGGATTAGAGTGAGAAGAGTGGCAAAACAGATTAAGGTCATCCCTCTAGGTGTGTGAGTGAAACACAACTGCATAAGCTATCACAGATTCAGAAAGGCCAGCCAGGTACTTGCAGGATGCAGCCAATTGGCTAGCATCTTCCTTCATGGCTATCGGCATTAAGGATTCTTTTTCTTGTCATATTACAATCTGCTGCTTACCACATAAGAGTCGACATGGCTTACATTATGACATTGACGTTACTAGAAATACAGATTTGTCTTTTTTGTTGTTTTTGATTGGAAGGTATATGCAGGAGATGAGTGTGCAGCAGGCAAGCATGTTTCTTCTTATCCACCCTCTCGATGTGTAGGCTATAGTATCTACACTATTACCATGCTCAACTCTGAAAAGATGTTCTCGACCTCATACAGTAATGAGCATTATAACTTCATCTTTAACCGATAAAAGTTTATGGATATATATATATATTTTTATCAAAATAACTCATGATAATATAATGTAATGATATACATTTGTATTACACTGACTGTATGATTAATCATAGGTCTGCTTCGCACTTGTTGCATCACCATTGCACCAAAATAATGAACATCCCGGGAGGTATTCGAGTATTTTCAAAATGAGAGTACGCAGTCCGCTCAGTTACTTTATGTATTCAGACAGCTGGAAAGCAGAGAGGGAGTCAGAGCAGGGGAGCAACATGAGAGGAAGTTCTGGCGGGTATCAGTTTTGGCCAGCAGAGACACATGTGGCGGCAGCCTTAACCACTCCACTATCTAGATACAGGGTATTACAGTCTTTATACAGTGACTAGCTGTGCTTTATGGGAAGTAGCTGCAGGGTTGGAATGAGGGCCAGTCAGATTGCTTGCCTAAAACTACCTGTTGTGTAAATAGTACTGCATCATGTTGTCAATTTACGGCATTGTTCTCTGATGTCGATGTCAAATTTTAGCTAAATATCCACCATGGATATGAACTGATGTGTGACAAGTATTTAAAGGGTTACTGTGCCATTTTCACCTCTTCTTACCACTTTTCTACCTCAGCTAATTATCTGATTTTGACCCATTCCATCTCACATTGCATGTTGATTTAAACTGATAGGACTAAAATAGGGCTGCAACTAACGATTATTTTCATTATCGATTAATCTGTCGATTATTTTCTCGATTAATCGATTAGTTGTTTGGTCTATAAAATGTCAGAAAATGGTGAAAAATGTCGATCAGTGTTTCCCAAAGCCCAAGATGACGTCCTCAAATGTCTTGTTTTGTCCACAACCCAAAGATATTCAGTTTACTGTCATAGAGGAGTAAAGAAACCAGAAAATATTCACATTGAAGAAGCTGGAATCAGAGAATTTTGACTTATTTTTCTTAAAAAATTACTCAAACCGATTAATCGATTATCAAAATAGTTGGCGATTAATTTAATAGTTGACAACTAATCGATTAATCGATTAATCGTTGCAGCTCTAGACTAAAACATCATGTACACAAAAGTACAATATTCCTAATGGTCCTTACGACTTGTCACACGTCTACACTAATTGTCTGATTTGCATTGTCACAGTGCCTACTGAGAGCCTATTATGAAAAAAAGGCTGTAGCCATTCCTTTCCTAGCAAGACAGTTTGGAGGCCATTGCACAGCAAGACATGATATGTCGTTTGGTTTTATCATATAATTTTGACAGTTGTTACAGAGAGGCAATTACAAAGAACTGCTCATTTGCCTGAGATGCGGAGAAAGACACTTGATGGAAACGAGTCTTTGCAAGTTCATGAAGCTAAAATATTTTAATTTGTCTCGAATCTGATTTTAATATCTCTTGTGAAGGAGAAAATTGTAATACATAAGGGGTTATTCATAAAACTCAGCAGTACTGTGTAAGATCATGGCAGTAGGCATTTTCCCTATTCATAAACTGGGATTACCTCCTCAGTTTCACCGCTTGCACTATTTTGGCACCACCGCCGCTTCTGATCAGTTGCATGTCCCGTAAGCGGTTCATAAAAGCACACCGCTGCGTAAAAACTACTACTTGCTCTGGCAAGGCAGTATAGTTCCAAGTTATGATTATCTATGCTAAAAAAAGTTTAATTAACAAACAAAATATCTTGAAAAGCTATGTTTTGACAGTGTGTTCCAGTGCTGTCCTTGGAAACAGGTGTTAGCTAGTTAACATTGAATTAAATTTGAAAATTAGTACTGCATTTAAAATTGACAATTATGGTCCACTTGGATATGTAAGGGCCAGTCTCCATCAAATTCACGTCAACTTAAACATTGTGGTTATAGCAGTGGGAGTGCATAGTGTGACACAACTCTTCTCTTAATATACAGAGTTCTGCTTTGCCTTTCTGACATATCGTGGGCCACCGTGAACAATAATGCCACGGTAAAGTGTTTCCGCAGCAGTAGCCACCGCCATGGTAACTTTATGAATCACCTCAAATTACCACAGATTTTGCGCTGTGCGAGCTGTTTTATAGGTTTTATGAATACGGGCCATTGGCTTTTAAAACACAGGCAAATAAGCTATCTGATCAATTGTGCCTCCAGACAATTCGCTGCTCTTTCACTGCTGTGTGTCTGGTATTTATATAGCTTGTTACGGTGCATGCTAACACTCATGCTTTGTTTAGCCATCGTAGCATCATCATCAGAGCATCAAACGCATTAGCATATGCATCAAATGTATAATGTTCCCTAAAATGGAAAAACTAATTCAAAAACGTTCTCAAGTAGCTTTGGAGAAGTGACCCTTCTACACGTCCACCTTCGCTGTTTAATATTGGCTGCTTCCTATTTTTACAGTTTATATAGTTGTATAGTTTTTTATAGTTTCATGAAGAAGATCAGGATGTGTTCATTCACATTAGAAATCAAAAAAAAAAAATCAAAATCAATCTCAAATGAGATTTGTGGTATTGAAGCAGCAATTACAACACATACTAACATTTATACATTCAACGTTAATTTAATGTTATTCATTCATGATATCGACCTGGCAAAATCAGCGAGCTGCTTTGCACAGATAATCAGAGTCTATTCTGTCTGCGTATTCGCATCCCATGCAGTTCAGAGGAGTGACTCACCTTCCTTCACAATTTATCACTGCCACTGCAGCCAAGACTTGCGTCATGGGGCAGACTCTCGTGTTCGTTACAGCAGACGTCTCTAAGATAAATTGTGAGTTCTAGCTGACAATTCTAGCATATTTTTTTTTTAAATATAAAAATGTATTTATTTATTGAATGTTACTTTATGTTTGTGAGGTATTATTTATTTAACCTTTTGGGGTTAAATATTATAAAAGATATAAAGTACATTTTATTTTTTGTTTTTTTCAAATCTTTGATGCTCATTATCTCAAAACTGCTCACAAAATAGTAAGCATTTTTGGTAAACATTTACAGCAAACAAATCTGATCCTATGAAAGAACTTTTCATGATTCAGTCTTGAGTATGATATGAGAGAGAGAGAGAGAGAGAGAGAGACTTGGTAAAAACAGCAAAGATCTCATTTGGTCCCACAGACAGTGAGCAACACTATCATGTCAGTCAGAGTCAGACGGGGAAAACACAGGCTGGACAGGCTGGCAAGCAGAGAGGAAACCCACCAGACACACTTCCTCATAATTATTCTGCTACATGTAGATGGAAATTTTTCTTCTACATTTACATGGTATCAAAACACATTTAGAATAATAAAAAAAAGAAGGGCCCACATGATTCAGCATTAGCAATTTGATACTTTGTTAAAGGGAATTTTCGGGTGCATTTTAACTGGCCTATTATTGCATTTTTTGTTGGCATACACTACCCTTTTCCTTGTTTTGAAAAATATTTTGGCCTCAGCACCTTGCATATTATTGAAGCACACTACTGAAACAAACTTTACATATTAAAAGGGGACAGCAAGCAACAATATGTAACAATATGTATTATGTATATGTTATTGTAGGTTTTGCAAATAAAGTGACAAGTAAGAGTGTATTACAATTGTTATCTCAAGTTATTGACAGTTCGTACATTATACAGTAATACATGAAATTGAAAGTGTGTAGCCTCCCCTCCTTCTTTCAGCCCCTCAGCTGAAAACAGCAAAGGAAAGATGCAGAATACAACTTTAGTGAATGTGAGGGTGTAAGGAAGTGCATGAGCATGGTCTTGGAAATGTCATTGATAGTGACTGATTTTGGTCCTTACCTGGTGGGCAAGTAAATTGGATTGTCCCTCAGAATCTAGGAGGCTAGCAGCCTGTTATACAAAAAAAGGGAATTGCTACAATTTCACCCATCTATGAGTATATAGTTTGTGTGTGATGCATTATGCTGACAAACAAATGTAAGCAATGCAGCAGCAGAAACAATCTTAAAAGTGGACTTTGTAAAGGTTTAATAAGCAGCAAAATGTATTGAGATTGTAGATTAGGGCCCATCTCTCTATTTGGTTGAGATGTAAACAACTCATTCCTCAAGAAAACCTCTTTTTCTCTATCACATGCACACACACACACACACACACACAACACAACTAAATAATAATTAAAAGAAGGAAATGGAGAGAAAAGAAAAATCAAGACAATGGGAAAGCTATATCTTTTTTTGTACTCCATCACATGCTCAATCAGCCTTATTTGTGCTGTCTGACAAGATATTTAAGAATCGGATATGACGGCCGGGTTCCATGGCAACAATAATTTATAAGAATAATTAAATCATAATCATCTTGAATTCTGTTTGAATGAATCCTATCAAGTCAAAGGCCTTTGTAGAGACAAAGCCATTCATCAATTATCTATTTGCTTCTGAGTCCTTCGAAACACAGTTGGAAAAACAGCACCATGCAGTGCTTGCTGCATTACTTCTCCTTTCTGATGTTCATTTGAAACAAAGACGCAGATTTTCTCAGTATGGTGCTGCAAAGGTACCGAGGAAGTAAGTTATTTCATATTGGCACTTGGGAAACTAAAGCTGACTGAATGTTTTACCTGTTGCATCCAGGTGGTGGAATCCGTTCCACTCTCCTAAACTTGTGCGCCCGGCTGTCACCATTGTTGATCTATTGGGTTTGTCTCCTATCTGACCCTTTCGCCAGGCTGTCACACCTGAATGCGTGGTACTCATTACCAGTTGCAACAAGGGGTCACAGCCACTCTGGTCCCGGAGACACAGGTCAGGGCTAATCACAGCGACACAGCAATCATGTGGGCTGAAATTGAAGTGTTAAATGTCAAGGCTCATTATGTTAGCAGTGCCATTGGCATGGGAGTTAGCAGTTAGCACATCCTTACCTTGGTCTCTCAGACGAAGCCTCCTCTTTCTTCACCCGCTCTGTGTTCTCTTTGCCAAGGATTTGTTCCGCACACTTCACACAAAAATGAATATGCTGCAAATAAAATTAAACATTAGAGGGAAGCTCATGACAGATAATATACCACGGAGACAGGGAGCGTCTTAATTAAGCACTTTTCAGTGTTTTCTTTTTGCTTGTTATTCATTTGTCGATTCCTCTGGCTCTGGCACTCAACAGTCCAAGCTTTATCACAGTTTTAATGTTCACCTGAAGAAGAACTCTTCCAATAAGTATGCATTGGCACACAGTATGTACACCTGATGGCACACCTGATGACCCGTTGATGTAAATTGCCAATCAGATATTGCAATTGCAGATAAACTTGCAATTAGATTGAAGAATATGAACCCAACTTTTGGAAAACTTTATCCTTTTAAAAATAAAATATTCGTTAAAAGAAAGTTTTCATTGATCTGGGTGTTTTTATACATTGTGGGAAACATAATTTTACTATTACTTTACTTACTTTACTCTTAATTTTACTGCCTAACCCATCCCCTTTAGTCTTGCCCTCAATGCACCCATGTTTTACAGAGTAGATTATGTGCCACACAGACTAGGCATATTGGCGGAAAAAAAATAACTTGTACATTTCTTTTCTGGCAAAGCAAACATGATATTTCTGGCCAAGGCAGGAGATCCTGGCCAAGACAAGATATCCTAGCCAACTATGCAATGAACAGTTCTGTGTTTAACATTATTAAATAACCTTATGCTTGTTTGTTTCGGGTGAGGGAAAGACCAAAATATGTAACAGAACCTTGATTTATTTCCATTCCATTTTTTAGGGAAGTTTATTTATGTTAGGCTATCACAGAAGAACATTGTGGAGGGAATAGATCTCAAGCTGAGGAGGTTTAGGTTTCAGGACTTCATTCATAAAAGGTTTATAAAATGTTGTCCTTAAAGGAGAATTCTGGTTATTTTCAACCTGGGCCTTATTTTCCTAGTTTTTGCCATCATGACAATTGATTAGGATTAAAATATCGTCAATTACTTCACTGTAGAGCTGCACTCCTCTCAGTTTAAAGGGAGTGCTGCTCACCAATTACTATACTGAAACTCCAACAGTTGGATCCAAAAAGTGAAGGTTGTGATGCTTGATGCCAAAATCAGTGGTTAACAATGACTTTCCCAAACTTTCTGTGATATTGCAAAAGTTATACATTATGTCATTATCCTAGGTATTAATACAACAGATATAAATGTCATTTGTGTTTTTATGATATTGTTAAAAATGATCATATGCGGAAATCTATGCATAAGTCGGAGATCATTTTTATAAACAAGGCTTCTTGGCTGGGACCTTATGCCAATACGAACAGTAACGTGTTACAAAATTCCTTTCCTTTGCTTAAAAGTTCCTTTTATTTTGAGTTCCATAGAATAAGCAGTGATCCAGGGAAAAATAAACGTTTACAGACCAAAACAGCTGGTGTAATCATCATTTGCAATAATCATCTACTATCATTGCAAGAGGTGTAAAGTGATATTTATGTACACAACCTCACAATCAAAATAATTTTTTCTCCTCCAAACATATCTGAGAAATGTAACAGGTAATTATCATTATTATCAAATGTGTGAATGTGTGAATCAAATGTGTCCCCTAGCCTTTAAATTTGTCATTATATGAATACAATATTCATAGGTTATGTCATCATGATGATTTCACTGGTAAATGTAACGTGTTGTATTTTCTCTAAATATGTCACTGGTGAATCCATCTGTGTTATATACTGCACGTTGTGTGTGTTGTTTTATAGCCCATGTGACTTTCTTCTTCTCTACTGGCATAATTCATTATTTCTCCGCAGCAGTCTACCAGAGGGGCTTACAGGCAAATCCAGTCAGACTCTGTTTTTAATAGCAAAGTGAGATACTTGCATCCTCACAAAAGGATCCATGAGGTCTGGATGAGGCATGTGGAGATTTGAGAGGTGTTGACAGGTGCAAGCGGTAAGTGGTAATAATCATCCACTTCCATGTGATTGGCTGTTTTGAACTGCCATCATATTGCTTTCCCATGTCGTATTGACTGTAGCGTGCAGGCGAGATGGCTTGGGGGTAAATACAGAACAAGACCACTGAGAAACATGGGATACATCCAAATAGCCTGCTATGTCGAAGATCAGGGCGCTGCTGAAAAACAGCTTGTGTGCTCAGTGAGCTTATCCTGGGTAAATACAGGTTAAATTAAAGAAAATAATAATATCTACCATCATGATAGCAGAGCCCCCCCACAGGGCATTTGCCTACTGTGACAAGTGTATAAAAATGATGCACCACCTGATGCAGTCCAATCCTTCATATCCTGATCAATTAGTAATGGCTTTGCCATTATGAACTATATAGAAAGTGACTGATGGAGGTTAAGTGTTTTGTGGTTCACCAGGTAGCTGTCAATACTACAGAAATAAATGGGGTAGATATTTTTTAGCCATTTTGTCACAGTATTATGATGGAATATGGCTTGCACACTTGCAGTTAGGATGCTTGCATAGAATAATTCACCATTAACTACTGTTAATCATTGCTATTAACCATACTTAACCATTTTCAGCCAATATTTGTCCTTTCAGAAGAAGAACATGGAGTTTTATCAATTAGCCACTCCATGACGTGCATTTTCTTCAGATTACTCACAAATAAACGGACCCCAGGTGTTCTGGATCCACCAGCATCTGCACATCAGTCATTGTTTACACAGATCCCACCAGTTACATAATATCGTCATCAGTGACCTTGGGGAACTCATTTATGTATGTACTGATGGTGTAACTGTGAGACGGAGATCCATGCGGACCCATATCACCCTGACATTTAAGCATGACATTCTCCAAACATGGAAAAACAAACAGCTTGGTGTCTCACTGAGTCCTGATGGAGAATGCATGCAGCACACTAGGTAGTACATGTTGTTATATATTATGCAACCATACAATATGCAACCACATTGATTCAAAATGGACACACAAGCAGTGTGCTTTTTCAATTTCAGGTAATGGTGAAAAGTTAATGCTCATAAAACAGGACAGAATTTGAAAACAACCTTAACGTTCTGGTTTTATGTCATTTTTTGTCTCACACATCTAAATGGGGCTGTGGATTGGTTTCTCTCGTTTGATCATCTGTCCAACACAAGTGATTTCTCAGACACCACTAGTTGGATTTTGACGAAATTTGGGGGAATAATGCATCTCACTATATTCATCATTTTCAAAATTACAATGATGAGCCTAAGGGGGAAAGCTACATTGTGTTTTTCGTTTGTCATGTTCTCATGCACAATATCTCAGACACTACTCCAATTTTGCCAAAACTCAGACAAATGATGCATGTCACGTCTGCGTTCCAGCATTTTCAAAATTATACTGATTCACCCAAGAGGGGCTCTAGAATTACAGGTCAAAATTCAAAAACTGGTCATATCTCCCACAGCACTAAATTAGACTGAAATCGAATTTAGTGCTAATATCCAGCTATCTTTTGTGCAACAAAGTTGCATCCTGGGCTATCAATATACGTGATTTTGGATTTTCCACCATTTTGAGTTTGTTCTTCTTGAAGGAAATATTCCCCCTTTTTTCATATATTATTGTCCCAAGAGGTGACTGAATCATTCAATTAATCAACCAACCAACCAACCAACCAACCAGTATGGGGCACCACAAATGCCAGAAAGAAAAGACTACCATACAATGCAAATGCCCCTACAAAATGTATATATCAATATAACAGACTTGAAACGTTGACCTTTTTCATACTGTGTAACTTACTGATTGGCCAAAATTTAGTAAAGTAAAAAGTAAAAACTCACATGAAAACCTTGTTAAGAAAAAAAACAACATGGAAGAAACCCTGGGAAGGCGTGCAGTGGGTTCTGAGAGTGGGCAAACAAAGATTAAATGTTGATAACAAAATGGAACATAAACAAAATACACAGAATAAACAGGGTGAGAACTCTTGGGTGAAACGCCTGGATCTGGTGCGGGGCGTCAACAGCAGCTCAGTCAACACCGCCCAGCCGCTGCCACAGCCCAGAACAGATAACAGACGCATCCGTACACACAGCAGACAAACTCATTCACTTACTCCCACTCACACAAACAGACATGACCAACATGAATGAACAACAGACGGGGAAAACAGGGCACGCAAACTAAATTCCCATCGGCGGGAACCTGAGCTCATGCTGGCTACCTGGTCTAATCTTAGTTTAAGCAGAGACTTGAGTCACTCCCAGTAATTGTGCAAAGCTAAATTTAACCAAATGATAGTGAAAATAAATAGGATTTGAACCTGGATTTAAAGACATCAGTAGAGCTTGCCTCTCTAACCGCAGCAGGGAGACTGGGAGCACAGCGAGAAAAAGCTCTGCTACCTGCAGTTCTAATGACCACTGATTAGCTTTCTAATATCAGGTGTGGAGCTCTTTGCTGAACGCATGTTGGTTTGTTGGGCGAGTTAGGCGGCGGCCACACTGATCCATCAGAAAACAGACAGAATTGTTTATTGACGGATAGATTTCTGTCCGCTGGGCTGTTTTGGAATGTCAACATGGTGGGCGAGGCAGAAGTACAGGAAGGAGAAAACATACCAATGAGGCTTTGCTCATAAAGGTGCTACTTAAAGGTCCCATATTCTACACTTTCCAGTGTTTTATTTTATGTCTTGAGGTCCATTAAAAGCTGTTTGTGTATGGTGTTATGTACCAAAAACACTCAATCCATTTTTACACATTTATTTTCCAGCATCTCTCTGAGCCTTACCAAGAACAGGCTGTTTCTGTCGCTGTCTCATTAATATTAACGACCCTCTGTTCTGATTGGCCACCACAGCCCGGCAGCAACAGGTAGGGAAAACTCTCCGGTAAATACACAATGACAACCGCTCAACCGCTTTGAAAAAAACATTTTGTTAGTCTGTTATTTCTTACAAAAATTATAATGAGCGAACCTTTGTGACGACACAAAGTTACGGAAGTCCAAGCGGCTCGTTTAGAGGCTCGGTTTACTAATATGGATTGTGTGGATTTAGTTGGCTACCATGTGTTTTGATATTTTCACGAAGTTTAGATAGCACCTCCAATTCCTTCATAATCAAAGAGGCAAGGGAAATCCCGTTTTCCACTATATGGGACCTTTTAATAGAAAAAATAAGAAACACACTATACAGTATAAATTAAGAAACTGACCTGGAAAACCTACAATCATCACAATGTTATACCAGGCTTTCTCTGAAATCTGATGGACAGCTCTCAAAAACAAAATGAAAATGAATTGAAATGAACGTACACCGACAGACACAACGGATCAGTGTGGCCGCCCCTTTAGGCTACACGAGCACGTGCCAACTAAGTTATCCTAAAGAAATACGGTACACAACATTTTTTGGCAGATTAGGACTTTAATTAAATTCTGTTATGCACTGAAGAAGATTGGAAGCAGTTGCACCTTTTGTGTGTCCAGTATTTAGTAGGCTACGGTGCTGTGGAGATGTTGCTAAGCTAGCTTTTTCTGTCCACTAAACTTACACAGCATGCACAAGTGCTGGCATGCACCAAAGCAAACTAAATAAATACTGGACACAGATGGAAACTGCTACCAATATTCTTGTCACACGCCATTAAGTTGATCAAAGAGCTTATTAGCCAAAATGTCAGTGTATTCCTCCAAGCTACAAATGCTGTGAGGAAACAAGCCCCAGATCTTTCTGTAAGAGGGTCATTTCCAGACTGTCATCACCTGAGGCTAGATTCCCCTGCTTACAAGCTGCTTGTCAGAGTCCTTTACTGATGAAATGAAAGGCATTACTGCAGGACAGGCAAGTCTCTTCAAAAACCTGCACTTTCCTCATGGCAGATTTGATCCATTTAGCTTTCTGAGTGAATCTACGTAATTATTGTCACCAAGTGGTGATTAATCTCCACTCTGGTCTAAAAGAACGCACATCAGTTGGGAGGAGTTGGGTGCAAAATAACATCTGGTCGAGAACGAGTTTGATAATGCTTTCAAATCCGGGCATTGCATACACATACACATCTGTGCCACTTGCAGATTGCCAACAGCATTACAAATCCACTGGTAGTTTAAAGCTAAGACAGCTGTGAAAGTTGTAGTGTTATGCAGCATCATTGTCATAAAGGGGAAATGACAAGTCCAGAGAATGTCCAGAGGGTTTTAGATTATAAAGTACCTCATGAGTTTATAATAACTGATTAGTTAGAGTTTTTTATGCACAAGTATCCAGTAATTATCCCTTATAATTGGAGCTCATTTTCAATCACACATTCGTACAACTCCTGATTTCACAATTAAAATCAACGTATACGAATTTTTGCATATTTATGCAGTAAATGTCTTAGTAAGCATTTCATATATTAAGTTAGAAAGCTTTGCAAAACATTTCGTAACTGTAGGCCACCTAATTGCTTCGTAGGATTGGGTTATTGTTACGCTCACTTTTCTAAACTTGTTTTAAGATGTAAGATTAGTTTGGGTTTAGGATGTTTTTTATATTTTCTTTTTATATTTAGTTGTGGAAATTAAATATAATTCAATTCTGGTGTGTCCTGCAGTTGGAACGCTTTGTCTGGGAAGTTCCAAAAGGTCACATTAAACCCAGAAATAAAGAATAATATATAGAGATTATAGAGCCTCAGACCACTGTGCACATCTGACAGAGATAACAGAGCTCCAATGGAAGAGAAGTACTTTATCTATCCTACAATACCAAATACATGCATAGGGACCTTATAAGGGACTTCATAAGGATTCATAAGGGACCTTAAATTGCTGTTCAAGTCAGTTTACTGAATGTTTTGGTGCCTATTACTGCACCTGTCCAGAGCAGATTGATGTGGGGGTCGGTTTTAACAGGCCAGATGCTACTTGCAGGCCCCCAATTTGTCATCAGCCCTTTACAGCCACGGTCAAAGCCAAATTACACTTTGATAAAATTGTAAACATTTATCCAGGAGCTTTATTTTGCTGTTTGTCCCCACCTCAACCATTATGTGAGGCAGTTGGTTGTATAACAGCAAAAACAAGACCTTTACAGTGGCTATACTGAATGGAAATCCACTAAAGACCTCATTGTTCATCAGGGCTCTATTAAGCTTGCATAATGATGCAGAGGAAATATACCAAAAGAGCATTATCATTCTTTGCCGCCTCCCCTAGGAAACCAAACAATGCTCAGAAACCTCTGTGACTTCTCTCCGCCTCCTTAAGGGTAATGAGCCTGCCATCGGAATTAAAGGCCAATGAATTAGCCCTCGGCCTTGCTTTTAATCAAGCCTCAGATCACCAGCAGATTGCTCATCACTACCTTTCCAATTTCCACAGGCTTAATTATTTAGAACTTTGTTCTTCCAATGAACTCTGCACTGCCTCAAATTAAAGTGAACAGAAATACCAAATTTACAAAGAGAGTACAACTGTGGCCGTGCCACAGTAATACCTGCTTCATTAGGATTTCTCTTTTTCTAATCAATTTATCTAATCGATTGGAGTCAAAGCATCAGGGAGGGAATACATTAAAGATGAGCTTTATTGTACCACAGAGTCAGACCTGGAAATCATAAAACAGAAGAGCACTCATGGTGAGTTAAAAATTGGTTTGGAGCAGAACATAATTGTGACTGTTTCTATATTTCTACTGTAAGTATTATAATTAGACATGTTAGGTGTCAGTTCTAAAAAGGGGTCTCTCTCTCTCTCTCTCTCTCTCTCTCTCTCACACACACACTCTCTCTCTGTCTCTCTCTGACACACATCTGGACAAAAGGGAGTTTTGTTCCCTCAGTATTGACTGGAAGGCTCTGCCTCCTCCAAGGCTGCCAACAGTGGCCCCGCCCCACTTTTCACTTAGCCATGTGTCACTGTGCCTTGCTCACCTCCTCAGTCAATGGTCGGGTTTTACATTTGTGCATCAGATAATGAGCTAGCTTACAGCCAGTGCTCCCCACTGGTTTCAATGTGAAACGCTTAACATGGTAACAAGCTGTTACCATAGTTAACTGAAGTGTCAATGAAATATTTTCTCCATATTGTTAAAACCTCCTGGTGACAAACCGCAACAGACTAAACTGTCAGTAAAGTAACCTTCACTAAAGTAAAGTATCCCGGTAATCCTTCCTCAGTTTGAGGTTTCTCAACAGCGCTAACTGTTTTTTAGGTTTAAGCAAATCTTAAATTTGCATAATCAACTAAATCAGTGAACAACCCTCACTTCCTGTCAGATGACTGAAGGCTCTGAGTGTTTGATCACTAGAAGTGATTAATAGGTAATGGATTTTTCTCTTATCAGCAGTAAAGATGAGGTGAGCAACGTGTACCCACTCTCTCCCTCTGAGTCTCTCTCTCTCTCTCTCTCTCCCTCTGAGTCTCTCTCTCTGAGATTATAAAAAGAGGAAGTAAGCTAATGTTTTCCTGATCTTCATTAGTGTCACTATTAGTTAAATATGTAATTTTGACCGTTGGCTTACTTACCAATGTGGTCCCTGTCCCTAACTTAATCCTGAGAAACAAACCTCAGCAATTTGTAACTGAGAATGAACCAACAATTTGTCTTCCCTTCCCCACAGGACAAGATGATAAGACTCCAGTTTGTCTGGAGCGCTGCTTTTGGTGTGGAAGGGTTTGAGACAAAGAATACACGTTTTTGCTTTGATCTACACTGAGGCTGAGAGATAAAAGTGCTTTAAATTTCATTTGTATTTTAAGGGCAATATTTGACTCATGAGAGAAGCTTCTTGAAAAAAGGCTCTCATTGCATTTCGTTTAAAGCTAATTACTACAGAAAGATCAATGGTTTACTTGCGTTAAGGGATGTCAGCGGAAGGTTGGACTTAAACGGAGTGGTGAACGCATTCTTTGACTGGATTTCACTTATCTGTTCAATCTTTCTGAGCTGGTTTATTAAGAGATAATTAGGCTGAATAATGACACATTTTCATAAAGCAATGGTTTGAACCAGATGAGGTAGGTTGATTTCTTTTTTTTAACGAACTGTTAAATTTTTACAGGCCTTTGCATTTTTTTTTTTTTTTTTTTTTGCCAACTGGTTAAAAAAATAAATCTAAATGAAAGAACACATTCTATGCTTAACATTTGCATAACAATCCCTGGCCTTTCTCTGACATTTAATATAGCCTATGAATTCTAATCAGCCCCAATAATGAGATGGGAAATACCAAGTGTGTCAGTAAAAGGTTTGCCTCAAATGAATCGCAAGGCTTTCTCTCCCCCGCCACCCCCCCCCCCCCCCCCCCCCCCCTAGATAACTGTGTTTTATGTATCCCGCTGAAGGAGACTATCTGCACAGAACTGCTCCATCTTGAAATGCAAACTTGAACTTAAAGGCACAATCAATACTTTGTTGACTAAAGTCTTTTCTAGACAGCATGAGTTTTCCCTGGGTGCTGCAAATTGCTTCAGGAAATGTTTCTCCATCAACTGACTAGAAAGCACAGAGAAAGCAAATAGGTAAATAGCGATGCAGCTCTGAGGAGTGTCTACTAAATTCCTGAAATGTAAAAAAGTAAATTTGAATGCAATGAAGAGATGTCAGCCCTGGGTCACAAACCCAAGGTTGAGTGTGACACCTCCGCTGCATAATACTGGCAGGAACAGGAGGAAAGAAAGAGGGGTGGTGGGATGCACAACATGAGTTGCACCAGGGAAAGAATTGATTATCAAGCACAGTCAGGGTTTTTCTTGGTTTAAAATGGGTCTTTGGTGGTTCCTCTGTCATGAGGGTCAGATCACTTTATATCCCAATTTGCATATTAGTGGCATCAGCCGTACCGATTTCATATTGTCTGTAAGTTTCATAAAGGTAAATCCCCAACTTTTCAAGACCTTTTTAATGCCACTTAGAATGAAATATAAGAGCAATGTCACCACCAAAATTAACATGAAAATGAAAAAAAAAAAAAAACAGTTGCCTTATCAGAGTGTGGGTCTGCATGACTGGGCTGATTTCTCACTAAAGAGCACAATAACCAACCTTTTTTAGACCTCTAAAACTGAATTGAAGACTTAAAGGCTGTATTTAGCAGCTTTATTTAGCAGCTGTATTGAGGCCTTGAATATCAAATTCAAGATATTTTAACATTACAAAGGACGAACTTTTGAACCCCCTTTGCCAGCTAAGCAAAGATGCTAATAGACCGCACATGTGTTACAGCTGATGTCTGCATCCACAGCAATCTAACACCCTACAAAGGAAATAAAACATCATGTTGCAAAACTTAATATTTGACCAAACCAAATCAGTGTCTATGTTTTTATTTCTAAAATATAACATATAACATATAGAACAGCAATGATGTGTAAGGTATTTAAAAGTAATAGGAAAGAACCAGTATGGATATGATTTGCTAAATGTCAAATATGTATATATACAATGACCTCAGTCCATTAAAGTCTTCTTGGAATGGGTTTTTTTACACACACACACACACACACTCATCTCTCGTCTGCTCTCCTTATTCCTCTGACTCACAGTCAGCACACACATGATTTCTCTGAAGCGCTTCCTTGGCATGGTTTGTCTGAAAAAAGTCTGCTCAAATGTTTGTGACTGGTAGCTGTCAATATCCATGTCTTTACTGCCATGTATTCCATGGTAATGCAGAGGCACAGTGAATACTTTCAGTTCATCCAGAGACACGTCCTATGTTTCATGTTTCACGCCTCATTACACTCTTGCTCTAAAGGTATGTCAGTAATCATATGTGTGAAATTCGTTTTGATGTTTTGACGCTCACTTGATCAAGAGTTGAACAGACGTTTACACCTGAGTACCAACATCCTGTAGTTAATTGTTAAAGCATGGGGGTATTTTGTGGGGAGAAAATTGCAAACATTTTTAAACCGCAGGCCTTTAAAGCCTACATATTTGTGGAAAGTCATGGAAGCATGAGCATTTGCATTGTTTGAGAAATTCTAATTTAAAATCTCAATGTCCAGTTACATCAGCCCACAGTGTTATGACCGTTTCAGGAACTGTAAACACCCTGAATTTGTTGCCAAATGCTTTGGGAGTGAACACATTTACATTTTTCCCCTTGGTCTGAAAAAGTAGCTAGATTTGCCACTAGTAATTTAGAAAAATAAAGTCGCAGTCAGAAAAGTGTTTAATCTAGTGACAAAGTGGCCAAGTAGGCAACACTTGCTGTTTTTAGCCAATCAACACAGTGGGAAATCCTGCCTACACAACCAATGAGATATCTGCTGCTGTTTCTTCTGCTTAGCAAGCTACCGAGTTTGTTATATAATGCCGTCTGCTGGTCGGACGACAGCATCGCTCTAATGTTGCTGGGTTTTTTTTTTTCAGTTTGTTTCTCAGTTCCTCGTTTTTTCCCTTTGGGGCGAAAGGGAAAGGCTTTGGCGGCCACCAAAAGTTTCCCTATGCAGGAAAAACCATGACTGTGTGCCTCAGCAGCATAAAAGAAAAACAAGTTAGGAAGAAGTATGACAGAGACGGTATATTAAGACCCCGCCTCAGGGGTTCATTTATCCCTGCTGGCCAATGACTGCATCCTTCCAGCACTGTTTCTCTTGCATCTCCTACTCTGACTACCTCAGCCTATTGTAAACACAGGGGAGCGGAATGCCCAGTCTGCTTTATTGCTTTCTCTGTAGTAATACAGTTTTCAATTGAATTCTGCAGAACTTGTCACTAACTTTGTATCATAACAGAAAAAATACTTAAAATCTTAAAATTGTAAAAGGACAGTATCACAGAACTACACAAAGGAAGCAATGCTTTTGCACACATTGAAACACTGCCTGTCCCTGTCCCTCCTTCAAGGATACACACTGTGAACCAATTTCAGACTGCAGAGTATAGCAGCATAACTTACGAAAAAAATCAGCAGTGCTGAGAAGAAAAGATATAAAACCTAGAAATCATTTCAGGTTTCCACATATTTTCTGTTGTATCCCTGCTGTAAGCTCAGCAATCCATCTCTGCTGGCTTGTTCCATATGCAAACTTAATCGAATCACAAAACAAAAGAGGCAAAGCGCTAAGAGCTTTTGTGTAACTGCATTAAATTTCATTGCACAGGATGATACTTTCATCCCCATTGTTCTCAAATGGTGTAGGGTCTGCAGTTGGTCCTTTCACCAAAAAATAAAAAATCTAAAAGTAGTTTCATTAAGATTCATAATATTTGGTATGGCCTATTTGACAAAAAGGCATGAAAAGGCTGTCTCTCTCGTGACACTTCAAGAGACTAAGGCTTTTGAAAATGCTGAGTAGTTGGACTGGTTTCAGAGAGTGATGAAAATTAGTCTGGGAGTTATTTCTTTTCCCTGATTCATTTTCTAAGGCGTAGGAAAAAAAAAAACTGCTACCTACTTCCCATTGATTATAGAAGAAAGGAAGGACGTTTGCCACATGTCTAACTAGGAAGAAAAATGGGTTTTGTAATTCAACTGATTATACTATACACTTTTTTCACAGAAATTTAAACACTTTACATGATTCATAATGCATTTATTGCACCTGAACAGCTAAATGGTACATTCACATGCTGATTCACGCCTTATCTCAACTTCCATTAGGTGCCTGGCATTTGGGACCATTAGCCTGGTTTGTCCAAAACACACAGATGTGTAGTCTGGCAGAAATCATGTATGAAAAAAAAAAAATATTATACTGGAATATTAAACTATGTGGGTTTCTTTCTGAGGGTTTTACATATCACATTCATTACAGTACATGCTCATGACCTGATTCCATCAAAATTCATAACACCTTCATTATAGATTTACATACTGTATGTCACATGTAGCCTATGTAACATGATTATGCAGAAGATTACAGAATGTAATGGTAAAAAAAAATAAAATAAATAGTTTCATAGTTTTGTTTTATATATTATTTTATAGCTGTTAATGTTTTGTTTTATATTTTAATTATTTTATAGTTTTAAATTACTGAACCAAAAAAAAAAGGTGTATTTTGGTGAAACCTTCGCTGGTTTTAAATGGGTCTCCTGTAAAGTTAAATGAGCCTGAGTTCATGGTGTTTGGTCACAAATAGAATTGCTTCCCTGAACTCATTGCTATTCCGGTCATTGCTCAACATACAGGATATCAACAACGCCTCGGCCAAACACTTTTCAGTGGATTCAATGGCTCAAACGGAGGATTTATTAGAATTATTTGTGTTACATTTGGCACTCATAATATGCACCTCAAATCAGCAGGGTTACATCACATATTACCCACTATATATACAGTATATTAATGAGAACCCAAAAAGCAAAGTAACATTTTTCGGAGTATATTATTCCAAGCATATGTGCCCAGAGCCAGGCATACTGTATGCATATCAGCAGAGGGGTCGAAGCACACCGGCAGTCATTTCTTGTTGAAGGCTGGCTGTGGAAGGAAACAAACCTGTGACCTTCCAGCCGGAGAACAGTCGCTGTCATCCTCAGAAATATGAGGCCAGACTGTATCAGGGCCTGGGAACAATTTGCTTCAGTCAGGCTGTCAGCAAAGCTCTACAGACACTCCTGCTGCATTAGTGTATACATGCAATCACAATACTGATTTATTTAAAAAACTCTTTTCTTTCATGTTTGAGGGCATTGAATCACTTATTTGGGCCATGTGTCATGTGGTGGTTGACACCTTGAGACTTGCTCTTGGGTTTTTAAACAAGTATTTATAAATCCAAGAGGCAGGTCTTTTCCAGGCTAAATCATAAACTCCTTGAAGCATGGAGTTAACCTTACCAAGGTTGAAGCAGCTCTGCATACAAATTATATGGACATACATTAAAATAAACAGCCACTTGAGTTTCCACAATTCTTAATCTGTACAAATAATCAAAATGTAATTTAAGTTTATGAGACACAACAGTTGTTTTGAGGATCTACCAAATGCAAATATCTAATGACTCCTCTAGTCTTTTATATGATGATAATGTGCCAAAAGATTTAATAAAAATAAGCCTAACCTCTCACTTTTAGAAGCATATAATAGAAATATGTCTTAGTCTACAGCAGACTTCATTTACTTTCTTTAAATAGAATGGGCAATACACCTCCAAGCCTTTAGTGACCTGCATAATAAAATAAAGGTTGAATAAAAAAATACAAATAAAGTCCAGTTTCCTGAACAAGAGCTCTATAATGGACATTGATTTAATATTTATGAATGTCAGTCTAGCTGTTATAAAGCCGTTGTTTGGGTGTTATGTGTTGATGTGCGTGTGAATGTGTTAGGAACCCGTTTTCAACTAAGGTGTCAACACTGAGATTAGATGGCATGCCCAGCAGACAGAGCCAGCCTGAGGACCCACGTTTGACAAGAATGAAAGATTTATATGTGAAAGTGTCTCAAGTTGCTCACAGTGTCACACCTTTAAATTTGAAATATGTCAAGACGCCTCTTGACTGACAAGACTCATTTCCATGTAGCCCAAGGAGCAGTTGTCACAACTTCAATTGAAATCACATCACATGCAAAAAGCAGAAACAGATCAATTCTGTCCATGAAATTATAAATGGTTTAACTTTATAGAGTTTGTGTCTGAATAAGTGACTTAAAAATGCAAAGTTCAGGTTGTGAGTTTTGCGATGCATATTTCAGGACATGAGGTGGACGCGGGCACCTGGTTGCTCTCAGTAGGTAGCTTCATAATCAGCCGGAGGAACAGATTGTTCACTTACATTTTTGTCTTGTCATCATTTCCGGCTGCTGAAAGAATTGGCTGATCTTAGCACTGTTGGCAGCCGAGCCCCAGCCAATTTGTCAAACTTTCTTACAGGAGAGGAGGTAAACAGTGTGTATTAATATACACTGAGTGTACAAAATAATAGAAACACCTTCCTAATATTGAGTTGTATCCGTTGTCTCTCCTGTCTGCTTCCCTTCATCCACATCTTCATCTTGGAAATCTTAATTTGTTGTACACTCAGTGAAAATTTGAATTTATTACTATGACACCCAACCTATAGCTTTCGAGTGTCACTTTGCTTTATATTTGGATTAATCTTTTCAATAATACAATATTTCTTTGTGTAAAAAACTTTGTAACTGGAGCCATACAAGCCACCAATTGATTCTTTGAAGCATCAAATCAATAGCTTCCGTCACGCCTTTGGTTTCCCTCTTAGTTTTCTCCAATCATAATTTCCTGTAGGAGAGAACAATTGAGGAAGTTTCTGATGCAGCGCTTTGAAATGGAATAATAATTACATTTACCAATATGCTCAAAGTTATACTATAACACTTAGTTCAACAAGGTTCATGGAGAACTCATTGGCACTAAGCCTCTGTGTGACTTAATTACACAATCATCACTCATGATCACTCCCCTTTAGAACGTCCCTGTTGGATAGATTGAAGTTAAATACGTTTTCATGACAGTAGCTATTACAGCTGTCATTGCTCTACAGGCCTGTAAAACCAAGCTTACACCCAGGGAGCAGCTCCCCATTTGTTATCTAAAGGATAAGAGATCAAAGAGATCAGTCAATTAAAGTGCAGTACAAATAATGGTCAGATGGTTAATCGGAAATTGAAATCAGCAGCAGTGTTGTTGTTTAGGGTCGAAGCACATATGTACACCTGTCACTGAGTAAATTATGCAACGTTTGTGAGACAGACAAGCTGGCACTGCTTTGTGACCATGATGGATGAGTCCTTCTTAAAAGGAGTTTTCCTGTATTTTCCCATAACCCACTGAAATGTATGTGGCTACTGACATGACATGCTCAGATAATCATTCCATATCAGACATCGCCCATCATTACTTGCTTATACCAAGGCTGCTGTTATCCCTTGGGGTTCCCCTGGTTTCAGCCACAGTCTTCAGGCTCTAAAAATACACAACTGATGTCCAGGTACCAGGTAGGGAACAACTAACTAGCTAGCAGTCCCACTAGACTCTCCTCATGCCGGTTGGAATTGGAAAGTTATCATTTCTTATCATTTTGCAGTTTTTGGCAGTGGAGACAGCCAATTACAGTATGTACAACGTGGCATGACTGACATCAGGACAGGCTAACAAAAATATAAAATACTGTGTGTTTTGGGAATTTACTAGCAGAGGATGAATGTGCACATCACTAGCGTGTTTTCCCCGCTTAGCCCCACCTCTCTGTTTTCTATTTATATTTGTGTTAATCCCTGGGGTGAAAATTTTGTCTTTGACCTGTGTGCCAACTTCTCCATTACAGGCCATTAACCTTGGGAACTTCAAACATGCAGCATCAAAGTCCATATCCATAACCTTCTGAAAGAATTATGGCCGACTCTGGCTCCTGTTATTGATGGGGCTGTTCCTACCTGTGTGACACGTTTTGTTCAGGTAATCATACCAGATTATCTGTTTGCCAATTCTGCTAATCTCCGCCTGGACTCCAGAGGTTTTAACCAGAGTTTTGATGCTTTATATAGAGTTGTAGCAAACAAACACTATATGTGTACAAGCAAGGAGTCCAGATACACTGTGTAATCTCATTTTCTGTATGCTATGCTCACTGGCCCATATACCCAGATACGAATAATGAAAGTTTATAAGCCTCAAGTGAAAGTTAATGATGAATTAAATAACAATAATAACTTAATATTATAAATATTTGTAACTGAGTGGTACATCATTAGTAATGGCATTACCTAATGTTAATAGTATACATGTACACTTAGATCTACATACCCTTCTTTAGGATATCTTTTCTTTTACCGATAACTTTACTAATAATGCTGTATTGTACAAGTGATGCGTAACATATAAATGATGTATCATTTATGGTAAATCATTTATTAATGTTGAATTGTTGTGCTGTACTCATGTTTTACTCATGTATTATAAATGATTTGTGAGTATATTTGTTAAACGGTTGTACAGTTGTTTGTAGCCTTACCTTTTCCTAAGTATTTCTAACTCTTTATGAATTTTTTGTAAATGTATGCATAAACTGATTGCTACTAATTAATGAAACCGTGTGCAGCCCCTAATCTAAAGTTGCAAAAAATAACAGTCTATAAACATTTAGTAAGCCACTGGTTGTCATCAGGATGAAGGAAAGATATAAATGACAATGCAGTAACAACAATTTGCTTCAGACACATGGCAGCCATAAATGATTAATGAGTCGGGGTGGTAAACCCTGCCTGGACAGCACAGCAGATGGAAACAGAGGAAAACTCAACTACTCTGTAAAAGATCCACCAAAATTATCACCAGTGCAACACCAAGATATCAGTCCAGTGCAACAATTTAACATTCATTCATAAATAATTTTTGAAGGATTTAAGTATTATTTGTTAATGATGTAAAATTAATGTAGGTCAATATGTAGGTCTAACTTTACATATATTAACATTAGGTAATGATGTGCAAAGGCTGTACAGTACTAGGAATAGTATTCTTCACTTGTTAATCAGATATATATTTTTAACTAGTGTCATTACTAATGATGTACTACTCAGTTTATAATATAAGTAACTTATTATTTAGTTTCCCAACACCCATAATGTCCTAGAGTGCTTTTGACTTGGGGCACTTAGGTTCATATTCACAAACACAGTAGACAGCAGCAGTGGTAATGTAGGATCTTAAAACAGGCTCTTGGCTGTAAGATCTCATTCATTATCCGAAGTTGCAAATAATTCACAGCTGTGTGAACAGCAACCCAGCAGTTTCTAAGAAAATAACTGATAAATGCTTTTGTGATGAGTGCCTTTTGCCCGCAGAACTGATCACTCTGCTGGTACAGCGGTTTGGATTTTCCGCCGTAAGCTCCAGCCTGCTGCGGGGCTATGTGGACCTGAGAGAAGAAGTAATGATTACAGCATCCAACAGAGGAGGGAAGGCTGTGACAAGACAGCTGTTCACAAATCCTCAAATTTCTCCTTGCCTTCAACCATCAATACAGTCAGATTAGATTTGATAGAAGACCAAATGTAATGTTGGAATAATGTGGAAAGCCTTGGTCTCCATCTCATGAAGCAAGTAGCAACTGTGAGTCTTGTTGTGATGGTTACTGAAGGACAAGAACACCTATTGCTTGAGCTCATACATATGTATTTCTATAAGAGTGGGATTTCCTCCACAGACTATGACAATGAAGCAGAGAGATAGCAGTAATGCAGATTAGGTTGTAGGGCTGTACGCCCATGGGAGTCCATGCATGTATGCACTACATGAAAGAAAGCCAATTAAGGAATGGACATTGAGACTGGGAATACAAGACAAGTTAAGTACCACACCTCCAGAGATTAACACAGTATAGTTACACTTCATTCTAATTAGACTTAATTACTGTTAATTACTAGAGGTGAAATGTATGCCAAAGCTCCACATATCTCATTCAAATCACATCATGGCATTTCTGATAAACTGTTTGGTCGTTTAATTGACAATGTGAAGAATACTTTCAAATTTCAAGTAGGGCTGTGCAATGTCTTTTTTAAAACTAAAATACATACTGTAGCACACTATAGATCTCCATATCTTCTCTGACAGTACAGTACTGGCTGTTCACTAATATGCTGTCCATCAGATTAACTGTAACATGATTTTATGTTCCGTTTGCTCTACACTGGCAAGAACATGTGGAGTTGAATTTGAATGTTAACTGACTAGACTGTCACCTTTGTGGGCAGCTCTGTTGTCTACCCTGGGATGAACAAAGATACCTGTCGTATCGCCATGTTCTTGTTTCCCCGCTAACCCCAATAGGAAGCGAAGCCTTGTCCGATCAGGGGTTTGTTGCACTATGTTGTCGGTACGTGCAACTGAAAACAGTTGTATGCAAGCTACCTGTCCTGAACAATTCAAACTATCCCAGGAATTATTTGGATAAACATACACTGCCTTAATGCTTGGTAAGCTTTCATATTTTTTCAGTGTTTTTACTCAAAGACCAAAAACCTTGGGTCAAAGAAAAAACTGCTATTCGTTTCACTATTTAGAGGAGAATAGCAGAGAGGGTCATACTGGTGGAGAAAGCGGACACTTGCACTAGATCAGGAGTAAAGTCAAGTCACACACGGTATGTGGATTTGAGAATTGTCTGTGGAAAAGGAAACTGTTCTCTGGTGATAAATACACTCAGATTTAAAAATCTGACTTGTGCAGAAAAGGTATTGCCCTCTCTCTCTCTCTCTCTCTCTCTCTCTCTCTCTCTCCCTCTCTCCCTCTCTCTCTATTTGCAGAACGGTTACAGTTCATGTGGGAATATACAAAATTGGATTGTAATTGGCTTCAGTCTGTGCCTGTGCTTGACATGATTACAAAATATATTTTGTTAGAGTCTAAGGTTGAAAAACAGATTTAATCAGATTTACAGTAACCCTGTCTATGCCAAATCTTTGTTTACAAACAGCAGGGCTCAGGTTCCTATTAAGAAAAATGCACATCTCTGAAAAACAAAATCCTCAGTGTTGGAGCTATTTAATGACAGCATATCCCATTTGGTAGATGCTTTCATCCAAAACACCTTACAATGCCAAGAGTGAATACATTTTGAGCCTGGTTGGTCCCAGTGGGAATCAACCAACCATAGCAACCACATCAAGATGAACAACAAGCCGCAGTGCAAAAGCATGTCAGAATCAAACTGTTCTGTAGCACTTCACATTGATGGCGCTCTCTGCAAGTAAGGATGATTGCATCCTTCTTCACTTTTCTGAGACCTTCAAGTATGTGTCCATTTGCACATACATACACACACACACACTCGCACACACAAACACATGATCCTATACACCCATGTACACTATACACACACAAGGGAGCACACATACGCAGACTCCCGCAGCAAATAGCATGTGACCCTCCACCTTATCGCTTCCAATCGATGACTAACAGTGTTGCCTTAGCACTTAGTCTCTCCAACGATTGAACCAGTTTCTCCCACACAGCCGAAGCCTGTCTCTACAGGGAGGTAGGCCAACCCTAGACATGCCCAAGGCTCTGGATTAATAGATTCTACCATAGTTTATTATTTTTAGGATCTCTAGTTTTCATTGCCTTATTCGCTGTTATGTTTTGTCTCTGTATCTCCACTAGACTGATGTTTACAATTTTAGGTTCTCCCTTGAACTGTACGCCTCAAAAACACCTCAGAGTGTAGCTGACTGCCACTGTAGCAAACTGACTGTATATGGTGAATTAAGTAAGATTTTAACTGTCCCATACCACAAAATAACCATAATATATCTCAAGAGGGTTTGATAGGGTTATGGATCAATACCGATGGCTCATCAATTACTTCTCCAGGTGCTGAGATTCCTGGCTTTCAAAAGCTCACTTTCCAGCAGCCCGTACTCTCTCGTTTTGAACCCCCCCACCCTTCCTCACATTTTCAAATGCTAAACAATGGGGGACCAAAAATGCAAATGATAGAGCAGTATTGCTAGACAGTAGAACCTGTTGGATCTCTGCACAAAATGAAAATGTGACTTTATTATTTTGGGGAATTACAGTCTACCCTAAACTGTACCACAGATCTGTTGATGATGTTGCAATTCCTTGGTTGCCGATGCAGGTCGATAAAAATCATAAATTACTTAATGCCCCTTTAATACTTGAAAAGATTAAAGTAAGGTAAATAAACACAAATTAGACTGTAATATCTGTGGAAAATGCAATACACTGTTGACATTAACTTGGCACAAGAGGAAAATAGGTTTTCCTAATATTGCCCAATGTTCAAACACATTCCTCGATTGCAAAGTGAAACTTTTATCGTTTATGCAAAGCAAAGCTAGCTGGTTCATTCTGTCTTTTGATTGATTATCAATACGCCAAACAATCATTATCACCTATAGTGGCAAAGAGGGAGCATTGCTTGAGCTCAAGTCACAATGCTTTGCTAGAGCCTCTGCGGCTGATTATATTCCAGTGATACATTACTACTAAATGATCAGTCCCATAGCGCATCCCCCTGGCCACATCCCACCGCTCCAATCTGCAGATGAGTGTGGGAGGAGGTGAAGTACTCTCTGTCTGTCTGCCTGTAGGGCCGTCCGCAGGAGGCTGGTGCCAGAGAGAGCTCGGTTGGAGAGATTCAAGTGTGCATATCGAAAGGCCAATGGAGACAGATAGGGGACAGGGACGTTTAGACAAGCCCCTCTCGCATCGCCTTTGAAAACACGTGAGGTATTTTTCTGCCTGTCATCGCCTGTGGTATCAATTACTGCTCCCCCAAAAGAGATGCCACGCACGGCGTAATGGAGATAAATGGGCTGCATGCTGTTGGCATGGAACACTGGCCTCCCGTGTGCGTCAGTGATATTAGCTGAATATTACTATCGATGTCTCTCCCTCAGAGCTGGGTCAAAATATTTCTCATCAAGACAAATTTCTATTGTGGAGTCTGCCCAACTCATGTGCAGCAAGGTTACATTTCCTCGTGGATTTTAAAACCATCTAAAAGCCCTAAGAACTGAGCATTCCTAAATCAAGCCATAATTCATGGGGAATTGAGCCTAAACGACTCGTTGGCACGATTGAGGCTTTTCAAGTGATGTGGCTTGGCGCTCTCTCTTGCCATGGGGACAGGCCTGATTAGCATTATGGTGATGGATCAAAGCAGTGGTGCAGTCATCATTCAGGAGACCTTTGATACTGGAGTATCAGATCCGGTGCGCTCCAGCCATATCACTCCCTAATGCAATGTTATGACAGCACTTGACCTTGCAGTTGCTTCTCATCGAAAATGACTCCACAAATCAACAAGCTCTTATTCTCTTTGCCTATACAGTCAAATCTGGGAGTGTAACCGTCAAGAGAGCGCAATGCCAGTTTTCTAATCTCTTTTGCAGCAGGCGTTGGCGATGTGCGGGTGTCGGTGGCGGAAGTGGCGCGTGTATTTGTTGCGTTCAGCCGAGGAACTGCTTTCAACCAAAACCTCATAGAACCAGTTTAATCAAGGAACAGTGATTCATCAGCATCATCAGGATGTGATTATTGGTCTTTACACAACTCTGCTGTACAGGCGATTCATCACTAGCGTAGTCTTTGGGACACAAAGAGGAAATAGCCATAATTAATCTCATTGTGAAACGTTTTCTCGTTCTCCAGGTTAATGTGGTTTGCGTTTAATTGATGTGAACCTGGTGAAAATCTTGGGGAAATATAATGTGACCAGCCTTAAGTTTGCTCACGACGAGATGAATTAATCGCACACAAACAATATTAATAGATTAAACCTCATCAGTTGTGTGTGTATTCACATGCCACTTGTCATTGCACATCAAGTTAGCCATCCCTTTGGTATTTCTCTCCATTTACCTGTTTATATTGGACATGTCCATCTCTGTGATGCCGCTGTCGCTCTCTTTACACTTGCCGGCTCCTCGAGTGCCAAATTAATGTTTCAAGCTGCCCTGGAGAATCTGTGTCTTCATATCGTACATCTGAGCCACACACATGAGAAAAATCTAACACATTATGTCAATTCTACACCATTTTCTGCAACGTTCCCCCTGGAGACATCACCCATTCACCTGCTAGGAAAAGAGAGGAAATTAATCATTCATTCCTTAGGCACCGTGGGGCCTTCTCTGGTATCAGCACCACCACCACCTACCACCGACTAGCATGGGCAGCCACACCGAGCAAGGTCATTAGTGGAAAGGGAGAGGAAGGGAGAGAGCCTTTTGTGCACTGGGGAGTCTAGGTGGTTACTGGACATGATCCAGCAATGGAACAGACAGGTGATGACAGAGAGGGAGAGAGGAAGCAAAGGAGACAGAGAGAGAGAGAGAGGGGGGGGGAGGGGGAGAGAGGGAGGTTGGGAGGAGGAGATGGAGCGTAAGAGAGGTAGATAGGAGAAAGAGGGTGGAAGGGAGGGAGTGGATGGTCTGGGAGAGAGCGATAGAGACACAGTAAGGATGAGAGCGGAAGAGAAAGAGAAGGCCTGTTATCTGGGGAGAGTGGCAGTTTGGGGGCTGGCTTCTCGCAAGGCTGCCATCCAGTCCTAATGACCTAACGCTCCGCCAGAAGGGGCGGGTCGTGTGCGAGAGCCGTGGGAGCAGAGGCCTCCACCCGGAGAATTACTGATGTGTGAAGCAACTAGAGCATGGCAACCACAAGTATAATAAAAAAAATAAAAAAATAGCGGGCTACATGATGCTTGGTTAAAGCAGGAGCTGTGTCTTCACTTGCTGCGGTCTAATCAAAAATGAAACAATATCAATATTGCGGCGAGGATAATTTGAGAGGGACAGTAATAGTTTGTACAGTATTGTACATGATATATTGAGCTCTATTATGCAAACTGAGACGTCTTGTCTTCCTGTAACGTCTGCTGTTTCCAACTGTGTTGCTATTTTTTGCTCTTTTATTATTTATTATTTTTTACTCTTCTGTCATGGCACTGTAACTAAGAATTTGTCCTTAAAAGACAGATGATCACATTGTCTGATTGGCACAAAGCCTGTTTCTCTGTTTGCATAAGCACTGAAATTCCTCCTAACTTTGCAATGTTTCATCAGTTTTGCACATCAGGGACACCATGGGTGGGTTTCTGGAGAACCCTTGGGTTTAAAAACCATTGGAATGAATAAAACCAGAAATGATTCTTTAATTACGGAAGCATATTGCACTCGTCTTGAAAAGATGATTTGCCGGGTTTTCCTGTGATAACAAGATCTTTTCCTTGTAATTATGATATATTTTCTTGTTATTATGAAAAGAGGATTTTGTAATATTGAGATCTGTTCTTTTCATTATGAGAAAAGGATCACAAGGCTGACATTGGTTCTGATTCTTCATCACAAGTTAAGGAAAAATATAAGTGAAAATCAAAATCTGTTTCCAGCTCCGTCAATACACACATTTTTCACTTCAATATTCAAATATTTTAAAATAATTCAGCTAATTAATAATGTAATATATCAATAACTATGACATAGGTAGTCACCATAACCTTATCAGTGTTTTCTGTCCAGAATTCTATAATTATTTGGGCCACTGATGCAACTGATTTACAACTACATGCTCTTGTATTTTCAAAACAAATAGTTTGTAGCCTGACTCCATTGTAGGATTTTGACCCTACAATAGATCCTAGTTGATATTGTAGGTCCAATATGTGAACTATTTCCATGTGTACGATTTTGAAGGCAGTATGTCAGTTTGAAATAATACCATCCTGTTGTGTCCTCGATTGCAAGTTTGTGAAATCATTTTGGGCCACAAATATGACAGATGTCCTTTGAAGGGAGACTCAAACACTGTCAGATGGCATTGATTTCAGCCTGGCCCAATAAGGTTTTCTATCTCAATCAGGGGCCAAAAATGGCATTGTGAGCAAACTGACAGAGGCTGTTCAAGGGTTAAATATTTTGCAGATTTCATACTCGTTGGACAGCTCATAACCTCGGTTACATTCACTCACTCATTCATATGTTGTACATATTGTGCTTACAACTGCAAGTTTGTGACATCAAAGGGTTAAATCATTTTTGGCCACCAATATGACAGATGTCCTGTGTTATAAATCAGTTGTAACAGTGGCCAAAATTATTCTAGACTGAAAACACTGATCAAGAATCACATTATAGCAAAAAAAATCCCACAATAAGGAAGACACCCTAACCCTATCACATATTAAGAAGAAAATATCTTATAATAACGAGAAAATATCACATTCATGTGGAAAATATCGAATAATAACGAGAAATAATAAGATCTCAAAAGCAGTAAAAGATCTATACTACTGGTTAAATAAAGGTTGAATGAAAAATAATTAAAAGGACAAAAGGCATGAATTTGTGCAGTGGTCCACGATCCATCTCTCTTAGCATGTATTCCAGTGTTGATTGGATTTGAATTTTTAAATGTTAAACGTGGTACTTGGGATTTGCAGTGGTACTGTAGTTATGTATGAGTGCCCACTGCCCTGTGCAAGATGTTGGACTTAACCATTTTGTCTCTCTTAGTTATAACAAGCAAATAGTAAACATGTTGTCCCCCACCAGTGATGTAGTTCCACCCTTGGGTCAGTCAGTGATTGCTGAGTGTACTTGAAATATGAGTGAAATTGTATAAGCATTTTGGTATGGGACAATGAAAGGACAGATTGACCATATATTTCTGTTGCCTACTCTCCTCAGAATTAGGCTTACAAGTTATATCTTGAAATGTAGTAACTGTAATTGTCCTGTTTTTACTCAATACAGTACAAAATATAAGAACTGCAATACGCAATAAATACAATCCATACATTACACAATGTACACTACAATACAATTTATAATACAATATACAATATAACATACAACACCAGGAGCGTGAGTGTTATGAATAATATAAATGCTAAATGATAAGTGATATATGGTATTGCACAGTAGGTAAGTGGTAATATGATATAAGTAGTCAACACTGACGGCACAGTGGTAGTGCAGTGATGAGTGCAATAACAGTCCAACAGTCCAACAACTGTACAATAACTACAGTGTCTTGTGGTTAGAGGTTTGCCCAAAAATTCTCCATTGACTCTCACTTCAACACATCAACCCAGTCTGATGTCTCCAAGTGTGTAGTGTGTGTAGACTATTATGTTACCTATGATTACTTTAACTGTATTGCTTTACCACTGAGTCCCCATTCATTGTCCCCCACATTGTATGATAACTTTAACTGTACTAGTGCAGTGCCCGTTCAAAACTTGCCTGTTCGGAACGGGCCGACTGCTTGGCCTCCGGTATTGCTGCTTGCAGCTTTCTCGAGAACCGCTCATCCAAACAACTTCACACTCGACACTGCGCTTCCAGTCGCTTGCTTTGAGCCCCGCTGCTGCACAGAGCGCTGTTCGCTTGTTTATTCAAAGTTTATTAATATTGAACGTGTCGCGTGTCCAATCCGACACTGCACATCCTTGGGTCCCCAGCAATACACCCGCCAAGTGTGAAGTTGATCGGACGAACGGTTCTCGAGATATGCGAAGGACACACATACAGACAGAGATTCTTTGCTTTATAGTACTAGTGCAGTGCCAGTTCAAAACGTGCCTGTCCGGAACGGGCCGATTGGTGCTTGCAGCTTTCTCGAGAACCACGCGTGCCCGTACCGCTCGTGCCCGTAGTGCAGCTTTCTCGAGAACTGCGCGTGCCCGTACCGCTTGAGCCCCGCTGCTGCACAGAGCGCTGTCCGCTTGTTTATTCAAAGTTTAGTAATATTGAACGTGTCGCGTGTCCAAATTGCACTAAATCCGACACTGCACGTCCTTGGGTCCCCAGCAATACACCCACCAAGTATGAAGTCGATCGGATGAATGGTTCTCGAGATATGCGACGGACACACACACTCACTCACACACACACTCACTCACTCACTCACAGACAGAGATTCCTCGCTTTATAGTTAGATGATGACCTGCTTTACCACTGAGTCCTCAATCATTGTCAATGCCGCCCCCTAGCAGCACAAAGTCAACGTTACAGTGTGACTACTTTGGTGGGGGACAACAATACTAACCTCATGGAATACCAAATTAATTGAAATATGAAGGAATAGCAAGTACTCTCAAACAATGGAGAGTACTATTTCTACTATTTCTACTATTCAGCTGTCATGAATAAATTGGTTGAGCCTTAGCACCTTCTGTGTAAAATAAGAGCACTTTTGATACCACAATAAAGTTTGTTGACCAAAGTAAACAATTGATCCCTTCAAAATGAACAGTAACAGTGTGGTGATGGGTCAAAATGGCAAAAATCCATCATATTCTAGGAAATTATATAACTGTGATACTCACAAATCACTGCAATTTTCCTGTAATAAAGTCTAATCAAAACACATATATTTATTTTAAATTGCAATAATGTCAGAACAAGCTTCACATCATCTGGCTGCAACATGGTGTCCTTGTTGATGGAATTTTTCAACAACCTTCAACAAAAAACAGACATGTTTTGTTTCGTTTAGGCTCAAGACATGAAATAGTAAAAAAAAAAAATATATATATATATATACACAGTATACAGTATACAGTATATATATTTATATATATATATTTGCTCATCATATAGAAAGACAACACAGACTCTTGAGATACAGCACCAATGTCCAGAATATGATGAGCAAACATCACTGCTATGTCCTTTGACAACACTGACATATTGATTTCTGTCTGTCTTTGTTGTCTTCTCCTGAATGTCAAGTGTTGGGCTTTTTATGAGATGTCTGACAACAAGCCTGAATGATTGACTGAAGTTTTAATGAATAATTGAAGTGGCATCACAAGCAAAGGCTAGAGAGCGAGAGCAACAAGGGAAGCAGTGCACACAACATATAATTGCAAAAAAAAGTGGATCTTAGCCTCAAAATAAGGAGGCAAAAGAAGAGCTTGGTGATGGACAAACGGCCAAAGCACTTCAAACAAGCCCAAGCAGCGCAAAGGCACCCAGGGCAATTGGTGGCGAAACATAGCTCACCTGGTAGACCAAGGGAATAGCTATTGCGGAGTATAGAGTGGATTTTAATTATGCTGCTGTTCTAGTTTTCATTCGAACAGAGGGCCATTAATTCACAGAGACATTCATGCCCCGGCCCTGTAAGCCTCCCGAGAGATAAAGGCACATTGCTTTGACAATGTCAGCTTTGCAATAAAAGACTTTATGCAACATATTCAATGAGCAGGGACACATTGGTGCAATTCTGTCTGACAATGAGCATATAATATCATCCAGACAATCAATGCAATAGCTATTTTCTATGTAAATTAGTACAATTGATATCATCGATGTAATGCCTGAGATGGATGCCAAATATACAGCGTACGCATCTCTCTTTGTGACATGCTGTGCTCAGTCTGTCACACCGGGAGATTTTATAGCAAATTAAGTCCAGCATCAATTGTGATTGTTTCTATTTTTGGTTCTTTGTGACCTGCTCATAGTGGCATCAGCCTGAGACACTCAACACTGTGCTATGTTTTATTGACATTTTCATTTTCTAAATCTGTACTGACATTTGGTAAGCGTGTGTTATGCCGTTCAAAAATTCTGGCTGAGTAGGATTTTCACTGAATTTACAAAAATCTGCAGTGAAAGTTAACCTTATAATGAGAGCCACTGTAATTGTTCTAAAGTGGAGCCAAATACTGTCGCTGCATGTAGAGCAACGTGTGACAGAATCTGGCAAGACAGAAGTGTTGTTGCTCTTGCTGTGACCTTTTGCAAGCACTCAGCAAAGTATTGGGACGTCATCTCACAAAATAATGATAGATTTTCTCCTACCGAGATTAAGAAGTAAGAACCATGAGAGAGAAGGGTGCTAACAAGAATCTAAGGTGGCATTTGACAGAGATAAGTGCCGGCGAAACCTGTCTGGAGATGCAATCTGTGGCCTTTAGAAGTTAAATATTGGGTTTGATGCCCATCACTGATTTTTATCAGCCAAGGAAAATTAAAAAGCGGATTATTGCTCGTCTCTTAAGTACACTGTTAAGAGCTTCTCCAGTTTTTCTCAGCAGGATATAGTGCCAATTTTTCACGTCAAATCAGACATACAGTACCTTTACATCTGCTATCTTGTGCATATGTGAATACTTTGGTTTGGTTTGGCAAGGCTACCAGAACAAAGGAGAGCACACTGAGAAAAACCAAGGCCGTGAGTTAAGTGGACAAAAACATCTCTGACCCCAGTCATCCCCTGTTCGTTAATGGATTTGTTCTACTTCCATTTGACTGCATGTTCCATGTTACAAAAATCGCAGGCCAGATTCAAATGATGATTAAATGATGATTGCCAAAATTGCCAAAAGTCCAAAATTATTACTTTTGCAAGCTGGTCTTTTCAAATCCTCTTTTTGCCATAGAGGTCAAAGTTGGGTAGCGATGGTGCTTGCTGCTCTCCCTCATCACCATTCTTCAGTTTGTCAGGCTTTATTTTGACTTTGCCAGTCCCTGCTCTCAGATTTGTGTTGCTTGTCATCTCACATTACAGCGGCCTGTCCAGAGTTACCCAGATTTGAGTCGTGAAAATCAAACATGCAATAATCTTGATGGCCCCAGTTGGTCTGAAAGTAGATTGGGAGGCAACAGACTGAGACCTTAGCTCTCTGACTACAAGTTAATCCATGCCCACTCGCCATCCTGACTGTGCCAAATTCTCCTAAGACATGTGTGGACTCAGTTGTTGCGGCCAAATCAGGATTTAGAATTGGGCAAAAAGTCATGTTGCGCATCCCTAACATTTGCTAAATTAACTTACCTTATCCCTGCCTTGGCGTTCTAAAATATAGAAAGATATTAAATGACAAAGAGTAAAATAAAAAGTAGGTAACTGAGACAACTGGCGTAAATTTCTTAGGCAGGAGCTACTAGCAGAGTAATCCCATTAAGATCCTACCAAAATTCAAATTTTTTACTCAAATGTTATTCAAATTGTATACTAAATTGAGAGAGATATGACCTGAAAAGGTATCTGATGTTACAAGTTGCATAAACTCATTTGAATTCATGGTGATCAGTGTTCTAGAAATTAAAATATGCTGAGACCATGAAAAATATTCTCACCCTGTGAATAATGTAGTAAGAACTTCATGCATCTTAAAAAAGGTATTGGGCATATATGTTGATTTGGCAAGAGACATTAAGATTGGTATTGAAATGACTGAGATATACTGTTATGTCAGAATTTTCAGGTTTATAATGTTGTCACATGATCAAAGTGAACGCATCCTACAATCCTACAGTTATACTTTGCCCTACAAACACAAATGCACTGTAGCTATTTGTTTTATATATTCATTCATGTATCCATTTTGTCATTCACACATAAATATGCCAATAATGATATAGATATGTTCAATGATTTTCAATATAACATATCTTCCTACCTGCTTGTGTTCTATAGCAGCCACAAACCGAAGATCAGAAAGCCATGAATAATCATGCTGCCCTGAAGGCATGCTCTGCCCTGATCTTCACGCTTGTAGTTTTGATTGGATTGCAGTACGAGATGTAATAACTTTTGAATAGTGCGAAACCCATTTGCATTGCTAGAAGACATAACTACACTTTAATTTTCACTAAACTTTTTTAGAGTTGTCTTGTGATTCATTTACACCTTTGTGCAATTCTTCCGTTTTTTGTTTATTCATGCAATTCACACGCCATCAGCAGACTGCGAGACCTCTCTCATACTATTGTGTCCTTGTTATCACAGATGCCAATGTACAAAGCACAAAATAAGAGAAGTAAGATAAAAAGAAAAAAAAAACCTAGTACAATTAGATTATACATATCTCACTCAAAAACTATTTTAGGGTGCTCTGTCACCAACCTGCTTTAGGGAGAGAGCGCTCTGAATCAATTACGCTCTCCCCTGCAGCCTTCACTACCATGTCCTGCTGTGGGCTCTGGAATGCAGTAACCCACAGCCATATGCTAATCAGACTCACATATGTCGCCTGTGAGACTATCAAAGAGCCCTGAGGACCCAAAGGACAGAAGACGATGCTGAGTCTGGGGTGGGGGGTGCTGGATAAGAGGCGAGCCGTTGCCCTGTGCATGTCTTTGGGTTGCAGGGCGGGAAGGGAGGGACGGGGCAATGACTGGGACAGTCTGGCTAGCAGGCCGCTGCCAGATGGAGAGATTGCCCGCGGACATTCACACTTAGTAGGAGACCAGTGCACATATACTGGTGCCAGAGAGCATCCAAAATAATCTCCTCTATGCTCAGCCTTCTTTTGATCATAAAAATAGCTTTCCACATGGTTGGAGCCGTATTTAGGGATAACCGCAAATAAAAGGCCTCTGTGTGCTGTGTACAATCTTTAATATCTGCATTTTTCTTGTTCCATAGCACCAAATGACCATAATATACTATTTGCCGGGGGTAATGATCAATACCAATAACTCAGTGATTACTTTATGGAACAAAAACCTCCCATCCTTTGGAATTTCAAGACACTCCCAATTCACTCCCTCAAGACATTTCAATTATAAAACCTAAAAAGCGTCATTCTCAAGACAAAAAAGCAAAGCAGTATTATAATTACAGTTTTTTGCATCGTTACTGCGTCTTCACTAGATATTTCTGTTGGATCTCTTGGCTAGCTTACTTGTCTATTGTGAAAATGTGACTATATCATTAGGGTCAATTACAGGCCACCATTACTCAAGGGAAAGGGAGGGGTGATGTTGCAGTTCCTTCCTGTGAAGATTCCCCGTTTTGAAGTGCATTGGGCATCGGTGCATCGGGCTTAATACGGCTTCATAGATTCGGGCAAAAGTTGGGAGGGAATCGTGGATGATGTGGGCTTCAGTGTGTTATCGGTAAAGCCTGATATGACACATTATTTTTTAGCATCTAATAATGCAGCGTTCACATTGTGTGTTTCTCTTGTGTTTCCTCCAAAGCTCCAAAGCGGCTTCTCTCTCTCTCTCTCTCTGCCTGTCGGCCCTCCTGTGAATGAGTGTGAAGGCTCACACGCGGGTCACGTGTCCCCCCTCCCACCCCCGCCCCTCGCTTTCTGCTCTCTCCTTCTGTGTGTGTGTTTCTCTCACCTTTGTTTTTGCAAGGATGTCGACCGACGGTGAGGAAATGTACAGTGCACCAAACTAACAAATCACAAGTTTGGTGTTATTTTGGATTTTACAAGAAAGACAGACAACTTGATAAAAGTGTGGCAATATGCAAAACCTGCCGAACAGAAGGTAAATATACAGGCAGCCCGGCTAATCTGCATATGGACTATTGAAAACTTAAAGTCCACTACATAGTCTAGGGCCTACATACAGTAGGTTAGCGGTCAGCCTTTCTTTTTTTAAATAAAAATACATTTTTCACATTGTTATTAACAAATATCTCATTGCAGAAATTACTTGTTATTAAACAATTGCCTGTTTGACTGATTTTCATGTTTTAATACAAACAAATGAGATTCCAAATAGGTTGTTAACACCATCCTTTACTCACTCTCCCATTACTGGATTGAGTAGATGCATACCTATGAGGATTTCTTCTCGCAACCAGTCACTGTCGCTTATATGTTACACATATCGCACCACTTCGTATCGTATCGCACCGCACTGAGTCAGGGCTGAATCGAATCGTACCGATCTGTTGGCTGCTTAAAATGTATCTAGATGCATCAGGTCGTTGATCGCGTATCGAGATGCAAATCGAATCGTGCTCGGACGGTGAGATGCACTCCGCCTAGTTCCTACTGGTCACTGATAGAGGTCAATAGACGCCAGAGGACTTACTGCTCCTTTAAATTTTAAGATCTGTTGTGAGGCTGTCTGTCCTCTTTAATCAATAAAACGCATCACGGAGGATTGGAAAACAGCAGGTAGTGTTCATCACTAAAGGAACCAGGTGTGAGTGCACAGTGGGAGTGCACATTTGGCCCAGGGTGTAAAACCACCAACCGATGGGATAGTAGGGGGCAAGAAAATGTGGCATAGAGCATGAGTTAGTGCCATGTGCTCCATGTTTGGAGCTTTGGAGTACATTAAGAATCTCCAGACAGCCTGGAGGCAGAGCTGCAGACCTGACAGCAGAGGAGCACTCAGGGTCACTGAATACTCTGCGGCCTCAGCCATAAGCCGTGCCCCACATGCTGTCAACATCTGAAGACTGGAAGGGCCTCGGTTCGAGACACGGACAAGCACAATTCCCTCAACTTGCAGCTAAAAATATTCAAATAGCGAATAACGTTATTCTGAAAGGGGGAGCTTTGCACTTACAGTAATGGAGGTTTTGTTACGTACTGGACACTGATCCAGCAGCTCACATGACTTGACAATCATTTGATACCATCTCTTCGTTTCACAAATTGCTGCATCACTGTATATTGATGACATGTTGCATGGTGGTGGTGAAATGGTGAAACTGCACTCTTTTTTTGTTCTGCACTTCTTTCTAATTTCACTGCCTTCACTGGTATAGAGCCTGTCCGTCTGTCAAAACTTTTGGGCCAATTTCTGTTCTTTCTTCCATGAATCCCAGGACTGGCCCTGCCATATTTGGTACCCTAGGCAGGTTTTGGACCACCCTCCCACACCACCACTCCACCTCTAGACACACATGCACGCACACACACACGTATATAGGGCGCATACACACACACACACACACACAAAAGTAACTGCAATCTGATTGTCGATGTGAAAGAAAAAAAGAGAAACTTCATACTTGAAAACACCCTCAGATAATAATTAAGAGACTGTTGATATACAGTATGGTGTGTGTGAACGTTTCTGCTCCTGTTTCTTGAACAAGTGAAACATGTAATCATTAAAATCATCAAGGAATTTACTGATAGTTTAGGGTTTTGGAATCATCGCACTCTAAGAAGTCTAGGACTTGAGGAAGATAAGAGAAACAGTAATATGGTTCATTGCATTATTTGGGAAATTCAAATAATGTAATGCATCGCAATTATTTTTGTCTTAGCTGGGGCTTCTATGAATGGTGCCTGTGGTTCCCCCCAATTTGGCCTGTGCTTTGGATCAATGCTGGTGGCGTCTGAATACAAAGGAAAGAAAAAGGAAGTCAGAATTTAGAGGGTGACCCATTAAACCATATCTCTGCAGAGCAGTTGAGGTGCTCAGTGGGGATTTTCCACCTAGAGGCATCAAGGTCCGCTTCACTGGACCGCAAAGGCTGTCAGTCTAGCGGATGTATTCCACAGGAATCAGGGTTGCATCATCCCCATAAGCAGCTGTAAATTTCATAACCCATGTCCTGAATAGCCCCTGTGAGCCACAATATATTGTCTGCCGTAAATCAAGCATGAGTTCCTGAGACTCTGTCATCTTCAGCCAAGAAAATGCCAAATAGTACTTTGAGTCTAATTGGATGAAAGTGTGCATTCAACCCAGTATGTTTTGCTGTGAGTTTCAGAAGTACTCAATGTCTGCTTGCCATTAATCAGAACAAATTGAACCTTACTGAAGTGAAAAACAGCAGGCCGAGCAAACTGCATGAATAGCAAAAGAAAAAAAATGTCATCATCTGCACATAAGCTAGACAAATATCACAAAAGAGCATGCTTTCTTCTGATAATATTAAAACATACTCTCATCTGAATAAAGTCCCAATGTCAGATTATTGGAAAAGCTGCAACCTAGGTTTCTGTGACTTGTGTTGTTGGCAGGGTTTTAACTTTACTGTACAATAGTTGCAAAATGTGTCTCAGAACTAGTAACTAAACCTTGTACAGTGGCATGGGTTAACCTCATATTGCTCAAATGTCATCATCGTTAAAACTGCCAACCTATATTATATAAGCATATCTACATTTGACAGATTGCAGCTGCAATTGCATGAGGAATGTGAGCATTTATAGGACAGGTGGAGGGACACCTGAATGACAACAAATGAGGCGAGAACTGAAGGTGTCCTTTAATGGATTCTGTTCGTCCCGTTCAGGAATGACACCAGAGGATTGCTTGGAGGGGCCAAATCACCTCCAAGAATGGGCTTGGACCTCCCCAGGCTTGTGGCAAAAGATAGGATTTTAAATGTACATGTACAGCACCATTTTTTTCTTATCAATCCTTGTGACTTTGGTCACATTCAAGGTTCAAAATCCCTTACTGAAAGTATGTAAAACAAATGCATATGTATTCATATAATTATTTCAGTTCTTCCATTTAGAATCAGCTCTTTCATTATTTTATTTGGACAGTCAATCTAGAATATGTTTTAATTGTGGTTAGATATGGGCAGTTCATTTAATATCAAACATGTCTCTGAAGTTGTTTGGTATTTCATTTGTGTCCAAAATTATATTAAACCATCCTTTGGCCGTCCTTCCCAGCTGACATATTTAAGATGTTTTGGAAATTAAATAAAAAGGTTTAGTCTCTACTCATAATAAGGCTGGAAAACTGACATTTACCAATGTGTGTTGTGAGTGAATGTAATTATATTCAAGGTAATTACAGTCCCTCTTATCACTTTGTGAGAAACTGGATTCATTGAATGATCAAGAAGCCCCCATTACTGGCTTCTGCAATATTTCCCATTTGAAGTCTGTATCCACAGGGAGTGTCTCGCTTTTGTGAGACACATAAAAAAAGAGTTCAAAGCCTAGGCCAAGGAAAGACTCAGACAGTAAATAAGCCATGAGATCAACACAGTTTAGCTTATAGTGTATAGACTTTTGTCAATAGGTCCAATTATAGACATTTAAAATATATATTGAATGTATATCTGCAGTATATCTGCAGTAATATGTATAGTCTACTGTCTATCAGCCCTGTCTTTTTGTGTGAGGTCCTGTTGTCTTTGTGTCATGTGTGTCAGTATGTAGGCTATTGTGAAATTTGATATATTGCTGATATGCTGTATGTCTGTATCAGTGCCAACAAAACAAATTCCTGTTCATTCAATGAACCTGTCAAATAAAGTGATGATGATGATGCTCAGCTCAGATTTGATCTTAGTAGAGTCAAAACTGTCTGAAAGCAGCATGTGGGAGTTGATAAGGCCTGTGTGTGTTTGTGTACACACTATTCTGAAACCAACTTACAAGGTCAATCCATACATGATGAAACATTCCTGTAACCATAGACTTTGTCCGTTTTTTTTTTTTGAGTGGTTGCTGGTGGGTGTGAGTGTGAGTTTATATTTTTACTGATAGTTTTGGATAGTCTACCTGCCAACACTGAGCTCTCAAAATAAATGAGATTAGAGCGTTATATGCTTCTTTTAAACCATGCAGTGATTACTGGTAGTTTGCATTACACATTGATATATTTTTTTGAGTGCTAATATTATAAATTCAAAAGGAGTGATGTTCTCAAAGTAGTTCTCTGGCTCAAAGTTTATTTAGACCTTGTGAAATAGGTCCTGTTTTACAACATGACAAATCAACCTGCTACTTGATCAGTTTCTTTCCACAGGCAGTAGCCCTCTCCAATAAGCTACCAACCCCTAATTAATCAACTTCAGAACTGACAATAATGATTATTGCTCTTGTTGTAACCCTTCAAACTATTCTGTAATGGTAACAATCCAAATTATGAGTGTATTTTTACTTATGTTGCAGTCAATGCAAAATATACATTGTTTCTGCTGTCATCCATCATTCTCTTTCAACTGTTGATATACTATATATCAGATAAATACTACTACTGTGCAGAAATAGTGTCCCATGTTTGGAGCTGCACAACAAAACACCGCATGACTGTGTCTGATGAATTTTCATACAGTGGGTGGTTGTGCACTTGGCTACGACTGGTACCTATTATATCGTATCGGTCGTACCCATAATTACAGTAAAGAACGCCCACTTGGGGATTATTACTATAGTAAATAATGTTTTTCCTTTGTGTTCCCTGCTTGTCGGCATGCTAGACATCTAAATTCTTTGAATTTGCAGGATGTAAGACAGGAGAGGTACATTCACGATCACAAGAGTTTTTGTTCTGCAAACGTTTCTTGGAGGCAGAGCTGTACTGGAGGCAGACATGATGACTTGGTTTAGTTAAACCTGAATGGGCGGAGCCAAAGAAGCACAGTTTTTCAGAGCGCAAGTTAGCTAAGTGGCATACGTTGGCAAAGAAGGAACTCTGGTCAAAATACTGATAACAAAATAGGTCTATAAATGGCAATGACTTCTTCTAGTCATTCATTCATGACCATGGCATTCATGATCTTGGAAGGTCAGCAGCCTAGCTAACTAGCCAATCTAGATGCTATACTGTAGGCTAGTTTGGCTAGTAGGCCTATGAACAAGGAAGGTCAGCTAGGCTAACTTGCTAACCTAGATAACTAAAAGATAGTATGACTGGAAAGTGAGGTCAGAAAGAGGGGGATGACATGCGGCAAAGCGTAAGGGCCGGTTTCGAACCCATGCTGCTGCAGTAAGGACTTTGCCTTAGGTTAGAGCTCCACTACCAGCGTTGTGTTCTCCCTGCTCCACAGAGCGTGTTGACTTTTGAATGGATTCACCAGAAAACAATCAATTCAGTTTTATTTCAGTGAGGGAGAACGCGTGCGTCAGCCATCGAGAATTGAACCTCGGCGATTTTTTCACTTGGACGCAGCCATCGGACGCAACGCGAGCAGTGGAGCATCTTTCACTGCTGGTAAAGGAATCATTCCTTCGATGGCTGACGGCTGATGGCAATGACTGACGCCCGATGGCTGTAGTGGAGCAGGGCCGTTATGGTACGCACTGGACCAGTTACCAGGGCCCAATGAGATTATTTCTGCTTCAGGAGCAGCTCTGCCTCTGGGAAATGTTTATATAACTAAAACTCCAGTCTGCTTCATGATCGCAAACATTATCTTTACTTTGATAAAATTGGTGATTTCATTCTAACTTTTCATCAAAAACACTGAAAACCCTCTCTCTTATTAGGACCCATCCACACACACACACACACACACACACACACACACTTCATGTCAACAACGTGTTTCCATTTCCATAGCCTAAATGATAAAACGATGTCTAGGCATCTTTAATGAGCCTCTAACCCAGAGAGAAGATATCCCCTTGACAAACCTCGCAGCTCTCAGCTCACTGACTCAGCACCAACTAAAATGTGCTGCCTCTGGATACTGCAGACTGTCAATCTCACACTGGGCAACATCTGTCCTCCGCCGCCACACAAACCCCTTCTCACATTTATTTTAGTCAAGCAGCATAATGAAGGACAGATTATGGACAGATAAACAGACGAGGGAGAAACAAGAGAAAAAGAATGTCAGATCATCAAAACACGCCGGCCATATGCTTCAATATGTTAACAGCAGGAATTTCCCATAGCTTGTATTGAATTGTGCATGAGTCAGAGCTTACACGAACTTGAGCAGGCTAAATGCTATTCAGTGAAGGAAACAGCATTTTATAGACTTAATGCTTGGCTGTGTGCAGTAGCCAGTGTTTGGGTCAGGGTTAGCTGGTAACTGTGGATGAATTATTAATGTGACATAAAAGATTAGTAAATGTCATTTTTTCATTTAACAACAGGCAAGGACACAACAAAAGTTAGTAAATAATGGGTAAATCGGCCCAGTCAATTTTGCCTATTTAGAAGAAATTGTTGCAACGTAGGGAGAATGAGCATACCGCTATATAATACTGAATGCATGTATACTCATTGCAAAGTGTGTGTAGCCCTGTTGTCCTTGTACTGAAAGGTATTGAAACATTTTCTAAAGCCCTATTCGTTTTTTGTCGGGGCCAGTGTACTCTGTAACAACTCATCACTTTATAAATTGACAAAGTACAACAACTATCCAATCAAAACCTTCCTCTATAGACTCCACTACTTCCGGATGATAGAAATTGTGCGTCTGCAAGAAGAGGAAGAAAAAGAAATTCACTTTCTGAAATGACCAAGAGTTTGATTCACACGGGTTAGTTATATGTTAGGTAATTTGCGCTGGAATTTCTACTTTCTACGCCCTCTAACTCGTAACTCCTATTCCTATCCAAACGGCCGGACTTCTGCGGACTTGCAGACTTGTTCCCACCTCAACCACTTGAACTGAGGTGCAAAGTAGGAAAGTTTCCCAGTTCCCAGTTGTCTTGAATGTACCGTAACAACAAGCGTGATCATATGACGCGTACATCCAGGTACGTACGACAGTCACACTCGTCGTCTGTGAATTTAAAAGCTGTCCTGGATCGATGAGTGAAGTCACTGAGGAGCCATGCAAGTATTTCATTACACATGTGACGTCACCCTGAGAAACGAATCCCGTCTGAACAGGGCTTTAGTGTGCTTTCTTCTCTGTCTTGAGGGGTTCCCACTGAGGTACCAGACATATATGCTGCTCCTATCAGTTTTACGAGCCAAACAGAGACAGCTGCTGTTGTCGTTTGTTTTGTAAACAACTCTTTTTAATTATTCAGCATCTCGTTGAGTTTTTGGGGGATTTTTCTTAAACACAGACACACAGACCTTATTCAGGGTTTTTAGGAATAGAATGTTCCATAGTAGTTCACACTACTTTTCTGGGAAAACAAACTGCTCTAATACTGTCTTCTAAAGCATGGAGCGGCTTATTATCAAGTATTCTAATTGAGACCTCAGAAACCTCTCATCTTCCACTCAATTCAGTGAGAAAACAGTTGGTCAGATAATGAAGAATACATATCCCTGCTTGCAGGGGCATCTACAGTAGATCATTTTGTATATGTAGGACATTTTTACAGTGCGATGCAGCTCCAGTCAATGATCCATCACTCGCATCTTTTAAATCAATCTAATTAGCATTTCTGGGTTATAACAGGCCTCCAGTGTGGAAAATGAAACTCAAGGTAAGTCTTTCCACTTTACATTCCACGTCTATATGGAGCCGTCCCAATTGAGGATGAGTGAATTAGCTTTCACAGAGGTATAGCAGTAGTTGTGTATTTCATTAGCATGTGTGGTCTAAAGCGCTCATGGTGAGATTGTATTGATTTTTTTCTCATGTTGCTACAGGCCTATTGCCGTGCAAGGATAGAGCTGTGATGGTGCTGATTATCTTGGGGGCACTGAATCAGCGGGGTGTCATTCCTCCCACAACCCCGAGCTTAACAAGCCTTCACCTTGATTGCCCCCACGTTCACCCCACCGCTGCTAGCTTTTATTAGGGCGCTAAGTGCATCGGGGCCACATTACATGCTATTCCAGCGGGGCCACTGTGCATCGTTGTTTTCGTTCCAACCTTCATTATTAATTGGCCTTGATGAGCATGGAGACGGATACTAATTGGACGGTTAGGGATCTCTCTTCGACTACATGTTTTAACATGGGGATGACGTGCAACATTTTAAATGATTTCGCCTAAATGACTATGAGTGAATGGCATGTAAGGTGACTCTACCCTTGGCTATCCTAAATATTTAGTAGTCATGTAACATTTCCTTTATTATAGGTTAGTAATACGCTCCACAGTAAAGTCTTGGGAAAAAACAGGAATGGGGTTGTTCAGAGCAGTGAAATGTTCGGTCAAGTGGGTCAAAAGTTTAAACTCCACACTCAACGTCTGAAACATTAAGTCAGTTATGGTGGGCTGTATTGACATAAATAATAAAGTGACTTTTTCCCCAATAAAAAATATTGTGGTATTATGGTGAGTGAGTTTTGAAAGCCAGAAATCTCACCACTTGCCAAAGTAATCTTTGAGTCATTGGTACTGATCAAAAGCCTTATCAAACCCCCACAGATATATTGCAGTCATTTTGTACTATGGAACAATAAAAATCATACTGATTGCACCTTTAAGCTGGCAGGCTACCTTCAAAAGACTGGTTCTCCATTATGAAAGGAGCCTGTGTGGCATTATTTTAAACAAACCTCAAAAAGGCTGTTATGGTTTATTTTTTTCCCCCATTATATGTTGTTTTTCTCCAGCATGCCCAAATGGTAATGTCCTCAGGCAATGATATTGTTTATTTCTCATGAAGCTAAAAGATTCTTGTCCATTTGGATGAGCTGAGCCGGGCAGAACAGACTGCGTTTCCTCTCTGGAAATCTGAATTCAGTTCCTGCTGACTGACCCACTGACTGTCTGCTTAATAAATCCTCAGATTCACCCCTGGTGCAAAGCTGGGCAATCTCCCCTCCTTTTTGTCTCCGTCTAATTAGTCACATATTAGAAATGCAGTGAGAAACAATCTAATTAAGAGGGCCTGACTCAATTTGCTTGTGGAAGGTTCAGTAATGGAGATGGGGAGAGTAGGGGTGAAACACAAGGGAGAGGTGAAGTGGAGAGATGGGGGAGCCGAATCTAAGCCATCTATCTTTCCATCTCCCTACCAATTAATGAATCTCACTAATCTCACAGACATGCAAAGGACAGGCAGATGTGGGATGCTGCAACCTGCCATGTTTGTTTATTGTGTACGTCTCTGTATATGTTCCTACCTGCTGCGAATTGCAACCCATCGAGAGTTCCCATGCTGCGATGAGAGTAGCGATTAATCAGCACAAGTTGGAATTTACGCGTAAGCAATTCCCTGCTCTGAGTGGTGCAAAAACAAAACATACTGACAAAGCAACTGTGTGGAGATTAAGTAATTTATCTTTACCTTAATTTGATTTAATACCTGTAATAGTCTTGAGACACAGTCTGGGGAGGCCCATCGTTATCTACGTATTCTTACTTTTTTTTTTGCCAAATACCAACATCGACTCAGCATCATAAAAATACAGTTGCTTTACCTCGCCTTGCTTTTCAAAACACAGTTTGTAGTTTTTTTGGAAAATGCCACCTCTAGTGAACATTTGTTTGGGCCTGAATGTATGAAGGTATCTATGTTGCAAAACCTGAGAGCTTGTAGACTCGATGTGAGAACTTGTAGAATAAATGTGAACTTGTATGTTGAAATTTTCACACACAAAAAATATTCACACTCCCGTGTTCTGAATTTTAAGTCACAGACAAAAATTTGCAAATGTGTAGATAAATACACCTGCAAACTTGTAAGGCAACATTTGCTCATATTTATTTTTTTAATTTAGTTAATTTGCCAGTGCAACCACAACTGGTGATTACAACCTCTCAAATTGGTCATTGCAACTTCACAAATGGGATCTCTCGCATCGCAAAGTGTTGAATTTGCACGCCTTGACTTTTGCAACACTTGTTGCGATAAATGTGTTGAAAAACGAACTTGTGCACCTGTAGCTGTTGATGTGAGAGAGCGGAGAAGTGGGGGTGGGGGGGTGGGGGTGGGGGGGTGTATGGCAAGCCACATGGGTAAAGAAGACGTCAGCTCTGCCACGGTTCAGTGGCCGCAGCCCCACTTCAATGCGTTTTGGTTTAGGTCTGCAGGCTTATGATATTAATACATTTTGTTATGTAAGATAATCTTGACAAGTCAACACTGCGTTTACAAGTTTTAAAGCATACATGTAATCAATATTACTACAAAGCTAATGCGATTTGCATTAAATAATGGATCAAATTCTGTTTTTCCTTTTAATAATTTCCACATCTGGAATTCAGCACAGATTAGCCATTGCGTTTACAAACACACATCGTTACAAACCTAGGTCAAGCGAGGTTCACTCTACACTAGAGAGAGAAAGAGCGCGGTCCCAGAAACCTTTAATTTAAACTTAAATTTCAAACCTTTTTATGCAAAACACAGCTCTGCTAGCTCAGTCTAGTTGTTACTGAACTATTCGCCAGCAATTTTTTTTTTTTGTCATAGCTACAGTAGGCTACCTAACACCAGTTGACTGACCTGAATGTGGCTCCTTCCTGATGAACAGGTCTCAGTGGGGACAATAAGACAACAAGTTTATTCCAGTCCCAGTATTCAGTTTGGATTATGGCTCTTTCACCTCATCTCTTCTGTGGATATATCTGTTTTCTCTCTGCAGTTTGCAGGGCGGTCAGGACTAGACTGAACCATGCGTGTGGGTGATTGACAGGCAGTAGGTACCCCTCCTCACAGAGAGCTCACCTGATTGGTTGAGGCTTAGCGGGAGCGGTGAGATTTTGGAGAGCCTGAAACTAGAGGCAGATTCTATTAGAGGCCTGATCTTGTCTCAGACCATTTGAATTACTGATAGTTGAAAAGGTGTTATGAGTTTTTCGCCAAATAATACAAAAAGAAAGTTGCCTATGCCATCTTTAAGTGTTTTGTTTCTAAGATAAATTCTGAGTTAATTTGGTTTCTTGTTTTTTGTCCATGTTTACTGTACACTTAGTGAAATGCCTAAAAATGTAAAATGTAACGCAAGTAGTTGTTAATATCTAAAATTTAGCAGTTACTTGAATTATGCATAACTTGAAAACGGATTTGAGAGGTTATCTAATGTACAGGGAAGGGCAGAGGGGGGGGGGGGGCGTGATTTGGCAGACTGTTTCCTAAATACATAATATTATTCAAGGCAAGATATTCAAATTGGCTTGGTGAGGGAAACAAGCACACAGATCCAGTACAACTACTTTCAACATACACTCTGTGTACAAAATGTTAGGGGACTTTCTTGACAGATTCATAAATAACAACTATAGACTCATTAAAAGAATATTAATTTGTGAAACCTATATTAACTATCAATGGCCTAATGAAGTTATGTTTTCAATGACTGGTTTAGAATTCATTTATCAAAATAGACTAAGGTGTGATATACATGTACATGATGTTCAAAGCAAATTATTTCTTATTGTATTATATTCTATTATATATTGCAATATAATGTATGGATGTGTCTTGTAACTAAGACCATGTGGGCTGGGCAGCTTGAGAGCATGACAGAAATAAAAATCAATCTTATATGAATTTGCAACACCATCATAATCCATATCTGAATTGTCTCGAGACTGAAATATCCTTTTAACCTGTATCCTCCGCTTCATCTGCATCCCCACTTCAGGAGCAAAGTCGATTTAACAGGTACAGTCAATAAGGAGTTATAGCTTTCACTGCATTGATCGGGTCAGCCTATTTCATTGAAAAGGCAGGTGATCCTAATATTTTTTACACTCGGTGTATATAACTACTCCACCACTCTTCCTTTGTGCCATCATCCGATATCGATTTTTTTCTGTCAAAGTAAAAATGTCCTTATGTGGTTTTGGAGCCCAAGTGAAAATAAGCCGATTTTTGAAAGTAGACTTCATATACAGAAGTCTGAGCCCATACCCTGGTTTAAGATCAAGGGGAATTTTCAAGAACAGTAACTCCAAACAACTAGAACATACAATATATAAAAGGTGATGATACACGGGCAAATTTTTAGGGCAAATTTTGCTGGAAATATTTTCTCACGAAAACAAAGTATCAGTTTGAAATCTAGCCAAGCTTGATCAGCACCACCATGTTGTTTCTGTTGTTTCGTGGCAACGTCCCATGATGTCTTGCATCTAGTGTTTTAGCAATGTGTTAGGGTTAACGTGTTGTTGTTTGTGTTTGTGTAAGCAGCACCTTGTTTGAGGGTTAATTTTTTATGCTATAAACTACAGCTAGCTGCTGCAAGATATTGGTGCAATTTCAGAGCATTAATGCTAATTAGCCAACAGTAGGCTAACTGTGTGATTAGCTTTATTTAAACCTACAATAAGCGATATCAGACCTAACCAATCCTGAACCTAATATGTGCTATGTGATGTGGAGATTTCATTGTCCACTATCCACACACGGGCCAGCTGTGTTGCTGTTTTCACCTCTTTTCTGAAGCGTGTTATCAAATTCCGCTCCAGAAAAAAGCTTATCCCGGGCCATTCAGTAGCTTTTCAAATTTTTTAAACTAGCTTGCCACTTCCCTCGCTGTTTAAAAGCGGCACTCACCCCCTCCCATTCCTTTAAATTTTCTCACAATGGTGGAATCGATGTAGTGAGCGACTTGCTACCTACCTCTTCAGTGGTCAATGTGGGACACGTAACCTTGAGCTGGAGAAAGTCCTGTCCAAGTGAGACTGGTAACCGGCGAGACTTCTCCGCAGGTATGGTTAACTTGGCTATTAGCATTAATGCATGCAATGTTGCTTTGCAATGTTTGTCCTTGGCTGGCCTCCGTAGCGCAGTGGCTTTGCTGTGATTTGTGTTTACAAATGTGTTGCAGTTTCTGTCACCCTCTAGTGGTCAGAAAATGTCACTTAATGCAGCTTTAAAGGATAAGGCCGGTGTTTTTTAATGCATTGCTTACTGTCAACAAATCCTATGAAAATAACAAAATCAACAATGCGTTTGCTCTACTCCCGTTACTTTCTGACTTCCCACGTACCGTTTTTAGCCTTCAACCCGGAAGTAATTGGCTCCAATTGTAAGCTAAAAGCCTTGAATTTCAGCTCACAAAGACATAGTTTCAATTTTAAAAATCGCTAACTGTTACCACGAAAAGTCAGACTGTTGTAGTTATTACCAAATCAAATTCAAATGGGAACAAATTCTTCATTACGCCGGGGACTATTTTCGGTGCTACGGAACTACTTTCCTGAGATCGCAAAGTGTTTACAGCCGGCTTATTAAGTTGTTTGAGGGAAAAGTCGGCCAGCCCGGTACATCATGATGATGAAATATGTTGCCCAGAGCAACGGCATGGCTCTTTGACGTGTTTTTAATCGTTATTTTAATACAATGGAGTTCTATGGCTGCTGGGACATGGCTTCATTGGGCACCGGCTACATGGACGAGATTTGCTGGCAAAACAAAATCATTGATCACTGATTTTGTTATTTTCATAGGATTTGTTGACGGTAAGCAATGCATTAAAAACACCGGCCTTATCCTTTAAGTGAGGTTAACGCTATTTGCTTACATTCACAGCAGCGGTCAAAGACAGTGTCTGGTCTGTTCCGGTCACATCTCAAAAATAAGTTTAAGAGTGTCTCCTTTATAGATTCCTAGGTTCACTATATGATGTAATGTATTATTATTAGGCTACATTTTACGGCTATCCTGGGCATGAACCTGAACTGGCAAGCTTCATTCATTTTGGCACATACTCCCATTCCCAAGGAAGGTGTCCAAGAAACAAAAGGGTAATGGATGGACTCTCTGAAGGTCACTGCGCTGCCCACTAATGGGGTAAAGCACTCCCCACAGTGCCACTGAATAGCTCCCTGTTCTAGAACAGTGATTTCCTACAATGAAGCAAAATTAGGAGGAATCCAGCGCCAACCCAGGGGAAAAAAAAGCTATAGGGTGAATTTTTGACCTACAATGTATTGTGGAGATTACCACAGAGCATGCCTTAGTACAAGGACAATGGTTACTGTCCCACTGGGCACAGTAACCGAGGTGAGGGCCTTCATGTAAAATAAATATACATCAACAAGTAGGTTGAGCCCCAGATTGAACCATTTACTGACATCACCTGTTGCTGTTTTTCACCTTTCCCTCAAGAACAAAAATGTGCAATGACAGACGATCTCAATCGAAAAATCCTGGTATTTTATCCTCCGCACATAGTGGGTGTTGATCCCAGAACTCACTACTTTCACTGAAAGAAACAAATCTGCCCAAAATAATTGTATTTGCTTACAAAAAGATGACAAACTAACAAACACAAAAAGAAAGAAAGAAGTCAGTCATCAGTGCTCTATTATGTGAGCCAAGTAAATTATTAAACTATTATAAAAAATGATGGTTATTTATTGTTCACAATGGTAAGAGTCAAAGCTGATAGAATACACAAATGTACCAATCAGAGCCCATTAGCAGTATTTGGTTGGTGGATATTGTTAATTTCCCAGCCCAGTCATATGGACTAGTATCACGAGGCAGGAGCCATCCTACCTGTACGGCTGTTTTCTAGACAGCAACTTTATTGCAATCTTTGACATCCTGTGCAGTTCAAATAAGCCATTCAGCTACACAAACCATTTTAAAGTTAAATTAATTCTTCTTATTATATTATTCATTAGCTGCTTGTTGTATTGTATAATATTTATATTCAGCCAAAGCGGCGGCGGAAAATGAAGTGGAATAAAAGATCACACAAGACTGCCCTTTGCATTTTTTGAAATTATTTTTATCTAGAACAGTTTAAACATCCCTGGAGTGAGCAGTGGCCCCATGCTGGGCCGCTGCCTTCCTGCCCTCCAGAGTGTTCCCGCAGGAGGAGCCCAGGCTATTTTTATGGTGTGTGCTACAGCTAGCTGTCCATACATCCAACTCAAAAAGGAGGTGAAGTGAGGTGCGGGGGTAATTTGCCAAGGTCTACATTTAAATGTCTGTACTACATTCAAGCGTAAACACTCCATTTGCACATCTTCAACCGGCGGTGCTGGGTGATAATCATTCTTGACACACTCACGCTACCGCATTCATCATTTGTGAGTGGTGAATTTGTGAATATCTTTGAGCATATTTTACGAGTTGGCATTACCTTTCACAGGCATAGTGGGTGAGCTGGGGGCATACATAACAAAAAGAACCTCTGCATAGTTGTTCGACCCATTGGCACTAAGGACAGCTGAGGAATATGTAAAAGGTTTCATTTGACTGCCACTCTGACAAAATCATATCAAGAGTTTCCCCTGCCTGGTGTCCGGCCCCCATGAATCGTAGCCTTTAGCACTTTTTGACAATTGCATGGCGATTCATAGGGGTCTGGCCACAAGCCTATCCACGACTGATTCGCTGACGTAGTTTCTCGCCCCAACCAATTTGTTGGTGTTAGTCAGTTATCAAAGGCAAAGCAGCAAAGCAGATTGACTTAATCTGGAAACGCCTCAGAACTAATGATAATCATGGCGGTGTTCATGTCTGAGCTTTTAAACATGCTGATTGTTCCTGTTTTAAAGCTACACTAAGTGATCACTAGAGGGTGACAGCAACCGCAACACATTTTGTAAACACACACAGCAAAGCTACTGGGCGACGGAAGCCCTTAAGGACAAACCGTGCATGAAGGCTAATGGCTAAAATAAACGTACCTACAGAGAAACATCGCAGGTTACCAGTCTCGCTTTGCCAGATTTTTCTCCCGCTGAAGGTTACATGTCCCACAATGACAAGTGAAGAGGCAGGTAGCAAGGTTACTAGTTGAAAATGTTTACTCGCTCGCTTTATCGATTCGCCTTTTCTCGGGCCGACTGTGACAACAAGTTTTAGGAAAGAGGTGAAAACAACAACACAGCTGGTCCGCGTGTGTGGCTGTTTGTTTATATTATTACTTATCACTTATTGCAGGTTTAATTCATCGATGCCAATAACTTTATTAAGGACTGACAAAATCACGAAATCTAGCTTGCTATCATCCAATTCCTTTTCCGGCGCTGTCATTTTGTTAGTTAATGCATAAGTAGGTTTGTCCCGCCTACATCGACCATCCAATCAGGTATGTTGGACAGTATCTGTCTTAATTAACTGATGATTGATACAGTTCAGCAGGATTCGCTGAATGTTGGGAGACAGTTGTTCAGTTTACCACAATATTGTGCCAGAGTTGTCCTGGTGGTCTGAACACCACGGCATGGGTTTGAATCTCGGCTCATGCTGTACTTTTCTTGCCTCTCTCCCTCCCTCTCTCTCTCTCTGTTTACTTTCAAGTATTTCTGTAGCTATTGTAAAAAAAAAAAAAAAATACATACATACAAATAAATTAATAAAGACATTACCTCAGGATGGTGAACTGTCTCATGGAAGGGGACTGAGAAAAGTGAGAGGGTTTTCAGATATTACACCCCAAGAAACTACATGACCATTCCTCAATAAACTTGTAGTCACTAGACTTGTACAAATGATAAATGCCCACTTTGCAGATTTACCAGTATTGACTGATTTCAAGCTAAAGAAGTATTGTATTTCTAGATTTGGGTGAGCTGTTCAAAGCCAGTTTTTGCTGTATGGGCCAATAGTATTATACTTAAGCAAACTGTGCCACTGAAGAAACGGTTGAAGGCAGTGCTGGCATCAGAAAACTGGGTGGGAACAGCTTGTGTTTTGGAGACAGCGAGCAGGAGGGTTAGCATAGGAGGAGAGCTCCGGGGTTTGATAAATGAGGCTGTGTGGCGGCTGCAGTACTAAACTGCTTCCCTGCTCAGCTGTGGTGACAATGTGATTAATATTTGCACGGCATTAAGCTAATTTATCATGGCCACGTGCAAGCCTATGGGAGAATAGTCTGTCACATGGATGCTTGGTCTAAGAGAGGAGAGTAGGCTTGGCAATGTGAAGCAATTATTTCAAGAAATAAACAAATAAATAGAGTAATAGAGGAATATGAGAAAGGCGGAGAGAAGAAAATCAGTATTGCTGAATGTCAGGATCAAGTTTGTGTGACAAACTGCCTCCAGTTGTACACAACCTCTGGAAAAGACAATGAAAATCTACATTGCTGCACCAGTCCAAAACACATGTGCTCTGTGATAAACTTCTGTTCAAGTGAGTTTAAGTGACTGCTACAATTCTCAGAAAAGACCAGACTCATCTTGAAAACCACACTTCCATTCATATCCTGGAAGGCCAATGTGTCAACATGACCAATGAAAAATTGTGCTTGACACTTTTGTGCCACTCCTGGCTTTATTTGCAATTTTTTGGACTGAGGTTTTGACATAAGGTCAGACAGTATGGGACTGCTAAACATCAGTTTTTATGTTTTGAAGCTGTAAGGTTTGTTCATATTTGCCATGTTTGTTCACACTGAAGTAAAACAAAACAGTTTTTTGTGTTCTGATGGATTAAGAAAGTTCCATTTTCACATCAAAGTCCTCAAGAATATACAGTATGTCGTTATGCCCAACCTTAAGAGGGTCATAGAAATTCCACACTGTATGTTAAAATTGCTACAGCGTATTGCAAAAAAGCTTTTTTTATTCCTGAAAGGGAGAGTATTTAAGAATCGAAGGATTGTCGAATGCCCATCAGGTGGCCAATTCTTTCACCACAGAATGGATTATCTGTCAGGCACGGGTGTGTGTGGTGCACTGGAGATAGCTTTAGCCTCCTCTCCAAGAGCAGCCTTCTTAGGGAACAGCTGCTCTTTCTGGGCCCTGTGTTGGTTTGTAACGGGGATGAAAGTTATGAATTTGTGTTGATGCTGTCATTGGTCGGCAGGTTGGGTGAATATCCGCACTTAAAGGAAATCTGATCTGCTCCACCAATTCCCTTGAACAGTTTAGTGAAGACATGTGAACACGAACGAGCAAGTTGTTATGGATATCGTGGAGCCCGAAAAAAACGCAACAGCTTTCCTTTAAGTCTGTTGTGGAATTCACAGAAGCTTGAGGTTCCTCTCCTACGGTGTCTTGTCTGTCAGTATCCTACGTCTAGCTTCTCTGCCGCAGTAGGACGGACTAGCCGGGCGGCTGGCACTTGGCAGGGAATGTGTTGCCTTGGTCAGTAGCCAGTATTAAGATGCTACTGCTGTCAAGGGGCCCCGGAAGAGAGACCAATAGCCGGGACAGTAACTCACCCTTTAAGGCTGTTGCCTTGTTTAGGAAAGTAATCTACCCCCAAGCTGCTGCCTTGGTCTACACATGATACATCATTGACAAACACTGGCACAGCAGTATTCACAGCAGTCACACTCAACCCTTATGCTGCGCAGCATCTCTCAGCCTGGCCTTGCAGTGTGGGATATTTTAGTATGCCTTTAGCCAGGCCAAAGAAAGACGTAATGCAGCCTATTGCAGCTGGCGAGGGCTGGTGCGGAGGGGTAAATCACAGACATCCAGTTGATTTGTGTGAACCTGTGTAATAATACTTAAAATGCTAACTTAAGTGGCTACACAGTGGCACTTGCACTAATTGTAGACTAAGGTTTTTTCGTGTTAAAATATGTCATTCAAATAAATTGGAAGCACATGCTCCCTGTATCCCTGATTTTCTGACTGGCTTTTGTTGCAATATGACTAGAGCTGCAACGATTAATCGATTAATCGATTAGTTGTCAACTATTAAATTAATTGCCAACTATTTTGATAATCGATTAATCGGTTTGAGTAATTTTTAAAGAAAAATAAGTCAAAATTCTCTGATTCCAGCTTCTTAAATGTGAATATTTTCTGGTTTCTTTACTCCTCTATGACAGTAAACTGAATATCTTTGGGTTGTGGACAAAACAAGACATTTGAGGACGTCATCTTGGGCTTTGGGAAACACTGATCAACATTTTTCACCATTTTCTGACATTTTATAGACCAAACAACTAATCGATTAATCGAGAAAATAATCGACAGATTAATCGACAATGAAAATAATCATTAGTTGCAGCCCTAAATATGACGCACCTATAGCAGGGTCTCTCGTGTGCTTTTAGTGGTCATTTCATTCTACCAAGATGGGACACTGAAAGAGGACAGTTTGTGCTTACTGCTATTAGGTAATTTTAATGAGTGCGTCTGACTTGGGCTGCCTTTCTCGTCTTCATCTTTCTTCCTTATCCTGGGGCTATACATTGAACTTTCAGTATCATACACCTGTGTTTATTGAGCTGTGCCGTGCTGGATGGAAATTCTTGTTTTGTGTGTTTGTGTCTGTAATATCAATGGTGTGCTCCTGACTATACTGTTATACTGCAAATGTTCTTATTAGAGACTAATTAAGTAAATCAACCCCATCAACCAACCAACCCACCAATCAATCAATGCTGGAAGTCCATGTATGGCAACAAGCTAGTCTAATTCAATCAATGTGCAGGCTAAAGCAATTGGATATAATCTCAAATTGAACCTACCCGTTTACCACTCTGACAGAGATGGAAACATCAGCATATATCACATGTGCATGAGTTACCTATGATGTAGTTGCTGGTGACCTTCTAAGAAAGCAGAATGGTTGACGGAGCATGGGGCTGTTTGTCATCTGATGTCTGGGAGGTAATTTATGGCCCGTGCTCAGGGCCCACAGGTGGAAATGATAAGCTGTATGCCTTTAACATGCATTTTTTGTTAAAGATATGATCAGCAATTTATTTGACCATCTAAAGTTTGTCCACATGGGAGTTTGACTTTCTAAGGTTCGGAATTTTTTAAATGGTCATAAATCAAAATTGAACTCATGTCTGTGTGTGCTGATGTTATGTTTTACTCTGCAAACATTACAGATGTAAACGAACCTTTTACAGCCACAAAATATGTGTTCAGCGGACACATGCACACAGCTTAAAAACTCAGATTTCAGAGTGAAAAAAAAACCCCAACGTCTTCAATCCAGTAAATGTCTATGCAAACAAAGCTAATGGTAGGGTGACATTGTTTAAACATGGAGCAACATTCTGCAGTTATAAATTGGACCTTTAAAGGAATACACCAAGTTTTTGGGCGATTGGCTGGTTGGCCATCTTACCTGTGAAAAGAACAGAGACAGAGTATCGTCCATGGATCCCCTGTAGATTGTTTGTTAATTAGCATACACTATGTTAAGTGAACATATGCAACTAGCAATATACAAAGTAAAAAGACTGACCTTTTCGTAATAGGTTTTTAGTAGTTTTTATTATATGGTGTGTATATTAATATTTCTTTTTATTAAATATCATTGAATCAATATAGTGTAGCCATGGTTTGATTTTAGACCTATTTTAGTTGACCAACAGTGTATTGATCTGCTGTGCAGTGTTTTTTAGCAGGAAGTCTTGCAGGAAGAAAACTCTTTCCACAGGGAAAGTAGTGCCTTCATGGTAGTTCAAAAGAGTGTTATTATTGTCATATTTCATGTACATTTTACCAATCTTCAACTGAAAACTGCCAGATTTAGCTGCATATCATTTAAAAATACTTACCAGTAGCTTTAGAGCTGCTACAAGTTCGTATTGTCTCATTTTTGAGATAATGCTAGTTCCCTACTATCACTTAACATAAGGTATGCTAAAGAGTTAGCACGGAGCACCGCAGCAAACGATAAGCAGATCAGTGATTTTGGAGTCTATGTTCTTATAGCTCAACAGGTTGTGTGTTGACCAAGATGACCATTACAAAAGTTTGGTGTATTCCTGTAAGGGTTAAACAAAAGACACGTAGGGGATAGAAAGAGAACAAAATAGAAAAGGGAAAGAATGGAAAGAGAGATTTAAGGAACAAAGAGCTCCAGAGATATGCTCTATTCCTTGGTACTGAAAATCCTCGCAAATTGCTACAGTCGTCGACCAACACACATAAGTTCTACCTGATCCAAGGGTAAAACACTTTCTTTCTTTCTTTCTTTCTTTCACTTTCTTTTCCCTACCGCTGAGACATACAGTAGCTGTCTGAGCAACGGAGCACAAGGAAAAGCAGCTCTCCTGGTACTAATTTAAGTGGAATAAATTTGAGTTTTTGCACCTCCACTTTCAACCTGTGCATTGTTAAATTGGCTTCCAGCTTGTGCAGTGTTTAACTAAGAGTGTCCAGTGATATCTGAAATTAGGCCAGACATCATAAGACTTACAATGCTACCATGCCAGCTGACTAGAAAATATGAAAAAAAAAAACATGCCTGAAATCATCACCATTTTTAACAGTGACAACCGGCAGCAACATCACAAAACATTGTCTCCGGCTTGACATGATTTGACATAGACATGCTATAGCTCAAATGAAATATCCAAACCAGCAGATAAAGATGATGTGCACTACATAGCTCTCATGTAATTGGTGTAGTAAGAGGTGTTTTTGGGCACTCTTCCTTTCCCCTCCATTGCAAAAACCGAATTGGCTCATTTCCATATGAAGACAGGTGATTGCCGTATTAGAAAGTAGCAGCAAGCACATAGTAATCACGTCAGGTGAGCTGCTCTGCAGCGTGTGTTATGGTAAACTTCAGACATCTTCATGGCTAAAAGACCGCTGAATTTTTTGTCCATATGTCCGCTGTGTGGACTATTTTTGGAAAATTAGACAAAGTAAGCATGTTATTTTTTTTTGTAAACGTGTTACAGTTCTCTGGTGGGATAATAACATCTAAATTCATATTTGCATAGATGAAAACAGAAATTGTTTGGAGTGCGGACCTGTAAGTCCCACAGTTAAATATGTGGGCAATTGCGCATGTTATGTTGAGTGTCCAGAAATAATTGGTAATATAATTGGTTGACGTGAAGGGCTGTAAGCCACATCAATGTGGGCATTTCAAAACCAGCGCGGTCCAGCTGAGTGTCGCATTTAGGTCGACTTCATGGCACGACCATGACACGTTTTATTTCTGTCATTTCATTATTCGCTGACATTGTTTCCTACGTTTAAAATAGATATCCTATGAAAGTATTTGTATTGAATATTGATGCGTAACTACTCAAACCAGAATTTGTCTGGTAAATGGTTGAAGCCATTGCAGTTTCCTTGATGTGTTTATACGATTAGGATGTCTCACAGCCAAGTATGCGGGCATTTTTATGTTGTGCACAGCACAGTTATATCTTTAGTCCACTATTTGAAGGGCAGGTTTGTAAAAACCCATCGGTTTGGACAAAATGAGCATTATGTAGCCTATACAATAATCAAATATTGTTATAGGTCCCCAGTAGTCGGAGCTCTAAGGTCATATAGTCGGTCATTTAGTAATGTTTAGGCTGTTAGGTCTACAGTAAGCTATATGGCTGCACTGAGCACCACCGTGCCTCCAACGCACTTGTTGTCTTGATATGTTCCGGAAGCTTTTCCCTCCAGACCGACTCGCGGGAACACCGACCCCTTGGTGTTCCGGGACCTCATCATTTACAAATTAAGCACTGCTGTTGGCCCTATCATCTGTAGAGCATGGCTATAAACCTGAAACTTTCCTTTTTCTATTGCTTGAGTGATGGGGTGAAAAGACAAAAGAAAGAAAAGAAATAAATGGTATAATACGGTGACATCTAGTGTTGTCAGTCTAACCTCTTTATCTGAAATAACCTGTGTTACTTGGTTAGTGTGTTAATATATTTGAGTTAGAAAGTAGGAAATAGTCTCATCAGGTTCAAGAGGAGGCAGTGCTCCAGGTGCATTTTTCTAACATTTTGTGAGACAAAATAATAAAAACAAACTGACAAAACTGTATACTCATATACTGGAGCATAGAGAACACAACACCTATTTTCCTTCCAACACTATACTATACCAGATGTATCATTTAAAGAAGTCTTTTGAGGCCATTTATTGGAAAACATAAACTGCAGAAGTCCTCTCTGTTCATCTGTTTCTCTTTCTCTCTCTGTCTCTGTACCCTTCCCTTCCTCCCTCACTGTCTCTACAAAATGAGCTTTTCATCAGATGGCCTAAAAACATAACCAAAAACACTGTCCATGTGGGAAATGGCACAGAATTTTTTTTTTAAAATATATATATATATATATATACTTTTTTATATATATGCATATTTGTACATAGTAGTTAGATGTTTAGGTTTACCTCTGTTCATTTTGTTGTCCTTGTTTTTAGCTGTATATTTATTCTGTGTAAGTACATTGAAAGCAAAGAAAAAACCAAAATTCAGTCAAATTCCTTGTATTTGTACATACTTGGCCGATAAAGCTGATTCTGATTCTGAGAATTGCTGGTGAGTATAGTAAAACTGTTATAAAAACACTAAATCTATCTGCAGGACACATATCCCCACCTTACTTGCTTCTCTACACTATAATCAGGCACCTATGCAGTAAGATAGACATCAACAACCACAGCAGCAGTCCCCGGAGATAAGACATTGGGGGGGGGGTGGAGAGATTTGCTCAGTGGTGCTGCTTTGTCTCTGGTGCAGAGGCATCAATGAGGATATGTCGACACAGATACAGACACTGGCAGGGGTTTCGGCACGTATATCAGTCGCGACCTTTGGCAAAAACAGGATGTGTTGTTAAAGTCAGTGGATGTGACGTGCCGTGTCACATCCAATGGGGTAAAGAGTTAGCTGACAAACTGCAACAGATGGACATCTGCCTGCCGTCTGACACCCTGCAAGTCAAGATCTAAAGCAGCAGCAAAAACCTGAGAGAACAGGATGTTGACAGCTGTAGTGCAGACCTCATCTGTCTGTAGTCTTGAACGGTTTCACTGCAGTGGAGCTGGACTCGGTTCAAAACTCATACAGTATATGCATCGACATTTACTCAATGTTACATTCGGTTGGTGTAATGGGGCTGTAGTGGCGAGACGGAGAATCTGGCTGACGTGTTTTCTGTGTACTATATGTTTTATTGGTGCCATCATGTAAACATAATTCCCTGTGTGAAAATAAGATCAGTAATTCAGACTGTCAAAGCAACAGCATTGAGCATGTCTACGCTCATGTTTCTTGGCTTCTAATCAACTGCGTTGCATACTGGCAGTCACATTTTCAGGCAATGCCAGTTAATGCTTATAAGACTAGCAGAACCTAATGGGTAATCCTACAGTTGTAGCCAATATAGACCCAGCATCATGCATCTATCCTGCATCTAATCTGCATTAATACTGCAGCAGCCACCGCAGCCTAAGTGTTGTAGAAATAGGTCGGCATGTTTTATCACACAACTTATCTTTCAGTCAACTTATATTGGATGCAAAGAGCAAAAATAATTCCTGTTGGGATGGAGAAATGGTGCAGCAGTGATTCATTGAAAAAGTAAACAGAAAAAAAGTGTCTTCTTATGTCAATCAACACTTCTTTGAGATGCAGTGTGAAAACTGTGCAAACATACCTGGGGCATCATATGTGTGAAAACATGAAACAGTGTGTGTTCAGCATGTGCTTTCCCCTCTTTTATATTCTACAGTGTTCTCACTGGAATTGTAGCACCAGAACTATCAATTTGTTTTCAAATCTTGGCTACAAGACATCAAGGTATGTTTATCATTTTTGTGAAAAATTCTATTTCCTAGAAATTATGTACTGTATTATGTAGTCCAAAAAATAATTGTTTCCAATGCTCTGCACTCGTGTCGCCAATGCTTTGCCACTTGTGTTGTTTGTACTTCTAACAGAACATATGCCATTTGGTGGGTGCTTTCATCCAGAGTGCCTTAAAATATCATGAGTGCGTTCATTTTGAGTATGGGTGACCCTAGTGGGTTTGAACCTTTAACCCTGGCAGTGTTAGTGCCGTGTTCAACTAGTCAAGCTACGCAGCATGTTGTGTCTGCAAAGCAGTCTGGCTTCCAGCTGATGCTCTCGGTTATGTACTGGAAATTACATGTAGCCTAACCTCATTTTCCTAGCATGGCATGAGTGACAGAAGTTTTCCCTTCACTACAGGAACAGACAGTAACAGAGAGTTTCCCACAGCATCTTGAGTTAAGATTTTTTCAAGAATGTGGAAAAGAATGCTGCATTTCATTTTTGACGTCCACATATTTTTGAAATTACACACTTAAAACAAAATGTTTTAAACTGTGCCCACACTGGTTCTTTGGCTCATAATCATAGGGGAACCGTTTTTGGTGTTATATGGCACCCATACTTAAAGGTTAATAAACCATTGTCAAATGGCTCTAAGTTGAACCATAGATGTGCCACATTGCACCAAATTGTTGCTCAAATGCTCAAATTTGTAGCCTTCATTTCTTACCAACTGATTGCTCAAATAATTCAAAACTTAAACTGCATGCTTACTAAGAATGATGCCAGCTTTTATAATCTTATTTTCTTTATTTTCATCAACTGTCTACAGACAAGACTTAGAAAACACATCTATGTATCATTGTGTACCATTTCACAATGTACAAACTGCAAAGGCCTGGAATGGAAAACACACTTAATGCTGATAATAGAGTAAAATCTATTTGAAATGAATATTTTAATTCAAGCATGCAAATAAATAAATTAAATTTCCCTTAAGACAATATTCAAGGCATAGAGTCAAGTTGAGAGACTGAGTTGCTAGCATTATGGCCACAAATTCATGACAGTACAAGTTCACAGCTTTTACAAAAACATGTTAGAGTTAAGAAATCTTTCTGCTGTGGAAGCTAGACAGCTAACGTTAACAAAAACGTTGGCTTGATAATGTCAAGAAAGTTTGTTTGCTAACCTAGCCCTCCTTCTAGGTACAAAGTTTGCAACTAAGTTATATAGCTCCAATATTGACATGAAACTTTTCTCTTGTAAAGCAAGTAAAAGAATCTCTGCTGAGTACCTAATTCACTTAAAAAAAAAAAACAGTGAGTAAACATGCGTGGTTATCTCCCTGTTTGCCTCAGTTGCACCACTGACTCAGCAGCAAATCCCACCTCACCAACTGTTTGTGTGGGAAGAACTGAAGAACCCGTCGAACCATGTGGGGACGTTAATGGTGGTACTATATAGCACCTCTGTTCACTTCAAGGACCCACTGAGGAACCTGAATTCTGTGTACATTGGGGTCTTAACAAATGCCAATGAGTCATGAAATTCCCTGAACGCATAAATGACCATGTAAACTTTCAATTCAAGTAAGAAGAAAAAGAAAAACATACAAATTGCATGTGCGGCTTTTCCACGACAACAGCAATATTCTCTTACAGGCTGTGACACCACTGAGTGTAAATGCTGTTTATTGGAAGTAATCCGAGGGCTGGTGGAGGAGCCGGGTTCATGCTGCGGACTGTGTGGGACTGATATGGACTGAGAGAGAACATCACAAGTCCCTGAGCTGGGGTTTCTCTGTCAGCCAGCTATCCCTGCAGCTCGCCCCAGGGCCTGTTGGCAAAGAAAGTTCCCAGAGCTTTCCACCTGCAATGTCACGTTGATTACACAGTGGGAAGAGCGGAAAGGAGGTTACTGATCACGTTTTCTCTCTCTCTAGCTTGCTCTCTTTCACTTTCTTTCTCTCTGTCTCTCTCTCTCTCTGTCCCTCTTTCCTTGCTTTTTTGAACCTATCAAAATCACAACTATCCCAACAGAAAACACAGCAAGAGAGGGTCAATCCTTTCGATTCCAATTGCCCACAAGGCTTAACAGATCTGTCAAACCCTGCCAGGGATGGTTGAAGTAAGGAAGGTTTCCATGGCAACGGCACTGCCACTTTGCCACCTGCTTGAGTCCTATGGGAAAGAGGAGGCAACTCCTCTCTCACTGCCATCATGGTCTTTTCTCACCTTGCTGTCCAGGAGAAAATGTCCCACCAGAGTACACTAATGGGTTGGTGGAGGTCATTTTGTGAAATTTCCCTGACGCAAGCAGCGACATCCAAGAGATTTAAGCCATGAGGTGGGATTTTGCCCTGTTTATGGAAGCAACTTTTCTCAGTTATTCTTGAATAGTGTTAATGGCCTCCTTGGCAAGGCAAGTCATCCATTTGCAGCCTCCATTCGACTTCTTGAAAAGACTTGCAGTGCTGAGCTAATGTGAACGGAACAAAAAAAAGAAGCCTCTATCATTATGGTTCCTTGTTACCGAGGTTCAACAGAACAACAAACAGCAGCACATGAGCCAGTGGTCTTTTCTCTTCAAGCTGACACACCGGCGAGCTTCTGTATGAGAGCTGAAAAACAACGCCTGGCACTACCCTGCTTGGCTGATCTAAGAGCAGTCTCTTGTGCTGTGTATTTCTTCCTCTAATTGGTCCAACCCCCATACTCTGGCTCTCAGTGGCTTTGCTGCTCCTATCGGGGGAACCAGGGGATGGGCAGCAGCACAGTGTGGGGGGGGGGGGGGGGGGGCAGGATTCAGGAACATCCAGAGGGCATAATTACCAGCAAATCTGTGCGCACCCACTATCACGGTATTGATGGGTTTTGTGGACTGGTATTTGTTATCGGGTGGCAAGGGCTGGTGCACCCTCATTAACACTTCTCACCTCTGGTGCAGAAAGCAGTGGAAGTAAACAAGCAAGAAGGAAAAGAGTTTTGTGTTTTTAGACACACACACACACACTCACAGAAGCACGCACACATGCACCTACACACAGGCACGCACAAGCAATCACACACACACACACACACGCGCGCGCACAGAAAGACACATATATACACACACACACACACATGCACGCACAAGTGTCTTTCTTTTGCCTTGCAAGGGCTCACATTTTGAAATTAAACACAAAGTGGAATTGGTAAATAAAGGAATTGGCTTGTGCCTGGGGTGTATTTTTTAATACTGTGAGTCTTAAGCAAAAGTATTGCTTTATACGGGTATCTCTTAACTGGTTTATGTGATAGTGGGGAAACCAGTAAATAAATACAGTATCGCTCACATTTTTCTATTTACTGTCTGCTTATGAATATTATTGATAAAATGCACTAGTTTTACTAAAGCTTCACCGTGGTCACAAATGTCCCTTTTTAAATTGAAGTTTTAGTGAGCTGTTTCTGCTGAACTCAGCTGTTGGCTTTGAAAATTTTTATGTCACTGAATGCTGTAATTGATTGATACAGATCGTGCAATACTGCTTTCTTTGTTGCAATAGGTAACTCCTCCGTCTCCTTCTCTCAGTATACATACTTCCACATGCTCTTATCATTTACAGTAAAAACAGAAAGCCACATAATATTCATGTTCACATTTTTTCACATGACCCCACAATTGCATGTTCCCATAAAACCAACTGCTACTAACAACTTTTCAGATCTTAAAGAATGCCTTACATAAAACATGTGTAGTCTCAAAACCTTCATCCAGCTTGGTGACAAGAAATCCCACATAGAGCTATTCGGCTCTATTCCATGACAGTTGTGTATTTGTCAAAAAGTTGGTAGGAATTTTTTTTAACAAAGATCCAAAGTGTTGATGTGTTGAAGTGTACATTTTTTGATGAACAGCTCAAAAGAGTTGTTATGTCGTGCTTTTATCAGCTGAGAAACACTTTCGGCCTGTGTGGAGAAAGTCATGCATACTTTTATTTTCTCTCATTTAGATTACCATGGCTCTATTTGTGCCTGAGTGAAAAGTCTCTCTCCCTGTGGCCAGTGATAGTGTTCTGGCTAAGCCTTCTCTCATATGTCTCCCCTACGCTGCCTCAGCTTTCTCACTTTTTGTCTAAATAAAGAAAAAATACCGAAGGGACTGGACTGTCCGTTTTCCTTTCAAAAGTCTCCCATTTCAAAACAACTCTCTACAAAAACTAACTTTGTGAACTTACTTTATTATATCCGCAAACCTACTTTATTTTATTATTAACATATTCCTTTTCTGTTTGTATAGCCAATGTCTCCCTTACTTTAAGTTCTACATTTTGTTTCTTGTGTGCAGTTACCTATCCTTTTGGGAAACTGGAGTAGAATTGGATGTATGATAGTATAAAATGAGAGGAGATGAGATAAGATTTCACAAGAAAAGATTATAATGAGAAAGTATTACATAATTACATAATAACGAAAAAAGATCTCATAATAAAGAGGAAAGACCTCATAATAAGATCTTTATCACATAATAATGATAAAAGAGCGATATAACAAGAAAAGCTCTCATTATTACAAGAAAAGGTCTCATAATAACGAGAAAACATCTTGATGACAAAATATCTCATTATTATGAGAAAACCTGTTTTCTTTTTTCCAAGATGAATTCAATACACTTCTGTAGTAAGTGACGGAATTTCGAACACAATCAATGAATCATTATGGAAAAAACTAGGAAAATAAAGCCCAGGTTGAAAATAACCAGAATTATCCTTCAAGTAGACCCAAAAATTGAAAAGGATTATTAACGTTTATGGAATATGGATCACTAAATATGAAACATTTGGTGTATATGTAGGCATTAGCTGATAGAAGTAAACATATAGGTATAAGTATGTACTGTGTATCCCACTGCACAACTTACGACTCTCACTTACCTTCCCCATGTTCTTCTTCTACTTGTTCTAATATGCTCCTGTCTTGGGGTTAAAAAAACCCAAAACTTTCTACCATTTCGCCTCAGCAATTACTTCTTTGCCTAACACTTCTCTATATACATGATAATTCCAAGGGCTGGAATATTTCCATCTATGGGTTGTAATAGATTGTTTTATTTATCTTTTCCCTGCGCTTTTGTTTCTCATAATATCCAATTTGTGTAAACCTTTACGGTAATGAACCTCCGTCATTTCTAGCTTGCTGTTTCCTCATTAAATGGCAAGCTTGAATAGTCTGACAGTGTCTGAAATATCAAGGGTTGCTGTAGATTGGAGAGTGATTCAAAGAAGTTTGTTGTTCAAGCAATTAGTTTTACATCATACTCCAGGGGAATTGAATACATGTCAGTATCAGGCCCACTGGTTGCAATTAACATCCTGTGACTTGACGTTGCCCCATGCATTTTTAATAAACCCATAACAAACATGGCATTATACCTCAACTAAAGCCTGGTACAGTGATGTACAGTTGTTGTCATGACACAAGACAGCAGACCAAATAACAATACACAAGTAGCAATCTGCCATTAAAATCCACTATGTATTTTTTCTGTTTGCAGATTTTCTAACTGATTCGCCTTTTACTTTGCAAGTTCCTAAAATCCTCTTTAATGGGACCATTACACACTTTACAGCCTTGAGATACTCAAGAGATAACTTGGATTGTTTTTCATTTGTGTGTGAAATTGCATCATGTTTTGCAATACAACATCCTTTGTTTCAGTTATATAGCTTTTCCATGTACATATCCCCACTTAAGCCATTCTTTTACAAACTGTACAGATGTAAACTTGTAATGTTGTTACTAGGCATACACATTTTCATGGCAAAATTTAGTGATTTCTACCAGAAGACATCCATGATAATGACTGGTGTCAATGTGAATCCATCAGTCAATAGTAAACAGAGTTGGTGAAGTTGGTGATTATAACTATGATAAAATATATCTGTGAATAATGAGTTTCAGTCAGAATGTCATTTGAAATGATCAGTGAGCACACTGAGCACATAGCACTTGCAGACTAATGAAATTTTCATCTGCAGGTTTCATTATACTGTCAAGACTGATACAAATGGGAGTGTGGGGACTTCCCCAACCTCTGCTGATTCTATCTCACTGATATCAGGTTCTCTGTGTATTTCTGGGTGGAGGACACGGCGTGAGGCTGCAGATGGTCATTGATCTGATGATTTTCACTTCAAGTTGCAATTAGAGGCCGGCCACAACTTCTTGGGTGGTTGTCGTACAACAGATTGCTTCACATTCTGATATCTAAATCTGGATACGCTGACACAATTATTCATTCCTGGTGTGTTGAGACATTTCATGACAATACTGAGTGTGACTTACAGTGTTTCTTGGATAACTTCATCAACACCTCAATCAAAGGTATTTCTTCAGTCTCCAATTGTTGTGAAAATGTTTATTTCAAGATTAGACAGTGGTGTGCATGTGGGTAACTTAAGACTCACTGTACACATTTGGAGAGTTCAACTTTTTCCCACAATATTCATATGTGCCCTTTTTGATCCATTTGTCTATTAAACTCATGAAAATGTCATGTCATTTAATTAGACTATCTGGTAACACTTTGTATGACTACCATATCTATAATGCATCTATAGTGTGCCTTATGCCTTATATGACTCATCATGCCTATTGATGCATTATATCAGCGGTCATAAAACATTATTCAGATTCAAGATTCAGGATTCTTTATTGCCATTTGCAACCAGTGCACTGAAAACCTTACACGCTTCCTCTCACAGTATCAAACAAAAATAGACAATATTACATTATACACCGTTACAGTATACACAATCGACAATATTCAACAAAATATACATTATTACACTATACACAGTCAGTCACAGTATACACAATCGAAACATACAAACGCTAGACACAATACTCAATATACACAGTCAATATAGTGCACAGAATAGAATAGAATAACGGTAAGGTGCAACAATAAGCAAATAGTGGTAGGCAAAGTGTCAGTGCATAAACAGTAAACAGTATGTTCCAACATATACAGTGCAGAGGTAGCATTCAGCATATGTGTATGTTGGTAGTTGTTTAGAAAAAGGTGAAAATGAGTTCAGTCTCCTTATTGTAGAGATATAATTTATGATAAATTATAAGCACAGGTGTTTCATGAATGTTTATGACTAGAGGTTATTAGACTGTCATGGGACAAGGAGGGACCCTTGTAATGCACTTTAGATATGGTAGTCAGTACAGAGTGTTACCACAGTTTTTTTTTTTAATCTGTTGGTAAAATAAATCAACCTTACACATGGATGGTCTGGGAGAACATGATTGAGGTCGGCTGGACAAAACAAATGAAGGAAAAAGTGAGAATGTAGCTGTGATTATGGGATTATGTCTCGTTTGACGGAAACCTTCACCGCACTCGTGTTTTGGAGATAACAAAGATTTGGAAGATGACTTTTAAAAATACTATAGCTGGGCTTGAAAATGTACAGATAAAGATAATACCACCTCTTAATCCATGAGAGAGATGATGAAACAAGCTGGCAGAATCCTTCCTCAACCTGTTCCCTCCCCTTTAATTAACATCTTCCCTTTATGGCTGAAGTGAATTGAGCAGGTGAGATCAATAAAGGATGATAGTTTCCATTGGGTCAATTCTATTTTATGTAAAGAGCAGATGTTCATTATTTTACTCAGTGGGTCTTTTTAATATACGCTCTTGTGTGTTCTTGTGTGTCCTCCATGACGCGTTTGACATAATATCTAATGGCCAAAGCAGAACTTCAACACCAAGAAACACAAGGACAGAGGATGGATAAAGATCACAGAATTTTACTACTAACAGATGGTGACTTGACCTATGAGAATGAATGGGAAGTCCCATAATTCATTGCAACACACACACATCACTTCCAAACAGCACTACAGTCTATAGTACAGAGACAGCTGAAGATTGTTCATTGTTCTCTGTGCTTGTGGTCTTGAGAGGTTCTCTCCAACATAACTCCGTTCTTGTGTCTTCCATGATGTGTTATATCTAATGGCTGAAGCACAATTCCAAAACTAAAGAACACTGAGGATGGATAAAGATTTTACTTGCCAACCACATATGCATCAGATGCTGACTTGGCCAACAAGAACTAATGGGAAGCCCCAAAATTCAGTGTGAGAATGATGCGTCACGTCCAAACTAACTGGAACAAATAAACAGCACCATAGTCTACAATTCAAAGCTTAATATGTTGATGGTTGAAAACTGAGCACCTGTGTGTCTTAACCCTCATCCTACCAACATATTTAACATACAAGGACTACCGACTGGGGTCCCTGGGGACCCCAAGAATAAACTACTGTAAGAAACAACCATCATAGCAAAATGTTAACTTCTCAAAACATTATTAGTTATGTAATTAATGTCATCTGAAAAAAACAAAAAAACAGATTATTATTATTTTAGGAAAGTTACAGTTAATTAAATGATGTATTGTATTTCTGACTTTGAACATCATCTTACCTTAGGAAGAGCAGTATTTAGGGTCGTCGACAGAGCACATGAAGAAATCTGTGTCTGCTGCATCTGTGTCTGTCTCCTTCAAAATGACTGACAGAGTTTTGGATCTATATAAAATTTGTCTCTTACATACCTTTAGTACTTGGACCTGCAGACAATATTGAGTCTGAGTCAGCTGTCGGTTGAAGCGGTGAGCCCCCGTTGCTAGGCCTCTTGCTGCTAACAATGAGTCCAAACATGATAAGTCAAAATATCTCCAAAAAAGCCATTTGTAGGCTCCACAGGGGAGTTGAGAGTAAACAGAAAAGTTGCAAAGTACATAAATTAAAATTAGCTCTGACTTCAAGACACCGTTCCGCCATTACGCACACTTGCAGCCCCACTTTGTGAATTAGGCTCAGGATGCAGGTGTATCTTTACAAAAAATCTCGCTTAGTGCAGCTTTAAAATGCATGCTAAGATTTTACTATCATCCACTAATAGCTGGTTGGCATTAGCTACTATTAATGTGCTGTGCAGTAAATGTAAATTGAACTGGATTTCAGTCTTAGAGATTTGAGGACTGAAGCAGCCTGGTGTTTGGGGTCATACCAAGGAGGAGCCTGGCCTTGGGCTGCCTGTGGCACTGGGTTGGCTAGCAGGCGTCGCCCCCTGTAGCAGTACACCTGGCTCCTCTCCTTTGAACTAGCTCCAGACTGACAGAATGCTGTTACTCCAGGGGCAGGCTTAGACCTTCATGATATTTGGACTATTTTAGGAAATGACTGACTGTGTATTCAGGTGCTGAAATTGAATTAAGAATTTGTACAGCCTTCCTCTTCCCTGGAACTATGCTGTGTGGGTTGTAACTATTTTCATCATAACAGTGTCTGAATAAGACAGGCAGTCCTTAGTAAATGTAGAAGTGCTGTGAAAAAGACTGAAGCAGTGAACCACGGCAGTAATTACTTTTCTGTTGATGCTGAAATGATTTATTTTTCCACACATTGGGTTTAGCCTCATACAGAATAGAATGCGTTTAGTATTCATGGTCATCACATACAGTAGTGAAGGAAAACATAAACTGCTGATAAAGAGAGAAGAGCTAAAGTTGTCAAACCACTGTTTACATGAATTTTACTTTCAACCACACTCAAAGGCTTTGGCATGAAACCTCCACCTTCAAAGTTTTAAAATGGAACTGATAGGGGGATACATGGAGCAAGGTTATTCAAATCTCTGAATTCAAGCAAAACATAAAAGTGTTCCACTCCATGTTGTGATACCTCTATGTGCTGTAAGAGCTGATAAGAAATAATGTCTGCAAAACAGATCCTCCTGCATTTCATAATCTGCATTTAGAGAGGAATCAATGCAGCTGAAAGTCACTATCATTTCACATTAACGACATTGTGGGGATAAATTGTTTTGCAGATACTGAATGTTTTGAAGTTAAAAACCCAAGTTGCAATTTCAAGGAAGATTCAAGTGCTTAGAAAATTAACTGATAACTTGATGCTTGCCCTTATGCAGTGTTGTGTAATCCCTTGTTGTACATTTTTACATTGTGAGCATCCTCCAGTTCTGAAAAGAGCTTTGTACTTCCTAACAGAGCCCTCTACTTCCTAATGGAGCCTTTTACTTCCTATTTACTTACAGAGGCCTCTACTTATTAAAAGAACCTGCTATTTCTTAATGGAGGTCTTGACTTCCTAACAGAGCCCTCTACTTCCAAATAGAGCTGGTAGTTTTAACAGTGCTTCTGTGCTGCACCCCTCACCAGCACCTTCTTGTTCCCCATCTCCGCCATTGCTCTCCCTTTTTTTTGGTTCTGTGTCCCATGCAGGTGCAACAGTGAGCTAACAACCCAGTATGTTAACTATCAGGAATCAATTCACTTTATGCGTTCATATCAAACATGTTCGGAATAATCTTGATTGCCCTGACAGGTCTGCAGCTAGATTGGGAGGCGAGAGATTTGAGTCCTTAAACCCTTTAATGCTATGGGTTTATCTGTGCTGTCTGCTGGACCGGGCCGCCCCACATCCGATCATCTGGTCACTCCTGGGCTTCTGTTTCTGCTGTTGTCGGTACAGTTCTGCACATGCTCTTTTGCTCCTCTAACAGCTCAGCTCCACTGGTGTCAAGCCTTGCTCTCCTCTCAGAATAATTATCTTTTGAAATAATTCATGGGAAAATAAACATTGCTTTACATTACCATAAAAGCCATGAGTTTAAGATGGAGAAATTGTTCTGCAATGTGTGTATGTGGTTTGGGGTGGAGGGTGGAGGGTGGGGTGAGAGGAAAGTTGTTTACTCATGGTTCGTTAGTTTTTTGTGAGGTGGCTTTTCTCCCTTTAGGCACCCTATGTGCTAAGTAATGCTTTTCCTCTTTTTACTACCTTCAATTAGCCTTGTACATTAAAGTGCTTGCTGATGTCTGACTAATAGCAAGTATCTATCACACGCCACAAAACAGGAGAGAAGGGTCTGAGTGCGACAACAAGCATGCTGTGTCATGCATTTCTAGGAAACACCCCATTTATTTATGCAAATCGAACAAAAGCTGTAACTTGCTTTTTCAAATTTGTGTGAAATGTGGAAAACGTTAACACCTGGCTCTGGAAAAGTTGCCTAATTGCAAAGGTGCTTTTGTGCAATATGCCAGCATGTTGCTGCAACCTCATCCTCAAGATTATTACACTGACAACATTGGATCGTGTTTTTCCCAATATGAAAAAGTGTCTCATCTGTGGAACTACGACCAATGTGATGATTTGAATCCTCAACACAGTGACATTACTCCAGTGATCAAATGATTAAATATGTCAGCACATTCCTAACCGGCTCCTGTTTCATGATAGCCATTCATTTGTTTTTAAAGATGTTTTTTACAGCATTTCTGCTTTGTTTGATAGTGACGAGTAGAGGGAGACAAGAAACACAGGAGAGAGAACAGAGGTTGAGAGTTGGACCCGACGAGACACGAGGACAACCCTCATGATACATTCATGAATGAAAATTAGTATTCAAGGGCCAATTAATTAACTAAGCGGGGGTAGGTTTTGTAGACAATTAAGAACTTTTTCCATCAATTAGTTGTTTGTAATGTTTTTCCCTGTATGAAAGGTCAAGTCATTTGCATGATTTCATTCATTTTCGGGACAATAGGGAAAACAATTACTTTTTTTTTTTCAGCTGTTCAAAGAGACAATAAAATCCTATGACCATTAGTTGACTAAGAATGTATTGAGGAACAGTACTACAGAATTTCTTACCCTTTTTTTTTTTTTTTTTTGCATATTTATGGTACATCAATGCAATATTTCTCACAAACCAGGATAACAACTCAGTGAGAGAACTGCTGATGGAGCTGAATTAGGCATGCATTATGTATTAACAACCTCAGAAGTGCTATCCACTATTGAAAGATAAAGTAAAGAAAAACATGAGCAACATTTTCACAGCAACATTGTAGAGAATATGATAGATAAATTCCTCATACTCTCATATATTCTATATGGATTGCAAACTATTGGTTTATGAACTGGATCAAATATACAGTGTTTGGCACTAATGGATGCTGATGCAGATTTTGTCCTGTTTGGATTTGTGTATTGTGTCTTGTGCTTAGGGGGCTGTGTTTGTATGTTTGTATATTTGCTGTTTTTTTTTTCCATTGTGGGATATCTCCTGGAGCGTTATTTGTGGGAGGTTTATGTTTATGTTTATGTCTGGATGATGTTTATGTTTTTGTTTATGTTTATATTGATGTTTGGATGATAACGAAGTATTGTGCTGTTAGATGATGGTGGGTTAACATGCCGGAATGTTTGGTTTGTTTTGTTGTTAGTTAATGTGTCTGAATAATCCCATGAGGGATGGGTCATGTAAATGACCAGACACAAAAATAAAATGTTCATTCATTCATTCATTCATTCATTAATTCACCAAAAACAATAGAAAGTGAACTGAAACAACAGAAGCAACATAAGGTTAAGTAATGAAGATGGTGAGAGACAAGACATTTTAGCTTTCTCTAAAAGTGTTCCCTCTGTGCAGCTCCAAACCTCTCCACACTACAACTGTTTATCTAATAGGGGAAAAAGCTTCCAAACCACCTACAGTAGAAATCCAGTTAATTCCTATACTTTCCTCCTCAAATATTCTCCCTGTTCTTATGTGATGGCCAGCCGTGAGGTAAATTCACTGTAAGCCTGTGATATAGCAAGGCAATCCAAGCAACATGAGCAGTTTTGGCCACTGACAAAAAGCTTTTATCGACAATCTTATTAATTATTCATATCACTAAATTCCTTAAGAGATATATATAAGAGATTTAGTGATGGGGTGATGATACATCTGGGGATGAGAAAATCCTCCAATTGATCTTCCTGAATTGTTTTTGAATCTGTCATTTTATGTTACTTTTGCTTGAAGGTTTTACGTTAGCAAAAAAAAAAAAGATAAAATGTGATAACCTGAGTAATTATTTACACAACCTCCTCCTTACTTAACATAACACATATCATGAGTCATTCAATTTGTTCAACAGGTACTTTAACGAAGTATCTGAGTCAATGACTCATCTGCAACGATTTTAACGGTTGAGTTGCCATGTATGCTGCACAGATGTTAGTTTGTGCACAGTTTGTACACAGATGTTAGCAAGGTAATTCTGATGGCAACATTTTTACCTGTCTTTCTTCAGTGCTATCATTCACAACTAACTGAGAAGACAAACAGAGTGGAGGGTACAGCTTTTCGAAAGACGTGACCTTTGGAGTGAATAACAAACACAATTTTTAAATCGAATACTGTACTGCTCTGAGGGACTTTTATTCTGAAATACATAGTTTAAGGCTTTTGTTACATAACTGAAAAGAAGCTGTTATGAATGGTGATTGTTTATTCATGAATGTACTGTGGATTATGCTAAAAGCCTGTTATGAACATGCAATCTTCTTCTTCCACAAGAGGAACTACCCGGGACAAGACAGCTGAGCATCCCACACCTGCTTATGTGCAGTATTTTGATATAGATGTCTTTCATGCAAAAATTGACTTGTTATGGCAAAAATCATGGTGCATTACAAACAGAATTACTTCCCGCTTTGACTTACTAATGTGATTCGTAGGAGATTTCTCAGGAGCCTCAGACAGGGAGCCACTTTTTGAGGACAACATGTGAGCATTGGGACAACTTGAGTTTCACTGAACGCTGCCACGAGTTGCACACATTATACTGTGACTGAACAGTGGAGAGGTGTTATTTACATATCTCTCCCTAATTCCATCCCACCGATAATCAGGCGAGTTGTGATTTCCACAATAAGGCCGTAATTATTCTCTCACTCTGACAGAGCGGGCCCCTGCTATCACCAGAGCTGAGCAGAGCATGACTTGGCCTATATAATAGCTAAGCCTCATTAGCCACAGCCACTGCCTCAAACCTGCAACTGACTGGGGAAACACAGATTTCTCCCGGTGACAACGAGACAACAAATTCCCACCAGCACCACAGTGGGCATGGAATATAATTGGACATATCCCGCATTCCCCAATAGTGTATGAATAAATATAAAGTTGTGTCAACGGCAGTCAATCTTTCTGAAGTACCTAATTTATCCAGAGGAGATAGGTGAGAGAAATGGGACAGATGCGAGATGAAAACAAGAATAATCACCAAAGCTCCCTTCTTCCTTCCTTCTACCACAAAAATAGCCATCAAAATAACAAGACATTACATTATCCAGTGCAAATTTCACAGTACACTCTTGCGTAACATTTTTTCCGTTTTTTTTACAGTATGTGCTAAGATTATATCATCTTTGAAACTACCACCAACTTGCTCTTGCTCTAAAAAAAGGCAGGTGTGATTATTGACTGCCACTCTATTCAGAGGAGCTCAGACTGTTGCCCTCAGGCTGTCATTTCAGGCTGACAGAAGCAAATGTGTGGAGAGCCACTGTAAAAACATCTTTATGTTTGTGGCCATAAATAGATGGAATCTTACAATGAACTTACTGTTTTCTGACGTTTTGAGATGCTTCTAGATATTATGGTGTATCTACTGTGCATTAGTCTGCACATTTTGCAATATGATAAGGTTTTACACAGATCATGCTTTGGTCATTTATTATTGGAAAGAATCTCTTGTTGGATTTGTGATCAAAGTAATAATCTGCAAAAATTTCATATAAAAAAAAATGTCCGTTTTGCTTCTCGCTATCACAGATTGACATAACACAGCAGTGATTCAATCTATATTCAGTTCATGAAAGCTTTTACATTTGTTTATGTTATACACCTATTGTCTGGTAGGTCTTTCCTGAGAAAAATCAGGAACACAGGAAGTGATGCGTTTTATGTTTCTGGCAGCAGCAACAGCAGTTTGGAATCAACAGAAGAAGAACTGGGTAGTTAGCATGAGCAGTGATAGCCACCATGGCTGAACAGACACAGAAAAGAGCGCCACCTACAGAAACTCAGATTTCATCAACAGAAAATCCAAGGTAAAAGCCGCCACAGTATTGGACAGGCTGTTTGATTGCCACACCAGTGAACGCTTAGCACCAAGATGCTGCTATTGCTAAAATCATAAAATGAGGATCTTGCAGATTACCATTTGAATCAGTTATCTATGTGTCTTTTCACTCGATTCTGACAGCAAACCAAATTTCTCTCTGTGGGACTTCACTGTGGAAATCAGTAAAATCAAATTAAATTGGTTTGAACTGACAAGTCAACAAAATGTTCAAATTTGCTGTAAAAACACAAGCCCCCGCCACTCATTTAGTGCATGTGACTGGAACCGCATGAAAGCATCCTTCTGTTCTCCCCCGGCCATGCAAGTAGCCCAGCCAGTTTGCATACATTAGTCAAAGCAATGATGTGGATTTATGCATCACTTTGATGTGTTTTTGTTTGTAATCCACTGTCCCTGTCAGTGGCGTTAGGGCTCAGGCTGTTTGAAATTCAAAGTGGGAGAGACGGCATTCAGAAGGGTTAATGACACCAAAAGAAAAGCTGGACTCAGATGAGATGAAGAACTCCCCCATATGTAGGAGTTGAGGTGTGATCACTGGGTGAATGATAATGTAAAGAAAATATATTATAGAATCTGGAATTCTGGAAGAATCCAGTATGTGTATGAAAAAGTTTCTCAATATGCACCCACTATAGAAACACAAGATGTGAACATGGACAAATGTTAGACCTGCTCTTTCTTTGAAATAGAACAGTTCCAGGTGAAAGGGTTGGAAGAGTAGGCCTACCAAAATATCCTGTTGAAATTTTACTTAAGAAGTAAAATTACTGGTGCTAAAATCTACTTGAGTAAAAGTAAAAAGTTGTTCATTTAAAGTGTACTCAAATAAAAGATACTGTGTCACTTCATCGATGTTCTTTTGCTATTAGCTAACCAACTAGCTAGCAAGGCTAGCGTACTAGCTAGCCAACAAACAGGCAAACACTAATAGCCTTGCTGGATGGATGGCTTTCTGGCTAATGTTGACTGAGCTCCTGGAGAGGCTGCAAAATGTGTACTCTGTATAATGTGTTTTAAAATGTACCGAAGTACAATAGCCTACTTACATGTACATCAAAACATACTCAAGTAAAAGAAAAATTACTGACAAGTAGCTACACAAAAAAGCTACTCAATAAATGTAATTTGTTACTGCCGCCTGTGGTGATGATCCATTTTTTATATTCTTATTGAGCATTAATAAAATCCACCTCGATCATGAAGGGGAGAGGTAGATGAAGAGGAGGAGACGGGTTAAATAAGGATTTTTAATCCTTGAGACAATTGAGAAATGGATTATACAAATGAGGTTGCAATTCAATATTAGATATTCACCAGATGTTCCTAATGGTTTGGCAGAGATAATTCAAACTGTGTTGTGCTGTCTTTAAAATGGAAGTCTGGGATTTTACTTGACTGTATCAATTCTGTGTAGATATACATGCTCAGATTCTTGAAGAGTTAGCAGATGGAAAATGCTTTTTCAAACACCTTGTCATTCAAAATTAGGTCTATTTTAGTGCAACATTTACAGTCAGTACATAATAAACCAACTTACAAGTTATAAAGTATATAATATACATTTAAATTCATAACCAAAACATGCTTAACTGTCCCTAACTGTTAATCACTGTATTAATCAATTTAAGAGTGAAAAATGTCTCCAAATTGTCTCACTCTTGTTTATATCGGATAGCTTCATTCTAATGTCCCAAAACTGTTTAATAACCCAGCAATTATGCAATCTCATGAATCTTAAACTGTCAGTCTCCCAATGCACTATGAAGAAAATTATTACTGCGCACTTTCTAAAATTAGCAGTTAATGAGGTTGACGATTTCTAAAGTTTGGAGCGTAGCAAAAATGAGACCCAAATTTCATACTGGACCATGAATAGTAAAACTGTATCAACTGTAACTGTATGCATATCAACTCTTTAATATATTATAAATATTCATCATGCTGTCCTTATGCTGCACCAGCCAATTCAGGCTACAGATTCTATTCCTGAGCGAGAGAGGGCATCTTGTAAAGCAGAGAAATGGATTTGAAACAAGGGACACGCCTGCCACTGAACTTTGATGAAACTTCTCGGCTGGGAAGAATGATTTTATTTTTCCTAAGGGCAACTACTGTAAGTGCATGCTAAAATACTGTCCAGTCAGCAGTTATGTAAGGCAGGACCCATATGACCATTCAGCTGCAAACTGCAAATTACTTAAAGGCCCATTCTGTAATTACGGTAAAGTGCCCCCTGTTGAAACACTGTCACTCCACTACCAGCTACGTTAACATCGTGATTAATTAGGCTGAAGATTATTTTTTTTCCAGGCTGAAATGTATTGTTCCAAAAAGCTTATTTTCTGTCAACAATTCAATCAAAACCCTTCAAGAATACATGTTTGCTGATATACCCAAAATTGAGATAGTCAAATGAATTACAGATTGCATCTTTAAGTCTACAATTTAATATTAGTTTTAGCTAATAATGGGGTTTTAGTCCATGCAGGGACAGTTTCGGTCTTCTAAATTTGATCCCTGCTCTCACGCTGTGAAGCAGTGTCATTAAATGTCATTGCGTGGCCTGAATTGAGAGGAGTTCTGGCTATGACAACCTTTAATTCTGCTGGTGTGATGGAAGCCCATCCCTAGTGGGGCTCGGGGAAAGAAAGACACACGCATCAAAGACACAATTCAAAGCACTTCCTTCTTGTGTAGGTGATGCCAGGGGATTACAGAGGCACAGGGTTCCTCAACAAGCCTGACAGACTGATTGATTGATTGATTAATACATGTTTATTTGCAGGAAACAAAAGAACACGGAAGCTATGCTGAATATTAATAGAGCAATTTAAAATATATCTACAGCCATTTTCGACCTGGACTCTATTTTTCCATCATTTTTTCCTACTATACACAGTTGTATATGTAGACAGGCAGCTGCAGCCAGCCAGCATAGAGTAAACAAGGAAGTGCTGAAGCAACAGCCAAAGTAGCATTAAAATGGTATGAGAACAGCATTACATTAGATAAGTTTCATTTACATATTTTTACCAACACGTCTCATTACGAAGCGAGCAATCAATCATCCTGGGTATAATGTAAAAGCCACTGTTTCCAGCTTTCCAATTCATTTGCTTGTTTGTTTGTTTCATGTTTATTTTCTTTCTACTATTAGATTATGGCAGCACAACTAATTTCACAGCAGTGAATTAATTAGAAACCTTACACTCAGTGTGTTTGAAAATAAAAATTACATCTTACAAAGAATTAAGGTACAAACAATGATAGTTATTATCAGTGTTTAAGCATGACTAACATTATTGCCTCAGCCTGCAATGACAGCTATGTCACATTATTAGGAAAAGTAAAGAAGTATACCTTTGCCCCTGTATGCAAGTGCAAACACACACACACACACACACACACATACTAACACACTCATTCACCCAAACACACACACACACACAGTCAAACTCCTATCAACAACTTCTCTGTTAACCACAGCCGCAGGCGCTGACTGAGACCTATGAACAATAAAAGCTCAGTGAAATCATATCAGAAATGTCATTTGTGGCATCCTTGTTTTTTCCCTTTAACTGATGATGAATTTTAGCCAAAGCATCTATTTTCCTCTTCTTGCGTGATGCTGCAGCTTAGTTTGAACCCTAGTCCATACTTTTTTTTATCTTTGTCCTTGAAGAATCCCGGTCCCTTCAGCGCCTGAGGAGACAAAGGACAGTTAACTGTCACCTTTTTATGGGCAGTAATTACAGTAGTTGTCCCTCCACCGGCTTTGAATTTATGACCATCTGCAAGTAATGAATTGAGTTGGAAAAGATATATGCCTCGATGAGATTTAAAGTACATATTTGCAATGTAAATTTAACCCAGTTTTATTATGTCGTGGTGAGGGAAACAATTCACATCACAGGCCAGACAGCGGTCGTGACAATGATTCTTATATATTAAACCTGTATATTATGTCTGCATGTATGACCCAGTACCTTTTATTTTCCAATTTCAAAAGTCAATTTACCACTAACCCAGCACAGTTTGGGTCTCTCCGTGATTTTGTTTTGGAAAAAACATCCCATGCATTGCATATTGATTTGATTCAGCAAGAAAAAATAAACTAAATCTTGACTGTAAATAAATGGAAGTGGAACGAATCACATTTTGTGGATTTCAGCATCGACTTGCATAACACATAATGAGAGCAAAGTTCTTATATTCTCAAAAGGTGGTCAATATTGAATAATACAATACAGTTCAGCTTTATACGCAACAGAGAAATATGTCACGCTGGTGGAAAGACTGGAATTTTAATTTATGATTTTGCATAAAATATTGATCTTTAGGGATCAGGGCTGGTTACATGCATATGATTCCTCTTGATATGGATGAGCATAAACAAACACTGTCAATGGAAAACATGTAGACAGACAGGAGTCAATAAGGCCCCTTAATTAGACAAGAGCAACCCAAACAGAACTTGATTACCATGTAATTATCAAGCTGAAAGTAAGACATCAGTGCACATGATCATTCTGATTCTGCCATGTAGTTACTGCGACATTATGCAAGGCAAGGGAATGTTTACTTAGTTTGGAAGAAATGTTAATTCAGAACAAATGTTGGGCCTTTTACATGGTTGAAGTTTGATATGTTTTGAAATCCACTGCAACTCCATAAAAGAAGGCAACACCCAAAATCAATTTAAGGCTTCTATGCTATTGCAGCAAAAATACAAGAAATTAATAGACGGGGGTCCAAATTTCCCCAACAACAAAGCCTGTGCTGGAGATCTGGGTCTAGTAAGTGATAATCTGAACAGTTTTTTTTTTTTTTTAGGGAGATTCTAACTCACAGATATCTGTGCCTTTCATAGTGCAATTTGTTTTAGATGGGATGTTACCTGGCCTCCGACCTGCTCCAATATCATTCCAGGGTCTCTAATACTCGAGCTTCGCCAATGCTTAATGGTGGCATGATGTGAAAACAAGCACAGATCCTGTACAGACCCACGACACATGTTCTAGTCTATGCACTGAAGCACTGCGACACGGTTAAATTACCTAATTCCACTAACGTTACTTAAATACCACAAGGTAACGTGAAAGGCACCTACCGTTAAAGTTTGTAGGGCAGCGAAGACGAGTTACTGTCTGCAAATCCCCGTTACTAACTGTGGAATGTTAAGTCTCACTTTTGGTTTCACACCGGGAGACTCTGTGGATTGAGTTCAATGCTGCTGGTCTGCTGTCTGTACATCTCCAAATTACAGACATGATATGATGCGCGCATCAGATGCATTAGAGATCGATTTAGATCCATTTCTAAACACTAAGCAACTTTTGATTTTGTGCCTCTCTATGGGAAACACTGCATCACACAGTCAAAAACGCCCTCTAGAGGCCATCTGATGAAGCGCATCATCTCACTAAGCGTTACCTGACTGACTGACTGACTGACTGACTGACTGACTAACTGACTGACTGACTGACTGACTGACTGACTGACTGACTGACTGACTGACTGACTGACTGACTGACTAACTGACTGACTGACTGACTGACTGACTGACTGACTAACTGACTGACCTGAATTTGCCTTGTGATGCCCTCGGCTGCACCGTGGGAAAAAGAAACATGTTTAGGTTTAATAAAATCACATCAATAGTACATATGGGCAAAGCACACCCAGAAGAGAGGTTATTCTTTAGTTATACATTACTTGTCAAAAGTTTGGACACACCTGATTGAATGTACAATATTTTTCATTATCTTAGAGCCATTTTGATCTAAAGGCTTATGCTTAAATGCTTGAAAGTTGTTTCTTAGACAAATATAAATAGTGAAGTTGATGCCTAATTATGAATTTCTTTCCAAAGCCTTTGCCTTTCCATCAAGACAAAGGGTAAAGAATCTAAAATATAAGATAGTTTTGATTTGTTTAACACTTTTTTGGTCACTGCATAATTCCATTTGATGTCTTTACTATTATTCTAAAATGTGAAAAACAGTAAAAATAAAGAAAAATGCATGTGTCCAAACTTTTGACTGCTAGTGTAGATTGTCATTTAACTTTCATTTTTATGTCATTTGATGACCTAGTCGAAACGTCGGTTCTTATGCTGATTCTGTTGCATTAAAAATGAAATGACAATTTATATTAGCCTCTCATCTGCATGCGCTTTCCTCATGTACTGTATTGATGTTGCTTACTTAATGGGACTTCAGCACTGCAATTAACGCATCTAAGCTGTGTTGACAGCGAGGACAGTAGTAATTTTAATAAAATAACAGACATTTCGAAGTACTCGGAGCAGAAAGGAAACAGGGCTGCTGTCTTTTACCACTTTGTACACTAGAAAGCAAACAGTCAAATAATTGGTTCCATTTGAAGTTGAACATGGGGGTGAGTAAGTCTCTCTGTGGCTGTTAGCACAACAGATGTCAGGTTGCATGAGGCTAAATATACTCTTTGGGGGTTTGGCTGTTATTTCCTCAAATATTGATTCCTCCCCATGTGCTGTGTGACTGAAGAGATTCTCTTTGCTTTCATTTTGAGGGTGCTATCATACGTCTTCTAGCATAGGCTACAGTGTTTACATTGCATTTAAAACATTTTCCACCAAGAATTGATTTCTGTCATTTACATTCTAATTTATCACTTCAGATGTCGTTACAGTCAATGAAACATCATTGAGCCATCTGGATCTTGTTCCACAGACTTCACAAGTTGGATTTCTGAATTTCACAATACTAAAGCCACTCTAACATGAAGATTTTCAACCATTTGAGTCATTATTATTATCTCAAGGCTGTTGTATAGGTGTACAGGCTGCAACAGCTAGAAAGCCGGCACCGCCTGCTTCTCTGGACACCTGTCGGATCTGTTTCAGCCTCTGATCTGTATTCATTTCAAGGCCTTTTTGCCGTGTGAGACCGATTTCCAGAAGCTTGGTTTGTTTCCCCTCCCAATCGCGCCGCACCCACCACATCTCATTACAAGTCGGGATGCACATTTATCATTGTTATAAAACCATCCTCTTCTGTTTTTGCCGCCTTTACAGCTCCGGAACACGAAGGAGGCTGGAGGGATGAGCGCCTTGTTTACTCTGCGCTAATAGAAGAAAACGAGTGATGGTGATTTCCCTGTGAGAACGGAGGCAGCAGAGAATCAGGTTTGCTGTGAAATTAATTTGAGGGAAGTGATTCATGTTTTTGTTTTTGTTTTTGTTTCTTTCTTTTTTTTTGTTCAAAACCTTATCGGTGTGGAGATTTTTCAGCATATGGCCCTATGGGTAACCGTGTTCAGATCGAGTTATGACACTTGTTTTCCACTTCTTGTGTGGCATGAGGAGGATAAAACCCTCCGAGGTTTCTGAAAACGAATGCTTGACACAGAGGCATCGGGGGTTCTTTGCCTCCAAGGAGAGCATTATTTTTTTGACAACTGAACACCTCAGAGGGTATTATCTTGTTTATACCATGGCCACTTTCCAAAGATTAAAAAATCGGAACCATCTATTCATCTTTTCCCGAGAAAAATATATGGGCATTGTTCGGCAATGGTAGTCTCTTGCAAAACTGTTTTACTGCTACAAGCAGTAAGTCTCTCTCTAGAAATTAAGTCTGTCTCTTGAATGATAAGTTAACTAAAATACCTCATGGGGATTTGCAAAGTGAATACTGTCCTCCTAAACCTAAAACTGCTGTTGGCCTGATGTGCCTCATTGCAATTAAGATTTTTCCTCATAATAGTAATAATGATAATAATGAGTAGAAAAAGAAGATGAGGAAGCAGCAGCAACTACGCAAGGAATAGTTCTCAAAGTTAAAGTAGTAACGACAATACAAACAAACACAAACCACATGAATCTGTCTCCAAACAGACCATGCCAAAGTCTGTTTTTAATGCAACAGAAAAATCCTCATGATTTGGGGATTGACGTGTGTGTGTGTGTGTGTGTGTGTGTGTGTGTGTGTGTGTGTTTTAGGAGAGAGAGTCATCTAACACACAGGGCTTGGGGGATCATCTAAATGTTTGAAGGAATGAGGCAAGGTGATTTTCAAGAGCTCTATATGACAGACATCTGATAAGCAAGCATCTTTCCAACTATACTAAATAAATGCAGATTGAATTTTAGGACTTCAGAAACAAAGCTAAAAAAAGGATACATACAATGGAATCGAATCATTTTGGTGACTCTGTGGCATCCGCTGCAGCTGCCTGTACAGCCTACAGTAAAGGTTAGGACTGGAAATATCTCTGAAACGTCATGCCTTCCCCGGAGACGCTGGCAGCCCATTGGCACACATTTCACACAGCTGAACTCTGGCCCACACGGAAGTGGAGTGCCAGGGTGAGGAAAGGCCGTGAGGACAAAGAGAGAGAGAAAATCAGACTTCTCCAGCTAATGGCGACTGCCCTGTTGCACAGTGGGCTCCCTCCTGCGCCCTTCCTGACTGATGTGCTGAGAATTAGATTCTGTCACTTAAAGCCTCGCCAGGGCAACACCCTGCAGACTTTTACCGGGCCAAGACAGGGGTCCGCCCCGCTGGTATTTGGAGAACGAGAATGAGGTCATTTTCAGTTTCTGCCTGCCATGCGTGACTGCTGCATCTGCGAACACTGCCAAATGCTGAGGATTGTGGAGAGCAGATATAAGCCTGAATTTAAGTTGTTTTTACAATAGAATAGAATAGAATAGAATAGAATAATGCAATGCAGAACAAAACAAAACAAAACTACTGTAGCTAAGCACTGCATTATAAACAACAAAAGAGTCATTTACAATCCCTAATACTACTGGATACTAAAATCCTAAGAATATTTGCATATATTTGCATTTGCAGAATTGTTTGCATTTCATGTTTCATTTAAAAATCTCAAAGCTTTTAAACAGGAAAAAGTGAAAAAAAAAAAAAAAAAGTGAAAAGGCTTTCCTTATAAATAAATGTACTGGAAAGCCAGTGGATAACATTGTGCCTTTAAGCCAGATTTAAAAGAAGTAAAGTCTGGAAACATACATTGGATGATAGAGGAAATTGTTCAGGAGAAGAATGCTCTGCTGCCCATGGTCAGTGAGCGGCTTTCGGGGAGACGGAGGATTGGCTGCTCGTTGGACTGAAGAAGCCATGTGGACTGCCGGGGGATGAAGAACTCACTTAAGTACAAGGTGGAAATGGAAACTTTTCCTGTAACAAACTAACAGAAACTTGCAGTCTGGTATTGAATCTCTATGTTGGCCGAGGCTCCTCTGTCAAAGAATACTTTCTGCATGTTTACCATTTCCTAATTGTCAGACAGGGACGTTCAGTTAATTTCCTTTAGTGACATATCTTGCCATTCTGTCACTTTTCAAACTTTCATCTGATGCTGATAAAGAATGGCTTTTTACAACTTCATCTGCATTCATCATCACGGATTCTGACTGCAGGTTTTTTGTGATGCATTGCTTGTATTCAAACATTCCTCTAAGAAATGAATGAATAAAAATCAAACGTCAAACATATTTCACCCACTGCAGCAAAGGTGGTGAATGGTAAAGGGGAAAAACACATTTTATCAAAATGGTAGTGGACCAGTGTACCAGACTCACTCTATCAATGGCACAAGGCCAATACTTTTAGTTTGGCCTTGACTCTAAAACCTAATTAAATTTATTTTTTTCATGTTTAAAAGTTACATTCATCTTCACCTTTAAGGGGAATAAAAGTTACCACATCAAGGAACACATTTTGAGTGACATAATTACAAAAGTCTGAACAGCAGTATATCCCAGACATAATATTGTATTGTATAAACCAACTTTACACAGCATATTGATGTTTAAATTATAGAGAAAAACAATACTATGATCTTTGCAAAAGATATCAACATTTCATCTAAAATGTGTATTAAATCAAAATTAAAATGTTTTCTTAATGGTTAATGGAAATGTTATAGAGCTGGTGGTACAAAGTACTTCATACACAAACTCTGAGTTTGAACTATGATTCAAAATTAAACACTTGAGACAATTAATTTTTAATCAGTCACCATACTTATTGCCTTCTACCTCATTAAACCTATAACCAATGTCACTCTTCTGGATAATTTATACGTGACTCGACTGACATGACAGTACAATGACAAGCTGCTATAGCCTGCATGCTGCCTGTATGTCATGATAGTCCACGTTGAATAAGGAGCTGGGATGGATTCCTGAGTGAATGTTATCTAAATGTTATTACTGTACATGAGTATAGGGTTATGGGAATGCTAATGCAGGCTTTTCATGTATCAACACATGGCAGCTTTTCAACCACAGCGCACAAGACAAGAATCTTTGATGTCGAATTACCCTGCAAAATCCTCTTTTGTGTGCAGAGGGGGAGAGCAGAGGTTACATTCGCTCTGTATGCTCTGTGCGCCTCACCTCTGAAGTGGAGGCAGACCGCAGAACCTCATGAGCATTCAGACTCCACCTCCCGCTCCAGTGCTGAAACTTACAGTCAGTCTGTAATGAGATCCTGAGAACTCTTATTCTTGTCAGTTACTTGGGCGTTTGTCACAAATGCATGATGGCAGACAGACAATTATTAATCCCCAAATTGAAATTGCGAGTTTAAATGGTAACAGGCGGAGGTGCACCATCCATTTCATTATTCTATCCACATAAACAGAGGTGTTGCAATATCATATATTTATCTTTTTTTTTTTTTTTTACTGGGAAATACATTTTTAATGAATGTAGCTCCAGAATTTGGTGGGACACATCATTTATGGTTCCCCATCTGAAAATCATTCAAAAATATGCACTTTGTAGATTTCATGATCTTATTTTCACTTGTCCATTCACTTTGTCAAATAAGAATTTAAAGTTGCACCAGGCAATTTCACATTCTGGCTGCCTCAAGTGCCAAATCAAATAATGTGGTTATCAGTGAACTTTGCTCTCCTCTGACTTTTTTGTGGATGCTAAGCATGAATGGATGAAAAAAATATTTTCGTAGCAGTCTCAACAGTCACTGTGAGTCCAGCTTTCTCTCCATGGAGCATTTGCTCACTGCTGTTGAGGGGAAAGTTTTGTAAAGTTTGGTTAAAGTTATTTCACTCTTAAGTTTTGATTTGTCACTTCCTGAGCACTAAGAATATTTCTGAAATCCTGAAATTAATTTGGGAGAATAGGACGAATCTACACCATCTCAATTCCTGGGGATGGGACACTCTTCTCTGTTGCAGCCCCAGTTTGTAATTTAGATATTTTTACATAAAAATCTTGCCTAGTGCAGCTTTAACTAAAGGTGATTGTTCTATTCCTATATTTTTTCTGATTGAACTGTTCTTATTCCATACCTGTAAATGTTTTGATACAACTACTGGCTATTCAGCGCCATTTTTTTTTTTTTTTTACAGAGTCTTAAATGTGAGATGGTCTTTTGGATTAAACAAGCTATCAAGAGGCTACATTGCTAATATTAGTTTACTACACAGCTGGCTGCTAATGCTGTTTAAATATAGGCAGCATCATTCAAGTAGTATGGGCTACTGTACACAATAATCTTAATGTTATAAAATAATCATAATAATCATTAGACAGTGTCATGTTTGGCAAACTTTTTTTGGCAGACTGATTCAAACCAGTACAGTTAAGCCTCTGAGTAGAGACAACAGGACTTATAGATCTAATTTTGTCATCCAATAAGAAAGCTCCACTGTTGTGCTGCATTAGTGTTAAACTTTGGCTGAACTGATTATGTGGATCTCATTAGCATGCAAGTAGACACACAGAGGCTTTGAGATTGAATACAGACAGCAGAGACACCGATTCCACAGATACCATTGAGGGGATATTTCAAAAATATAATTTAGGTATAGAGGGTTTATCTCAAGATCGTAAAGTCTCAGATTGCATATTTGGAATATATTTTACAGAATGAGTAAAACACAGTTAATTTGATGGAATAAACTAACCAAAAAGAGAGATTATTTTAACTCATCCATTTCATAATTAATGGCTTATAAAATTATTCATACATTTGACAACAGCTCATGATGAGGCAAAACAAAAATCTTCAGCAACATGAATGGTGAACTAAATGCAGGGCTAAAGGTGGCCTAATTAATACAGCGCTGCTATCAAGAAGCAGTATGTGACAAAAAAATGTCCAAACTGCAAAATGGGCTTCAGGAACAGCAACAAATCCCTCAGCACTTTTTTTTTCTCATTGGTGTGAGCTGTGAGGAGACCAGAGGTGTGTGTTGTGCCTCACTTAGTCACAGACACCTACACACATCAGAAACATGATTCTGGATTTTTTTTTATAGCTAGATTTTGTTTGTATTCACATGTCCTTGAAAACCTTGATGGATAATACCTTTCCTTAGTCCATTATAACTCAAAATACAGCACTTTTTCTCCAAACATGAATATAAACAAACATTTTACAGCCTTAAAATATGTATATAAAATCATATTTAACTTAACCAAAGCCTGTAATGGTGTGAATGTTTCAGCAGTAGGTAATTTCTTAAGATTACATGACTAAGAAATTATTTGAATACCTGAGAAAGGATAGGTTGCCACAGCTAAGTGGTAATGAACTGAAACACATACAGCTCATACACATACAACTTTCTTATATAGTGTAAATATCGGGTGTATCATCTACTGATTTCTTGAGGGAACGGGTGTGTGTGCGCCTGTGTGTAATAAACAAATTATGTTTATTAATCAAATTTAATTAATCTAATGACAAGAGCGAGATTACTTTTGGGCCTCTGATTCTGAAGTGTTTCCAACCTTGTAACTTGCTTCTCCACAGTGCATCAACCACCACCGCGGAAACAAAATGGAAATATCAGCTCAGCTTCTCGAGGAAAACATAAGCTTCTGGCCATTGAGAAGCCACAAATTTCAGTGAGAAGAATTCACCGTTCAGACCGTTCTCATATTCTTCTGGCTGCCTCCGAGCTAATGAAAACTCAGAGGATACAGGGAGAAGCCCCCTGAGCGTAAACACATTGCATAATAGGCACTTTCTTCAAAATGCTAACAGCCCCAGAAAAGGTCGTACCATTTCAGAGATTTGATACACATAAGCAGGGGTGAAATTTGGAAGAAGGAAAACAACTTTTAATCTACATATTGACAGACTAGACATACTTGACAAGACGTCTGTGTTCTTTGTTTTTGTTTTGTTTTGGGATTTTTTTTGTTTTTAACTCTGAGGAGGTATTCATGGTAGACTGCTATTGTTTAAAAACGGCTCTGTAGGGAGGGATCACTATCTTTAATCCTCAAAATTATATTCTGTAGACATTCAATGTTTCCCAAGACTTAGAAATGCCTGACTGTAACGTTTGAGATGATTTTATTCTACCTGGACATCTCAGTTAAAGCATCATACAACTCAAAAATACAATCCTGCCATCTAATTCCATGGCAGCCATTTAATTTCTTATAGCTGCATGCAAGGCATTGAGTTCCAATATGTTATAGTGTGTTGCTGCAGATTCCTCATTATTGCAAGCAATATTTTACATGTGGTGAGACAGGCGCCAATCCTTGTAATGCCTTTGTTTCAGGTGACATTGAAAGTGAATATAATACAGCAGCACACTGTCTTAGCTTGCAAATAACACACACTTTAATTCAAAAAGAGGACAAAAACAACATTTCCTTGCCGTCATCGTTCCAATCAAGTCTTCAATGCCTGAAGAAGGTCGGACGACCGTAACACCTATGTTCTCTCCTTGAATCAATGTTAAATGAAAAAAAATCGAGTTAAAATTCATATTTTTCCAAGCTAAGGCAGTGAATGGAAAAAAAAAGCCCTTTCTTTATTAGACATTTTCCCTTTCACACATGTTTCTAGCACTTTAACCTTATGGTATGCAAAAGCCAAACTCTTTCAGGTGATACCGACATTATCTGTCGCTCTCAGAACGAACAGCACTCCTGAGCTCCTAGTTACTGAGTATTTACTGTTGTCTCTTCAGAGTTTTATTTGACAAAGCTGGTTCCTTAGCACACACAGCACATCCTGTAAACTGGGCCTCAGATGGGCCAAAGAACTCATTTCTGGGTTCCTGAATGAGATGTGACAATCCCTGTTATTTCAGGAAACTTTAAGGACTTTGATGTTCTTCAGCATCACAAAACTCAGATATTAAACAAAATAGAGTTGTTGAAGGACGAAACACGATAAAAGGGAAACTACACTCTTGGAAAAATTGACGGAGCAAGGGTGATGAAACAACTTCAGGATGTAGGTGCAACATCTTTGACATCACTTTCTGTAACATTAACAAGGGGGTCCTTCCACTGAATGCTGAATTTATGGTTCATTAGAGGGAAGCGCCTGTCTTTCTAGCATATGTTTCCTCTTCTCAGGGAAACCAGTGTCTTGGTTGAAGACATGGCAGACACTCACTGCTATCTCCAACTACCAGGCATGCACTTTGTGCCCTGGCTCCCTGTCAAATCCATACAGAGAGCCTCTTGGTTTAAGTAATGAGAGCGGTGATTGAATATTTAAGCACCTAATTAAATTCTCTTTTTACATGGAGGAGGAGGGAGGGGGGCGCAACAACTCGGTGCCACTTGTGCTCTCCTTGAGTACTTATGCTACGTACTTTGATTGTGGGAAAATGGACGATCCTGCATCCCACAATGAACCTGGCATTCAGGATTATGAAGGACTAGACAGAAAGGGTATGGGAGAATTTTAGAATGAATGTTACAATTGCAGTTATCTGAGAAAATAATTTTCATTGATTTGTTTAATCACTGCCAATAAAAACATAAGTGGTACCATCAATGCTGCAATAGCTTACTGCAGAATTGATGAACAATAAGTTGCAGCTAATGAAGATCCAATCTAACGGATGATTAATTAAAGCGCATACACTGCCAATTAACAGTAGCTACGCATTTTAATGCATTTCTCAAAACATCCTATGAAATATTCTCTGAAATACAGTGAGACATTTTCAGGAAGCAATTTTATGAATTTGAAAAATGTTCCTAAGCTTAACGTTCAGAGCAAAGAATCCATAAAGCATTCCATTTAATGTCTAACCAAGTGCATGAGCTCGTTCTCCAGGGTGTTCCCAGAACACTGCTGTGGTTTCACTGTTCCTTGAGGCATTTTAACTAATTGCCATTCTGTCAAAGACAATGTACTAATATCAGGGGCCACAATTCACAAATCTGTCAAGCTATTCTGAGGCTATGGAGCAAAAAAACTGTTCACTGGGTGAAAATGCAGACGTCCCATGTGATTCACCACCCTGGTAATTGTCAACACCCATGTGGGCTACAGCATAGACTCAAAGCACTTTTCTGTAAACAACTATTCTAGCGATTGGAAGGTTATATAGCTACACTCTGGGTTGCTTGCTGAAAGGCAAAGGCTGAGACCCAGAGACTGAGAGTTTCTGAGAGGCACTCAGGTCCAGGAAGGAATCTGTTGTACATGCACAGTGGGCTAAAAAAAAACGGCTGCAATTTGACTGTGAAGAATTGCATGAAAGAGCTGTATCCATCAGTGTTTGAGACATAACCATTATAGACCAAGGATGTTTCTTACAGTCGGTCTCAAAGAGAGCCACATGACGTGCATTCGCTACCCAGCCACTGTACTGATTTGCGGTTTGTTTACTGCATCTTGAGTCAAACATTGGATTTGATCTGCAGCACAGTGGCTTTTCTGTGATAAAAGAAGACAATGTTTACATGTGAACTCAAGGTACGATTGTAAGGCTTATTTAAGCCTACAAGTGTTAACTCTTTTCTCACACACTTTTTCCTCTCCTTGCACACTAACATGAGTTCTAGGGTTAGCACTCTACAGCAAGATCTGGGATGGGGTGGAGATTTGTGCTTATTAAGACTAACAAAATATGAAGATAAGCAAATTATAACCTTGACTTTTTGGGAAGACCACTAATTTGCGGGCATCAAAAATGAAAGGTAGAAGACTTTGAATCTCTAATGTCACACCAATGTACCGATGCATTGAGAAGTTGGAAAAATGAACAGCATTTTAGTAAATTTTGGTCATTTATGCCTTAACATGCATAATTCAATGAGCTGTTACAACTCTTTACTCATATTAGTCCAAATTTAGCAGTTACCGCTTACACATAATAGCACTGAGAGAAGTTCCCCAAAGGCTTGAATACAACTATCCAGCTATGCAATTCAATAATAAGTAAGTACTGAACATAGATGACAAACTCTGAGAGCAGAGGTATTTTTGGTGGCACATTTATATATGTTGTCCCTAAATTGGGCAGATATGGTCTTTGCAAGATTATTACACCATGTGAATTGATATATGTGGATTTTATATGTAGGGTAGTGTAAGTGTACAAACACCTATAGCATCCTTAGAGTGATTGCATACTGTTTGGCAATCACTACCATCAAAGTTATACTCTGCGTATTCAATTATCTTATTTGACTCAAGAGCAGCAAGAACAGCAGACTGTGTAATCATGCAAGAGCATTAGTTTAAAAAAATAAATAAATAAATACAGTCATGTATGTTCTCCACCTTACCCTGCAGAGAAAATATACAATAAATCATAAACCTATAGGCCTTGCTTTGGAAAGTATCCCATTCTTTCATTTATTGTCAGATCTCCCCTAATTTTGCGTTTCTCAGAGAAAGCTTTCCATTTGATTTGCAGATCTCGGGTTTGCTGCAAAATGACACAACAAATAGCATCTGATTGCTTGTGTCTTGAAATGATGGATCTCTGTCCCCGCAGCAAATCACTTTCACTTTACAGCCCATGGATCTCAAGAGATTTTCTGTGTATTGTATTGAGCTAGGTTGTGCCTTGAGATTTTCTTCAAACGTAAAGAAAGTTAGTGGCGTACAAAAATATGACATGTACATCAAAATTTGAGTCCCACTTTTTGCTCCACGTTTGTGCTCTTTTAACCAGTGTCCGGCAGTTTATGTTGAATGATCATTTATGTTTAATGATCATTCATCTGCCATTTCCAACAGCATACCCTTCCAAAAATGGGTCAAAATTTGGTACTCACAAGACACAATCATGGTACACAGGACTCAAACATGAACTGAAATATTGTGTATTCCCCATTTCTGCAGTGCTCTCCAGAGAAAATAAAATAAATCAGTGAGACTTTCAATCCTGGAAAGTCTTCACTATTTTCTTCTCAGATCTCAGTGGATCAGCTTTTATCAAAATTGCACAAAAGAACCAGCATGCTTGATAGAACGGTCACATATGGACTCTGAAGAGCAAGGACAGTAAGGTTGAACTTGTACAGTGATGTAGTAAACACCATGTTGGTGCATAAGAATGAGCTGTCCCAGTGTCCAGCATCCTACAGGCTGCTGAAGTGCACTTCTTTACAAGGCCAAAGAGCCGTCACTGCATGAGCAGTGAAGCTGAGAAAAAATTCTTCAAAGTTTATCTGCTGTCCTGCCAAAAAGAATTGTTGGGTACACAAGTGGACTGCCATATCATTTAATAGCATCCGTGGGTAAAAATTGTGTATATTATTGAGAATCTACTCACCGAAAGGAGTTGATGCTGTTTGCCTTTGAAGGAAAATACAGTTATTTCACCTTTTGCCTGGCTTTGATCTAAAGGATCATGCCACCTCTTAACATCTTCAACATCTGCACATCCAGAAGCACATCTTGAGATTCTGGGTGTTTTCACTTCCAGTGACCTCTATCAATATTTGGGCAGCAACATCATGGTCAATATTTTGGTGCCACTCATGGACAGAGTGCTCGCTCAGTGCTGTTTAGGAGATAGTTCGTATTTCACTCGTAAGTTTTGAGTCGTCACATTTCGCCAGAGAAATGTCCATACCCGACTCCAAAATTTCATTTGAGAAAATAATGAGGATCTATGGCTTCTCACCTGTGAGTTTTGGCTGATAAAACTGGTGTGCTTTTACATAAAAATTTTGCCTAGTATAGCTTTAAAGTGTACTAGCTTTCATTTTAGGCTGTTTTCTGCCATATCAGATGAACAGTTAAAGACGTTAATCCCTTTTTTGTATGTGATCCACCATGATCCAAGCCTTTGGACAGATAAAGATTTTATTCAATGAAGTAGTATCTTTTTCCCAGATTTTGCTTAATGTGCAGTAATCCAAAAGTCTGCAACCAATAAATATAATCAGCACTTATAATCAGCACTGATATCTTACTGCCACATTCTCTCTCTAAACTTTTTACATTCCAGTGTACAGCATGTTTGTGCGGGCGAGGCGGCCTGCAGTACATGGTTGGGGAAGTAAATCATATTGTTCCATGCTCCTCCCACAGAAATTCAAGATAAGCTTCAGGAGCTTCAAGCTACAGTTCTCTTTATATTAGCTATTCTCTTTTGTTTGAAGATTGCCTAGTTTTTTTTTTTGTCTGGATCACTTCAGTTGCGATGAGGTCCCAGTCCATTTACTGTTCACACCTACAGATTTCCTCAGAACTCAGATGTTAGTGTTTGTGCTTCATGATGTGAGAAGGAGCCACTATCAAAGTTATAAGGCATAACACAGACAGACTTGTTATCATTTGAACAGGGTAATAATGGATGGTGAATCTCACTGGTCTAATGAAAAACGCTAGCCTGTGAGATCATTTGTCTGGTTTATTGATTGACTTGTTTGATCATTTGAAGGGAGGGGAGAGGCGGAGGGAAGAGGAGGGCAGGGTATAACATAACCAGAATCAAGGGAGAGTCATCTTTATTTCCCCAAGTACATGGGAATTTAACCTACATACAGTAACTGGTGATAGCATTATTTACAGTTTGCAATATGGAAATGAGAATAGCTGCACCAAAATGAAGCTTACCTGATCTTCTGCACACTGTAAACTGCTTCTTGGCTCTTCGAATGCAGTCAGAGGGTGTTTCCACTTTGTTGATTGCAGCTATTTATTCAGTGAACTCAAGCTACTTAAGCGAGTCTGTGTTTTTTGTGTGTAGCCTATGTGTGAACACTTCACATGAACTTAGAAACCTCTAGGTCTGGAATTATGCAAACACAGTTCCTCCTTGGGAAGCAGTTTGAGTCAAGTTTGCTTTCAAGTCTGCTGTTTGCTTCATTTGCACATGGCGAACAGTGTGCTCCAGTTTCATTTCACTCAGGGAAGCTGTTTATTAAGGAAATGAAAGTGAGAGCTGGGTGACATTTGCTGCAAATATGTCTTTATATATGTTTTATGTATTTTATATGTACATGTCTTTAGGATACACCTACTGAAGCACTATAAGAGCTTCTGAGAAATGGTGGCCGAAGCTGTTTTATCATGTACAGCTTAGGCTTAAGGCTGGCCTTGGGTGTGAGACAGAAGCTTAAAGTGCGAAGACGATGCCAGTTGGCAACACTGTACAAACTGCCACACTGTATTTTAAGTTCAGTGTACATTGTACTGCATCTATTCATTCTGACAGCAAACAGCGTGGATAACTTGCAAGTAATGCCTGAAGTGTCATTTCACAGATGAAAGATAACATTTCAATTGGATTTCTTATCTGTTCTAATATCTATGAAATGGGAAACGTGCGTCCTCTGAGAAGGTGGGATTTTGTCTGCCATCACACTCCTGTGGCCCATCTCCTCGGTGACATCGAGATCAAGGAGGCGGCTGATGATGGTGGCGGTGGGAGAAGCAGTGGGATATGTGACGGTCAGGGGAAATGAATCAATTATTATCCCCCAACAGCTCTATGTGGCAGGTTATTAATCAGCCGAACATGCACCACTTGCTCATTAGATAAGCATGAGGTTGGAGTCTCTTTCAATCAGCACTCGTACAGCGCTAGCATGATGGTTAAACCCTGATCATGCAGATAGAGATATGCTCGCATGATGAATCTCAGATCAAACGCCGGCCTCCGGACAGCGCAGCACGGAACTTCTGTCTCGGCTTAAAAAAATAATGGAAAACGTTTAAACTTTGATCTGCTGTAGTGTCAGTTTGAAATTATAAAGTTACGTCTAAATTCAGAGTAGCTTTGATTGATTGACTACAAGCATGCAACATTATAACTACTGTATTAGGATCACACAGAGTCACATGAATTACCGAATTTAGATTTTGTGGAATTTTTTCTCAGGCAGACAGAAAATTCGTATTTATACAATGAACAGCACATATTCCACGAAATATGAAGATGTGAAAATGCATTATCCACAACAATATATAATCTAACCCTCGAATCCAATAAATAAATAAACTCACATACTAGCATAAACTAACATATTTTTTATTATTTTTGGCAGTTTGCTTTGCCGCACCTGTGTTGAAAAATATGGTTTTGCCTGCATGCTTCTGAAATGAATCTGTTTTTTTCATTTTGACATAGAATGCTAAAGATTTTATATCCTAGATAGAAAAGCTGCTTGCCAACAGAGTTAACTTTTGTAACTAATGAAGAAGAAAATCATAAAGGTATTTTGACTGCAAAATATCCTGGGACGTTCAGAAATGGGAATATTTAGATGATCTAATCACAGCTTGAACCAATTCTAATTCTGCTCAGATAACTTCATTACTTTCCTAATAACTTCATTTTGATTTAAACCTTGAATAGTTCCAGTAATAGCTTTTCAAATATGAAAGAGGGTTTCTATAGCAAACGTGATATCAAATGACACTAGAAAAGTAATAATTAATACACTTATTTTATATCATATTTCATTGAAATGATTATTTTTCTTTCTTTCTTTGTCCTTAGAATCAGTAATCTAGATCATGAATAAATTGAATATGGAACCTATTTTCATGTGGTTTCAAGGCATAAAAAGTGGAACATTTTACAGTGTTTTGCTTTAATTACCAACACAAATGGAAATGTTGACTAATGGAGACTAAAACTGAATGGATTGTTGAGCGGATTGCTAATCTGACTGACCCACTTTGTTTATGTTCTCACTTAGATCAGGTCAGTTTGTTAGACATCAATAGCAACAGACAACATCAACTGCAATAGTCATCATTCTAAATATAAGTTATAATTAAAGATTAATGAGTCATCTTTATTACACATATATATGTTGCAAACTAATTAGGCAAGTATATGGTCTTTATTTATTGATGTGCATACACATTTTCTGTAATTACACTAATAAATAAGGATATCGAGTTAATGACGTAATACATTCATGACATAAAGATGTTAGAAATACTATGACTAAAATGCATTATAAAGTACTTTATAATTAATTATAATTGATAATACCTAATCTATTTCAGGGTTTTGTTTATTAAAGCTTCATGAAGTGGGAATATTATAAAGTGGCACTAAACCTGAATTAATTCTTATTCATTTCTACCCACTTAAACATTTTTGCCAACTGACCAACTACATATGAGGAACTTAATGTGAAAAAACATTATATGGATAACACATTTTAATCAGAATGTCAGACATAACTTATATAACTCTTATCATTTTAAATTCAATTAAGTATTCAGAGGAAAATGGTCACCAGTCAGTCTTTTTTTAAGCACCCACGTCTCCTGGCTGCACTTCAGGAAGCTGGAGTGAGTTCTTAGAAATCTCAAGCAGAGCAGTCTTACTCAAATGATAAATATCTGTCAAGACGTTTTCTGTCATGTGAGAAAGCAAGGCTTTGCCCTGGAGCAATATACTTTCCAGACTGGCACTGCGAGTGGGAAGCCGCTTACACCGCATCCACTCATTCAAACCCTATAGGACTGAAGTTGGGGGGAAAAGGATTTAGCGGTTTGAGCTACCACACTTTCAAGCCAAAACAAACAAATAACAAACTCTGCTGAAGCACACAGTAACACATATGATGCTCATTTGATTTTGTTTGTATTGGTGCAGCAAAGTATCATGATGAAATTCACGATATGAGCTTAAATGTGATGAAATATATTATCTACAGATATTACAGCATATTGAAATCCAGACAGAAACAGGCGAAGCACTCGCAAATACTGATTCCGATGTTCCAGGGTCAGGTCGGACTGACATTGCTCTGCACCTATCAAAGAAGTAAGATGTAACAGAAAAAGAATGGCATGGCAGAGATGGGACAGAATGATGTGCGGTGAGGGAAAGGCCACTAAGTTGTTTATTAGATGTCTGCCCTTGAGGTCATCCACACAGATCGAATTTTCCGTAGAATTCAGCAATGGATTGATTGATACAGCATTGTCCCTATATCTCAGCCTGGCAGTCACATCAAATCTAGGTCACTATCTGGCGAGAAGAAGAAAAATCCCAAATGGATTTAGTGAGTGCATGCGCTGTAGCTAGATTTCATGAGGCCTTCATAACACCGAGACTCTCAAACGTATATTTTTATATCAACGTATATCAATCTAGTTTTTTACAGATAAAAACAATAAACCAGTCACAGTTTCTGGGTCATTTTGACTTTAATATACTTATATTATATTATATCTGTAGCTTGTGTCATTATTGTTATGTAGTGGTCAATCAGGTCTACCCTGTTGAACATGTTAGATCAGCCCACAACCATGAGCCATATTGCAATATAGCAGCACAATACGTCTACTGCTGCCCATCATGTGCGCTGGCATTTGTGACAAACACACATTCACACATACATAATGCAAAGCCTGGAACTGAGACTGCAAATTGTACTGGAAGCAAGTCCCTGATAGCCATCCTCACGTTGACTGAGGCATCTGCAAGCGGGAAGATAAAAGGCAGAACTGGATGTGGATCCAAATTCTCCACAGAAGGATGAGCTCTTACGCCGGCTCTCAACAGCGGACGGCTTGACACCGATGAGCCTTTCCTCCGACAGAAATTTGAGCCCAGCTCTATAATCCCTCCATCCAAAAGTTCAGGCCTTCATTTGTGGGTTACAAAACTGCAGAGCCGTGCAGAGAGAGAAAATGTCGTCCCGGGGCTGTTCTGTTGATGCCTTTTTGATAATCTACAGTAAAGAGATAGCAGTGTCACAGCATAATATCACAGCAATGCTCAATTTCTTTGTGTTGCTCTTTTGTCCCTAAGACCAATTTGATGTGCCATTTCTCAAATACACCTTCAAATATGTTTCAAATACAACTTCCAAATGGGATGAGTTCGGACTCGATGAAATCAAGCAGTTGTTGGCCCTCTGCTCCTCTGCTCTAGTGGATGTAGGTCTATGTCCCTGTTGTTTCAGCATTATAAATGTCATCTTCACTTATACCCCAGGCAAAAACAATTAAGCTATCTTCTACATTGCAATGCAGCCAGCTACAAACTGAACAGTGGCCACATTTTATTGCATGAGATCAGCAAGATTTCTACAACTCAACAATAATGATGTGTGCCCCAGAAAAGTCTTTAATAAAAATTGGATCAGGAGAAACACTTTGGTCTGTGAAACCAAAGACTGGTTATGGTGACTTGGGGAAATAATTGGGAAAAGTGGACCTAATCACAAATGGTTGAAAATGGATGGCTTGCATTGCAGTAACATTGAAAAGTTGGAGATGACATGCTGAAAAAAGCATGCAAGAAGTGGTTATCAACTATCAGTACAGAAAATCACTGTCATTTTTATTGATAGAAAATATTTATTAAATCTCTGCTTACCAGCAATCAGCTTCCAGGTGCAGGTGAGGAAACATGGAGGCAAAAAAAATAATTAAACATACAGTATACCAAGGGAAAATACACTCAGTGCACTAAATATTAGGCAGACCTGCTCTTTCCATGAAATAGATCCCTCAGTGGTTTCACCTCTTAAATCCAATTCAGTGAAGTTGAAATGTCGATGGAGAGAAAACCAGTTAAAGAACAATTTCTAAGCCTTGAGATAATTGAGACTCAGATTATGTGAAAACGGGGTGCAGCTCAATATTCGGAAGGTGTTTTACCCTCAGAGTAGAGCCGAGGGAACATAAGCATGACCTAATCCTAATGTAATCAGTTTGGTTCCAAAATGAGATATCAACATTTAGAAATGTTAACACAAAGAGTATTTTTAACAAAGACTTAAAAGAAGTTATGATATTTGTAAAGGGTAACAGGTGAAGTCCTTAGCTGACAGACTTCAGGTAATGATTTTTCCCTGAAATGGATATCTAGCACTTGGAAAAGAACTCTACAATTACGAAATAGCAGCCAGTAAGTGCTTTTTGAGAATAGAGATATGTAAAATTCCATTATGAGCCAAACTACCGTCTACTGCACAGCCACTCTCTCTTCTGTAGGCCAGGGTGACAGCCATTATAGATGGTGGAACCAATTACTTCTTCCACACCATGCAATATTTATGAAACACTTAGCCAACGGTCTGGAGGTTAATATTTCATTCACAGATAAGACAGAAACTCAAACCCAGAATAGAACTTCAAAGAGAATTAGTTTAAGTACCTCACACTGTGAGCAGCACACTCTGGGTTGTTTCAATGTCACCAAACCCCCCAGAAGTTAAGGTGATTGATTAATGAAGACCTTTCTGAACACTCCTATACACATGTTAAATGTGTGCTAGGTGGAGTCCATTGCATACTGTATGTGTAGTTAAAAGACTCTGGCTTGTGATGGGACATTGATCAAGTTTCTCTGCCTTCTATGGCCTTAGGCAAGGAGGAGGAGAATAGATTAGTTGCTCAATAAACAATCTGCTATTGCCTGGGTCACTTTCAACAGCAATTAGATACTTGGTCAGTGGTGGGAATGACAGATGTTGATAAATTGCTTTTGTACAGCAGAATACAGGTTTCTTGACTGTACAATAAACTAATTCGAATCCAAATCTTTTCTTTTCACTTGATACCTTACTTTAGCAACCATTTTGTGTAGCCAATTTTGTGTCCCTCCTTATAAGCATTTGTTTCAGTCAAAGACATTGCATGTTTCATGATTCCCTTCAGTGATTATGAGCTATGAGAACATTTGTGGTCCACAGTTGCTATTAAATAACCTGAATTTGTCACAGCCAGGTATTCACAATATTTGAGTATGAAGCAGTTGCTTGCTTGCTGCAGCAATACTGAGGCCTGGTCAGCAGTCTTGAACATTGAAAGAAACTCATTATAAAATAAATGAGACCTGGTAGACCCAGGGAAGTGAAAAGTACCCACATTTACCAACTATTTCAAAAATTGTGTGCAAATAGAGAGGGTAGAAAGATAGAATAGTTACAACGAGGCAGATTACATTATTTTCACATTTATTAGCCATAATAACATTAGAATGATCAACCTCTGCCCACAATAACCAAATAGCAGTCATGATGAAGTTGCAAAATTACAGTCATTTTTGCTGGTAAAAACATTTCTGTCAGGATTGACAAAGGAGTTTCTAGAGTGATTTGGTCATGTGTTTCAGTGTGGACTGGCTGTTAAACAAGAAACCATAATAGTGTGACATTTCACATGAGAATACACAAACGCTGTATTTAAGGATAAGGAGGATTATGCTACTTTAATACAATTTAAATGATCTAAATGTAAAAGTTACCAACTGAGAAATTAGCCAGTATAAGGTGCTGCAAATTAGAGCAGAAATAAGGAGGAATAACACGACCATGAGGGTCTGACTGTCCAATCCTTTCTTTGCATCAGCAGTGAGAAAATATTTTCAGAAGTTCATTGTAACCAAAGAACAACCAATATGTAACCAAGACCAATAAGGAATGCTAACAATGCTGACTAGCAATTTTAGGGAAACTGAACGACAAAAGTAGAAACTTTTCCCTGCAATGTGACGTGTCTGGCGAAGAAAACTTTCAAAGTAAAATTCAAAATGTCAGCGTATCCCTTTAAGTGTTACCTTGAAGCTGCAAAAAGCGACTCACAACACAACGACATTAAGCTAAAACACAACAGCATTATGCCAACAGACATTGGTCACAACGGAAGTGAGAGGTGGACTTATTTGCTGGTTTGGGTGTTTAGACTTCAAAATAAAAGCATGAAAGTTTAAACATGTAAAAAAAAAAATATAGATTTAAAACCTAACAATACACTTCCTGCCTCAAGGCTTTATTATAGAGATGGTAACTTCCACATCTATTGTTATTTGATGCCTGTCTGAAAAGAATGACTAAAACCATGCAGGCTGACAACAATAAGATCTAGTGGAAAATTAATTTGAAGTAAGTGGGTTTAGTGTGTAGTTACTCTTTTAGGGCCACCGTCTGCGATGTTATACTGACACATTGCTAGAGGGTGTGTGTTGACAAGTGTGATCACAGCACGGGAAGTGGGAGCTATGGGCAGGAATGGGCACATACATGACTGGCCCAGTAAAATCATCAGTACCACAATGTCTGTAGAAAAAGAGAAACCTTGGCTCTGTAACATATTGGCAGACAAGCAGGTGCCCACACCTATGTTGTAAAGAGCAAATAGGTGTTATGAGTCAAGACAGTTTGGACAGAGATGGTTCTCAGTGTTGGAAAGCATTTACATTAACCGCCACCACACACACACACACACACGCACACACACACACACACACACACACACACACACACACACACACAATCGCTCACTCACACAACCCTCTTTACTCTTTACTCCATGAAATGGCATCTTTACTTCTTTTCTTTGAAATGATGTATTTCCTGTTGAAACCGGATGTTGGGGTGGGACATAACGCAATGAGGGATCATTCAAAAGTATAAACCAATGAAATATGAGTCAGGGAGAGAAAGGCAGTTTTATTTGATGGGAGGGGTGCAGAGGGGCGGGATTGTTAAAAAATCTGATGGTTTTATTGGTTAGAAATTTATATTTATACCTACTAGTGCAGCATGAGGTCACCGTGAAAGATACTCTGTTTTCCAGGAAGTAAAAGTAATGGGAGTTCATTTCATGGGGACTTTCAACATTATGTTGGTGTTGGTTCTGTACGTTTTAAATCATCACACAAACACTTTCACACAAATGACACCACCCGCATCCAGTTAGGACTGCAACTACTCTCCTCATGATGCCTGGTACCAGTCTGCTGTTACACGTACATCACATGCGACTGGGCTATTTGGAAGGGTGAGTGGAACATCAGCATATTCAGTCACGCTTTCATTGGGATTATTTGCAGGCTTGAGGTCAGGGTACACATCATCTAACTCTCCATCGCTTCAAAAATTGGAGGGAATTGTAGGGGTTTGCGACAGTATAATGCAGATGAATTCTTCATCACTGTCCACACTGAATATTAGCGGGCCCAGTTCTCCTCAAGTGACATATCTGACAATCTGTGATGAGCAATACATCCCAAGACATAATAGGGGTGTAATTTCTTCATCCCACTAGCAGCCCGACAGAATGCGGGATCTCAGATCTTGAGCATCTCCGGATGATTCAAGTCTCTATTTGCAGGGACACTTCATCTAGCGAAAGCAATCATGGCTCCACAGGCCATCAGATGATGTGAAGCCTCAAGGCATTAAAGGCTCATTCCGTAATTACAGTATTGCAGCTCCTGTTCAAACACTGCTAATGGTTTTGTTTGCATATTGTTATCTTGTACTGAAGACATGTTTATGAATTTGAAATATATTGATTGAGTTTTTGATACACGGACCGACAGTATGTGACGGCTAAACATGAGTTTTACATGTATTTTGAAGCAGTAAAAGGTGTGTACTGCATTTTGAGTTGTGATTGGTTAGTACAGCTCCAAAAAGCTGTCGGTCTTGTTACTCAAAAAAGTAATACATTACTCATTTTACATTACTCAGGCAATATTATTATTTTGATTATTGCGAAAACTGCCCGCCCACTGGATACACACAATATGCCCCGCCATCATCTTATATAAAGCTCCTCATTGATAGAAAAACTACAAAAATAGCAAGCGATTCTTCACATAATCCCCAATTAGATCATAACCCTCTAGTTTATTGCCACTTACCAGCTTGCTTTGATCTAAGACAGTGACACAGCTAATGACCTGCATTTGTTTAAATTCCCGTCCACAGAGTATTTCAGGAAGAGTTCTCTGGAGATGTGACCCATCTTTCCCTGTTTCATCATTGCTGTAAAATTGTTGTCGCTGAGCAGCAAAATTTTATGCAGCACTACACTTAACTCTACTCTTCTGATGTTCAAAGAGTTTTAGCCCAGCCTGTGCAGAGAGATGAAAAAACACAGGGATGATGCTCTTCACAGGTAACCAGCTATTACAACTGCAATAGAGAACTGGCACTTTTTGGTAATACCTAGTTCAATTGGCACCGATTGATTTTTTTCCCTTGTTGACTGGGGAGAAATGGTTTACTTTCTAAAATTCATATTGTGTTTGAACACATAGTGGGTATTATTCTTCAAACCAAGGCTAAAACTACATTAGGCAAGATTTTGATGTAAAAATACACCTGTCTTATCAGTCTAAATCACAAAGCGGGGCTGCAATAGAGAAGGGCATCCCATCCCCAGTAAAAGAGACTTTGTAGTTTTTCCCTATTTGCCCAAATGAAATACTGGTGTCGGGTATGGACACTTCTCCGCCCACAGGGAGTGACAAGTGGAAACTTAAGAGCAAAATACAAACTGTCTCCACAACAGCAGCGAGTGAGCGCTCTGTCCAAAGCTGGACTCATCAACGTTAGATCTGTAGCCTCTCTCATCCCTTTGATTTCCTTTGGTATAAAGCATCACAGACAGGTTGGTAAACATGAGCGTGCTGTGTGCAGTTTACTGGCATCACATTACATCATTTCATGAAGCCACCAATGTGCAAAGTTGCCTAGTGCAGCTCATGTGTCATTTCATCCCTGAAGCAGTAAGAGTATGGCACCAAAATATTGACCAAAGTGTTGCTGCCCAAACAGATGTAGAACATGTTAAAGGATAAGGCCGGTGTTTTTTAATGCATTGCTTACCGTCAACAAATCCTATGAAAATAACAAAATCAACAATGCGTTTGCTCTACTCCCGTTACTTTCTGACTTCCCACGTACCGTTTTTAGCCGTCAACCCGGAAGTAATTGGCTCCAATTGTAAGCTAAAAACCTTGAAATACAGCTCACAAAGACATAGTTTCAATTTTAAAAATCGCTAACTGTTACCACGAAAAGTCAGACTGTTGTAGTTATTACCAAATCAAATTCAAATGGGAACAAATTCTTCATTACGCCGGGGACTATTTTCGGTGCTACGGAACTACTTTCCTAAGATCGCAAAGTGTTTACAGTCGGCTTATTAAGTTGTTTGAGGAAAAAGTCGGCTGGCCCGGTGCATCGTGATGATGAAATATGTTGCCCAGAGCAACAGCATGGCTCTTTGACGTGTTTTTAATCGTTTTTTTAATACAATGGAGTTCTATGGCTGCTGGGACATGGCTTCATTGGGCACCGGCTACATGGACGAGATTTGCTGGCAAAACAAAATCATTGCTGATTTTGTTATTTTCATAGGATTTGTTGACGGTAAGCAATGCATCAAAAAACACCGGCCTTATCCTTTAAAGACCCCATGAAGTGGCATGGACAGCATGATTTGCTTCCGTGTATTGACATATTTCCGAATGAAACAGAAAGTTAGGGTGGGAAGCATCATTGGGAGGGGCTTATTTGAATATTGCAGAAGCGGGCGAGTCAACATCAAACCCACTCAGATCAAACATGGACAGCAGTCTACACTTGATTTCTAGAAATCAACATTTTTGTATTAGTGAATAGGTGAACACTAAGTCCAGCAACATCGGCAAAAAGGTAAAAAGAGTGTTATTTTTCATTTCATGGGGTCTTTAAGAAGAGGCATGATTCTTTGGAACAGTTTAAAGTATATTGTATCATTATATTTAGCAATCAGGATCTGTGCTGTATCTATTGCTGAAAAATAACAACACATGATAAGAAATGAAATCATGCAGATTTTGCACCGATAGATATTTTGCTGGAACAAATTCTAGAGAAATGTTCACGAAATTCTGTGCTGCCTATACAAAGGATTGTATTTCATCACTCAGGGGAAACTGGCTGGTGGGAGAAGGTGAGCCGCTTTCATCTCACCATGCATAATTTCTGTGAACTGAGAACATAATTTACCTTAAATGATTACCTTTGAATGTGGAGATATTAACACTGTAATGGTGTAACCATTACTGCTGTGTCAAAGAATGTTGCACGCTGCACTGTGCCAATTCAGAGCTTTATTTCAATGTACAAATATTTGCTATAATTAACACCCATGCTGGTTGGTGGATAAAAATATCTCATACCAGAAAACATTTTGATCCGCCTTTTGCAAGAGGGAATTACATGGTGGTGTGCACTATAATTTGGGTGGAGAGAAGGTCTCTCTCACTCAAACAGGATGAGTCACTGTGGGATGGGGGCTGGGGGATTGTAATGATTAAACCACACTCAGATACAAAGTCATGTCAGGATCACTGATGGATGCCACAGATGTTTTGCTCTCTCAAGTCACGCCCCGCAGAGCGGTGACACAGAAATGGAGAGAATGTGTTTGCCGCAGATCAAATTCATAGAAACTCTCCCACACAGCTGTACGTTATTCCGGTTATCTATTGTCCAAATTCATAAGTCATCATTATTGTCACGGCCAATGACCAGCTGCAACCAGTTTATTACTTTTATCTTGTTTTAAAATAGGATATACTAATTGTATCTGAAATTGTTTCCATGCTCTGAATTAAGAACAAGTTAGTTAAAATATGGCCCTCTTCTGTTTCGTTTTTCTACAGTTGTGCTTGGCTTTTTCTTTTCAAGGGAAATACTTACAGCCTCTTAAAGAGCTTGACCAGTAGATAGGAAATACATATTTTGGAACTTTCTTAACCCATTATATCTCCACATACCTGCCTACTTTCCAATGTTACAAACATTACAAAAAAAAATCACATTCTCACAGAATACATGTAAAATGTATGTTTAAAGGATAATTCCGGTTATTTTTAATCTGGGCCTTATTTTTTCTAGCTTTTGCCACCATGACAATTGATTGTGTTTAAAAAAAATTTTCACTGTTGAGCTTTCATGCCTCCAGGTCGCCAAAAGCGCTGCTGTCCAGCACACATACATGGGGCCAAAGCAGTAATCTCCAACAGTTGAATCCAAAAACTGATTAAAACACAATAACACTGCAGTTACACTTAAATAGCTGCAATTGAACAATTATAACAGTTATAGTCCATTTGATATTTTTATTGAAAATAACCGGAATTCAGTTCAGATACTGTCACAGATTTATCCAAAGAAGAAGACAAAGAAAATTAAATTCAGAGTGAAATAAAGTCTTTAATTCAACAGTCCTCTCTGTAAACAAACCTTTACTGGGGAAAACATGTTTTAGCATGGAACACTACACTGAAATTATGGACTAAACGTTGCTCTCATCTGCCACCCCGATTCCTGGAACATTTGTGGCCCTGATTTGCCTCAAATTGTGTATGAAATGCAAATAAACACGGGTCCAAATACATTCTGCCTCCTGCTGGGCAGAAATATCAAATTTTCAAGGTTTACACAGAAGTGGCAAACCAAGCAATGCCCTATGCCCCTGCACTAAAGCACCACAAAAAGCCATTGACTGAGACGCCCGGCAACAAAAAAATATTCCCAGGCTGAGCTTTTTTTGCTGACAGTGCAAAGCTCCTCAGATTTGAAAAGTTGTGACCCCATATCTCAACCCTAGCCAAAAGATTTCTTTCTTCTCTAAATCCCATAGTAAAAAATGCAGTAAAATGCAAGGGTAGGGTTCTGTGTCAGAGGAAGTAGAAATATTAGTGGTAAATTGAATAAAATGACAACTAATGTTTTGAATGGTTTGTTAAAAAGCCAATGTTTCCCATGTGCGCTGGTAGGGAAGTGCCTTTATTTACTGTACCTACTGTCATCCTCATCTCTGTACAATGGAAGGATCAATTTACTGTGTTTTCATGCTATGTTTTTAAGCTACAAACAAATCTATTTTTCTGTCTGTTGAATTAACAAAATCATCGATCATTTTTACTTCATTGACAGTGCTCAGGGCTAAATGCAGAAAATAGTAGTACAGTAATAGTAATTTTTCTGTTTTTGGCTGGACCACAACAGCGGGGCCAGCCCTATAAACGTGAATGTCTGTCACTCACTGACTGACTGACTGACTGACTCACTGACTGACTGACTGACTGACTCACTGACTGACTGACTCACTGACTCACTGACTGACTGACTGACTGACTCACTGACTGACTGACTGACTGACTCACTGACTGACTCACTGACTGACTGACTGACTGACTGAGTGACTCACTGACTGACTCACTGACTGACTGACTGACTCACTGACTGACTGACTGACTCACTGACTGACTGACTGAGTGATGAAGTTACACCATTGGTCGGCCGTGGCCCGTGGCACATCATAGGCTCACAGAGCCAGAAATTTAAGTTTTGTTTTCTCCGCCATCTTGTTTCTCCGCTGAGATCGGGAGCCCGTTTCTCCTACACAGTAAGCAGGCTGACCAATATCATGCATGTAAGCTGAAGCTAACTGAAGCTAACTGAAGCTAAAGTAGAATCTATACAATTATATCATATCGCCGTTTATTTCGATGCATATGCATGAGCTCAGTCCACCTGACAGCCCTCTGTTCTGTCGGTGGAGAGAGAGACACAGACAAGCATGGAGGTTTCGGCGCGCCGAGGGCTTACTGCCGACGCTTCCCGGAGTTTCCCGGGGGCACGGTGCCGGCCAGTGCCGATAGCTGGGCGCCGATTTGTTCCCGGTGATCCGGCCGAGATTTCAGTGGGGGTCCCGACGCCGATGCGTCATCGGGTGTCCGGCGAACGGTGTTTTTGGCACCGATGGGTACCAGAGCGACCGGGGCTTGGATCAGGAGGATCAATGCGGCCCGTGAGCGCGGTGGAGAGGACAGCGGCGGAGAGAGGAGACGGGACGCGCTGGAACGGAGATCAGTATGGATGTATGGATTATTATTCTGTATAGCTATTAACAGTCTACAGCGGAGTTAGTTACACCATTGGTCGGCCGAGGCACGTGGCACACCCATACACGGTCCAGCCATATACTAGGTTTTGACCTAGTCTTGTTAAAAAGGTATCTCCTTGGTTTCCTTGATATCCCATGGTATCTCATTTATCCTACCTTACTTTTCTTCTTTCTTTCTTTTTTCTTTCTTTCTTTCTTTCTTTCTTTCTTTCTTTCTTTCTTTCTTCAGCAGCCCTCTCTCTGCCTCCCTAGTGGATCCTTCTCATTGTCGTAAAATGAGCCCAAATGGAAACGATGTTTACAGTAAAAGACAGAAGGGAAATGCTAGTCTTTTTTTATTTTTGTAAATTCACAGTAATTACAAACCAGTTTGTGAAGTGCGGTCTAATGCAGCATCCCAGTAAAGAGTATTTACGCTCTGCATGTAAAACTGTGGGAAAACTAACTGCCCAGTGGTTTAATTATAAGCCCATTAAAATGTGAAATCCGTTTTGACCACTAGACCTACTTAACCTAACCCTACGAGGCCCGGCATTATCCAGCCAGTATATAGGACTGACATGATTCACAGGATGGTGATTTCCCAGCATGCATCATCCTGAGAAAAACAGTACAATTAAAGGGGTAGTTACAAGGAATCTGAAGAGAAATATTTACTTTTATTTACGCTCTTTGTTCTCACCATCCAGTCTCAGCTCAGCTACAATATTACACTTAACACAATATTGTCTGATATTTAGCACTTTTACACCTGAAAGGGATTCATTAGATGCTACTTATTAGGCCTAATCAACAGGTGATAGCAGCACATATACAGTAGCAATGCCCACTGTCACACAAGACATATCTAATGCCTAATACTTTGAAAAAAAAACAGTTCACAGAGTTAGATATCACCCAGTCAGTAAGACTTTATGGTCTTAAAGTTTCCCTCAAGAGATTTCAGGCTTCCTACCCATCTTCACAGATGGGGAACTTTTCTGCCAATTTATTATTCACTGCATCTAGGGCCAAGGGAAAATTAATTCCTAACATGAAGATATTTGCAAAGGCATGAAAGCAATCTCATTTTCCTTAATCTCAATAGCAGGGGCAAAAAGAAAGCCAGCCTCACATCAAAGGGCCGTGTTTGTTTGCTTGGCCACTTGCAGTCACTTTGATTAGGTCCACATCAACCCCTCATGCGATCTGTGTTGTTAATTTGTGTGATCCTGCCTTCTTTTCACTACGCTAAAAGATCCTGTTACGAATGCTGCGAACACAATCCCATGAAATACTGATCAACAAAAATCGAATACAATTTAAAAAATATTCTTTTCAATAGTTTGTCCAGCTGATTATGTTGGACAGTATCTTTACAATTTTTTTTAGATATTTCGCTAAAGAGAGGGAAAGAGAAAAAAGATGAAAGTGTGACAGCATAGCAAGACTCAGGTGTCTTTTTTAAGCTCGCCACTAGGTGGACAGGGGCGAGCTTCTGTATCTAGGCAGTGTTCATTGACTTCCATTCATTTTGGATGCTTATTCAGTTTCATTCAATTATATCCATGGCATATGTTGTGTTATCATACGTGTTGTATGTCATTGGTTGTAATAACTGTGTTGGGAAGGAGGGGGGGAAATGTTATTGTTTCCCCAGATGTGACCGTTAGCTAGTGGCTATTAAGAGAGATCAGTGGCTATCTATAAACTTCTCACCTTTTCAGCAAACATATCGTCTCAGATAAGAATGTCACAGATATTATGACATTATTATATATCTATTATTACAGTGTCAACTCTGACTCATCTTCCTTGGCTAGGTTTTAAAGAGTAACACTAAAACACTATTTTTGAGTGACAACCCACTGAGCCTGGACTGCGTTGGTTAGCTTACCTGCCCGATATTCAGGAACAACTTTCTATATATTCATTTACATTTTATTGTAGGGGCTATTGCTTCTGTTGTAGGCATGTTGTTGATTGATCTGTCTTGGTTTATTAAGCATAAGAGTGAAAAATGCATCACAAGATTTTCTGAATACAGGGATAGTTTTTAATAGCCTTAGCTAAGCAGGAATCTCGAAACATGTAGCTTTTCCACTTTAAACTGTCATTTTTTATGACAAAAAAGAGAGCAAATGATACGTTTTGCATGACATTCTAGGCATGATGCATTAATGGGTGATTTCCCCAGTTAACTATAAATAGTACTGTGATTAACATATCAGTCCTGTTGACTGAGCTACTTACTTTTACACTTCCTTTTCAAACATAGAAAAGTGGAGCAGAGCTGACAGTGAGTGCGTTTACATGCACACTAATATTCTGTTTATATTCAGGATGTTCAGATATTCTGTTTATGAGTCCCATTTAATGCCATATGCCAAAACTGGTCGATTCATGTAAATGTCATATCCTGACTAAGACCTTTGTTGGGGTAAGGCTCATATTCTGAATATTAATGTGCATGTAAACGCACTTGATGGGTCCGTGTATCTACAGTTGAATATGAAAATAGGTCTGAATGAAAGAAGATGATCCCGACGTCTCTTTCCCTCCCTCACTCTCTTGTGACTGCTTTGTGACTGCATCTTTTGACATTAGCACCATCTAACTGTGGGTCAACGAGTGCATATGTCCTCTGATATGCCGCTCGGTGTGTGTGTATGTGTGTGTGAGTGTGAAAGAGAGAGAGAAAGAGTGATTGTAAAGGCTCTATTATTTTAAGCGGGGGCATGCAATGTGTATGCTGCCTTGGGTCTTCATATATTTTTAGATTTATGCTACTTTTCCAAAACAAACTTAAAAGTTACACTGTTATTTCTACTGAAGTGTTTCATCCTATTTTGATGGGCCTTCTGGAAATATATGAGGGAAAGATTTTGAAGTATGCATGTGATTTTAGTGATTTTTGCTCAAAAGTATCCAAGTAATTGAGTACTTGAGTCAGCGGTATTCCTACTTTCAGTAAACTATTGCAAAGTTCTTTCCATTTCTACTGAATATGGCTACAATGTCCTTGCTATCAGCTCACTTCTTATGGACTGAGGCATCCTGAAATAAATAAGCATAGCTTCTCCACAACCTGATGAACTTCACTAGGACTTCCCGCTTACTAAAAAAATATATATAGAAGAAAATAGTAGTACAGTAATAGTATTTTTTGTTTTTTAAAAGGTATCTCCTTGGTTTCCTTGATATCCCATGGTATCTCATTTATCCTACCTTACCTTTCTTTCTTTCTTCCTTTCTTTCTTTCTTTCTTTCTTTCTTTCTTTCTTTCTTTCTCCTTAATCCAAAGAGTCAGAGCACTGGATGTAAGAAATGAATACCTGATGTGTGTGGGTTGTAGAAATGTTTTAAGGCTTGTTTATATTAACAGTATGAAAATCGCCCCCCATTTTCGGCCACAATAGCATGAAACAGTCCCAAAGTCATAAGTCATGCTAAAAACCCATTCTTAAAGAAACTATTGATATATATCGTGCAATAAATTCACTAGGAGATAGCTTCTTAAATTGCATATTGCAATTTAACATGAATTGCAATTATTGCTATTCCATCTAGTCAGTAAAGCATATTCATCACTGATGGCATAACGATGTTCCATTGGCAATTTAAATGGTGACAGAATAACTCCCCTCAAATATTTATTATACTACATTATTAAATTATGCTCACCAGTAACGGCTTTGTTTTTTGTTTTTTTTTACTCTCATTGCAATCTCAGATACCCAGTGGCATAAAATACCATTAACTTTGGTCCCTCGCTGCCGGCTGGCTGTCTGTCTGATACTGTATATTTTACACTTCTGTGTAAGCTAAGTCAGCCCGGTCTCTCCCTCTCTCTCTCCTTCTCTTTCACACACAGGCGCAGGGCTCCCTCATCCCATCTTTTACAGAGAATGGGTAATTATATAAACAGCTTTCAGCGAGGCAGGGATTAGGTCCCAGAGAAAGTGATGCTGTCTAATGTTGGCACATTTCTATCACATGCTGAAAAATGGGCTCAGGAGAACGGCATGGAAAGAGTGGTGAGCCAGGAGGAGTATTTGATTGGGGGTGGGGTGGGGGGGTGACACCATGTGTGAATAATATTGCTTCCGATACACTGTTAGGATTAAGGAGGTTGCAACCGAATACTTGATTATCTTAATGATCCCATAGTGCAATACTTGATAACCCATTTGATAAAGGCAGAAATCAGGGTATTCAGATGTGTTTTTTAAGATTAAATTCCATGTTTTGATGCTTTGAAGAAGGTCTTTGACCGAAACGTCGCTATATTAAATTGTGATCTGCAAGTAGATGGTGTGCGGGAGCCTAATATATTTATTACATGTTGCTTTTTCTCCCAGCACCAATGACTGAAGTTGTCAGGTGTGCAAACTCTATACCCTATTACAAGATTAAATTCCACCAATAACAGGTGCCTCCTCTAATTAATTAATGTGTATACCCAGTTGTCCTGAGGGTGAAAAATTCACCCTCAGATACTCTTACACTGGTGTATATGTTGTAATTTACTTTTTTGCTGTACCAACTTTGCCTCAGCCTGCCTCATCTACTTTTACATCAGTTAGTGATTTCCTACATTTCCCAGAATGACTTTCAACAAGCCCCAGACAACAGGTGTGAACTTGTTGCATTCAGCTGTGGGTTATATGTGAATATATCTGAAGAAACTGGTATCTCTTCTTCTTCTACGATGGATTTCTGTCTGTATGATTGTTGAACATCGGTGCAAAATGGCGGATCTAGAAAGAAGCCCTTTCTCTTTTATTCAGGACTGACACCAAAACAGTTGATGTTTTAGATAGCTGAAAATCTGTCTGCTTTCAAACTTGATTGCAGCTGTGCCAGAAATATCTCACGGTGACGCCATGTTGTCTACATTTGGCCAGCTATCCACAGGAATAAGAAAGATCACACCAAACAACATAATGGGCCCGGAAATGCAAGTTACATCACCAATAGCTGTCTTTTTAGCAGTGTTTCCCCTGGACACCCCAGGGGATGGCAATTGCATAAAATTGCTTGAATTATTTGTTTCCAATATTTGCTCGTAATTATGACTGAAGACCGAGCTGACAAACATTTCAATAGGACCAGGACGGTTTTCCAACCCACCCATTGATTTTGCGACTCCTTTATGTTACGGAGAGGATCTCTTCCTCACTGAACCACCTCTGAGACATTAAGAAATCCCTGCACGGATTTCAAAACTCAGACTCTACAGGTAATTGAAGCTCTGTGCCAGCAATCATTGAAAAGTACCCAGACCCTTTTGAACAAAAATAAAGAAAGAAAAGGGAGAGAGAGAGAGAGGAGGGGGAGGGGGGGGGGGGGGGCAGGAAAGGAAAGAGAAATCTTTAAGAAGGGCCCAGATGCCTGCTGAGACAGTTTTCCACAAGCGGAGCCTTCTGGCAGGGGGTATTTCCTGAGATTGTACAAGGAAGATAAAATGTCACACTCCTGTCCCATTGCAACATGAGTACAATGTCTGGTGTCAAATGAAATGTTCCCTGGACAACAATGAACATGCCATCTGTAAATTGTACCTTCGAGGTGCAGTGGATCTTGGTACAGAACCGCCTAACAAATATGCATATGGTCTTCAATGCAAGACTATTAGAATATATGGGTCTCATTAAAAGTTTACTTGGAAACACTTTCCCGCGTCCCTGTGTGATTCACTGACCAAAACAAAACTTTCACAGTTGAGCTAATTTATCATTATAAGACATTACAAGCAGTACAAGTAAAGTGAAACTGTCCATAGTATTATGTGCTGTGATCTCACTTGACAGGTTCCAACAGTAGTATAACAATAATGCACTATAAATAATCCTGACATACTGTAAGTATTATAATTAATTCTGAATGCATTCTGTTTATACAATCTGTATACATGTTGTTGCTGTGCATTATAGATATGTTCTTCAGGGGATTGCATGTCATATGCACTTTGAACTACTTCCAGCCTTTTTTCATTTCTGAAATATGAATGTGATCCCATGACAGATTGCATGATGGAGATCTATGCACAGAAACACAAGTCATCCAAAGTTCACAATTCCTGAACCGTATGCAGTGACCTTACAGTGTGTACGGGTTTCAGAGTTGGCTGCTCTTGGTGATACGCAGGTGCATCTTTGTTGGGCGCCAGAGTGAAGCACGCTGGGTAACATGGCGCCTCTATTCATCTCTAAATCAGTTTTGTTATCTGTGTTTTGACAGCGCACTGATGTATCAAGATATGTTCCGTCCATAAGCATTATAATCACCATCCAAATGTTCCACACTAGGAGACCATTTCAATTACTGAAGACTCTGGAAAGATGTGCAGCCCAAAGATCAATGGCAATTGTGGATGTTTAGATGAAGCCTGCAAAACATGCACACAAGGATAAACACTTTGACTACCCCATCAAAATGCTAAATCGCAGTCCATAATAACATATTTATGACAGTGTGATGTCTCGCTTCTTAAAGTCAACGTTATGTCCCAGCTGGCCACTGTAGTAGGTGAAGATATCATCTTTCAATAAACAGAATGCTATTCCCCTCTCCGACATTCATCAAAGGCCGTGTCAACGGCTAATCCACCATTATAGACATCATTTGGGGCCTGATAACTTGTCACAAGCAATTCCCCGGCTGCATGTAGGAGGGACCCTAAAGGACAATCTGATAGGCACCCAATCAGAGGCCCCAGCAATACAAAGGTTGTCTGGGAATGTGCGCAACACATTCGGTGGAAAAACAAGGCGCACAAGCCACAAGATCTAATTCCTATTCTCTTCCCTTAGCAATTCTTCAATTAAATTGTCAACTATCATCTCAACTGCTCCGACAGAGGAATGGAGTGAGAAAGGAGGAATGAAGGAGGAGAATTAGGGACAGATTTACAGCTGTGGATATCAGCCATCCCGTTCTATTTTACCCCAGAGCAAACCTCGTTGACGCCAAACAAAAGCTTGACGAAATGCCTCCAAATGACACACAATGAATCAAACCAAAGGGAAGTGTTAATAGAGTTGCACAAACAAAGGAACATGCCCACTCACTGCTGTTTTGTGAAAAACAGGTAGCAGTAACTGGTGTTTTTCTTTTTCTTACTTGTTATTAATGTTTACGTAGTTATTCATGTGTCGACTGAGTTCCACACATCTTTAAATCTGTTAAAAATATTGTCTAAATTACAATATACATGACTCTCAATGAGAAATTAAGCATTCTATTCTTTAATCCTGAAAAACTTACTTTGTACAAGTACATTGTATTTCTTCTAACAAACGTGTCACACCACAAAGCTTTATACCATTGATTTATTGCTAAGGACAGGTAAATCAGGTACAATATGATCTTGTTTTGTAAATTAAACTTACAAATAATTCAGAGGATGTTAGAGACAAGTGATATTTACAGTTGGAATTGCAATACGGTTCATCAATTCAGTTATTCTCACAGATACCGTATTTTAGCTAAGCTTTCATCCTTCCTTCAGTTTAGGTGTCTGCTTTAATTCATAATTGTGAATGCAGTATTTTTCTTGACAGTTGCCAAATGCATACCTAAGAGCAGTGTTACAGATCACCTTATACGTTTCTTTTTTTTTGCTCGGTTTTTCAGTGCAGCAAATGAAAAATAACTGAGAAATGATCACTTGCCGTAGAAGAACAAGACAGCTGCACTACAATGCTTTCAGACATTTCTGCATTGAATATTGAATGACTTTGCTCACTACTGTCAAATTCATAAGCAGTCAACACTGCCACTGGATATCTTTAAGACTGCCTGCAATGTATTTTAATCATAAATACAATATGGATGGTATACTCCCTAACATACAGGCCAGCACTCAGTGTGCTGTTGGCTTTAACAAATCAATCCCTCTCTGGATGGTGTCGGTCATTCCATACAGGAGGCGGTGTAGTGAGTAGAGAAACCATCCTTCAACCAGAAGACCCGGGTTCAACTCCCCGTGACAGCAAGCATCTGCCCTGCTGAAATGTCCTTGAGCAAGATGCTGGATCCCTACCAGCTCCAGGCTTCTATTCTGTATCTGATCCTGACCTCTGACCTCCGTGTGGAGGAGGGCAAGTGAAAAGAGAACTTCTCTTTTGGGATCAATTTGGTACCACAAAAAAAAAAAATAAATAGAGTCTGGGGGAATACCAACTCTCCATGACACAGTGTGAGGAAATAGCCTTCTAAATGTAATAGGAGTTATTAGGCTAAGAGTTATATTTATATGAGATGGGGCAGGTGAAACCCATTTGACTTCTCTTACACAAGGCCAGCACGGATATTCTTCTCACTGCTTATGGCAACTCATATCATGTTCTTTCTTCTCCTGTCACAACTAAATTCCTCCTCACAACACACAAACAGGGGCAGTCAAAATGTTTTATGCAAAGTATTATGGTAAAGCCACTGTGGAAAACAGCCATGTCATCAAATGAGCCCAAAAGATTTCATCTTGTGCCACCAACCAGAATAACACAAATGTTGGCCAGCAGGGACAGTTCAATCTTTGTGTCGCTCTAACTTATACAAGACCTAAATAGAGAATTAATTACAACTTTAATTAACTCCACACATCAGGCTTTGTGAGCAGGCTGCTTACAGTACTACAATGCATCAGAGTTGTTGGGCCCAGAAGTGGAGCATCAGCATTTGTGCAACTCCACAAAAACAAAACAAATGACGTGTCACAAGGAATGAAGCAGGCTTTCGTTTAAAAACCTGCGCGAATAATCCAGCTGACTTTGCGTTTGTAACTAAAAAAAGGCAGAATGAGAGATGAGAGAGAGAGAGGGAGAAAGAGAAAGAGCGAGAGAGAGAGAGAGAGAGAGAGACCCGAAAGCAAACACAAAAACAAAAATGGCACAGGCAGAATGCTCGAATAACAACGCTTGCAGTCATTGCCCCTCTGGAAAGCTATGAGAGAAGACTGTGAGTCAGGGAAGAGTCATGACTTCACATTAGGATTTGACCCAAAACAAAATAAAAAGGACTATCTAGTACTCTAAGAGCATTTTTTTTCCTTCTTGGGTCCTATGAGCAGAGAATTATCTCTTATTGGGACTAATCTATATGGACAGAGAGGAAACAGCGCTCATGCCCTGTCGCATGCTTGCCCCAACTGTCCTTCAACCTGAGTTATGCAATCTGCATTAGTGAGAAATGGAATTGTTATAGCTTTTTTTGTGCTTCTTGAACTGCTGGGAAGTCTACAGTATATTCTATTTTCTGTACGGCTTGTTTTATTATGCCTCCGTGCCGGCGACAGCCGTGGCCGGAGGCATTGTGTTTTCGGGTTGTCCGTCCGTCCGTCCGTCCGTCCGTCCGTCCGTCCGTCCGTCCGTCCGTCCCATTCTCGTGAACGCGATATCTCAGGAACGCCTTGAGGGAATTTCTTCAAATTTGGCACAAACGTCCACTTGGACTCAAGGATGAACTGATTAGATTTTGGTGGTCAAAGGTCAAAGGTCAGGTCACTGTGACCTCACGTCCGTCCCGTTCTCATGAACGCGATATCTCAGGAACGCCTGGAGGGAATTTCATTACATCTGGCAGAAACGTCCACTTGGACTCAAGGATGAACTGATTAGATTTTGGTGGTCAAAGGTCAAAGGTCAAGGTCACTGTGACCTCAAAAAAGACGTTTTTGGCCATAACTCAAGAACTCATACGCTAATTATGACATCATAATGTTTTGCTTTCCACTGTAGCTGAGAAAACGATCTTGGGTCATTCTACAAAAACGATGGAAGTGCTGTCACTTACTTTTGCAGACACCAAAATCCTTTAAGTTGACCTAATAATCACATTAATTATATATGTTCAATAAATAAAGACTGTCCTTGCAATGATAAAACAAAGGTTATTGGCGGAGGCATACAACTGCGAGGCGGTTATTTCTAGTTATCCAAGCATCCTGATGGGCCTGCATGAAAAGCGGCAGACCTCTCAGCCTCTGCAGCAGGCCAGTGTGAGGCCAGCATGACAGTCTGCCATTGAAATTGGCCAACATTTGCCCTTGCTGAGCCCTACAACTCTTGATCCAAATCCAAAGTGACACCTCATAAACAGGTTGTCAAAAGGCTTTACCTTGATTTTGTCTGTCATTTTGTCCATCTGTCTCCGTCTCCTGTGTGCCTCAGTCAATAAATTAATTACACTCAGTCAGTGAATTCAGTCGGTGAAGTTGGTTGATTGGCTGACCTGCCCACTGCCTCTCTCATCGCTGTTTTCTATTCTTGAGATATCTGCTGTTAGAAGCTGGAGATTGTGCCTGATTCTGGTTTGAATTATGAAGAGAAAGCCAAAAGGGTTGTTCAGACATCAATGTGGGTTGTTCAGACATCAATGTGACTCAAGGTATATTGCCACTGCAGCAATTTCACCCACAACAAATAAATTCCCAACATCAAAGAGAGGTTAAGTCAGTTAGGCTCAATAGTAATAAACCTGTCAGTTGCATCCACAGCTGAATGAATCTTTTCTTTTGTTACAATTTGTTGATTCGGAGGCAGAGGTTGAATGGGTAATTGCTATTTTCCTTTAGCTCTTTGCTTAACTAAGTACAACATTTCAATTGCCTATTAAAATGCAAATTGTTCCATTAATTGAGCACAGGGGTGTGCTAACTGCTGAACACAGCTATTGTATTTGCATAGGTAAATAAAGAACCACCAGTTAGTGATCATAGCACACAGATTACCATGCCTTAATTGTTGTGTTACACTGTTCAAATGGTTGTTTTTTTCTCTTTTGATCTTGAATGAAATAATTAAATAAAATATACAAAACGAGGTTTGAGATTAAAATCATAAATTGCTCAAAGGTTTTGCTGGATTGGAGTTGGATTCATGGAATTGTGATAACCAATTAAAAATAATATGTACAGATTACATACATGTCTGTGCAAATGCCGAACATCTATGTTATCTATATTGTAGAATCAGTGTAATAATGCGTTCTGGTCCCTTTGATGACCTCTTAAAACAGTCTAAAATTACAATTACCCCCCTATTGAACATATTTTTATTTTTCAACAACAGAGATACTTTATTTTTTGAAGGATTTGTGTTCTCTCATATTGTACCAAAAAATGAACTTATACCCCCTAGCTTCAGATTTGTTTTTCGGTTGCCTAAGGCAAGGAAACAATGTTACCCCAACATCACTGTGCCACAGGGAGAGTGGGCCACTCAAGAACTTCAGGTATTTTCCAACCACTTTCCAAGCACATTACAGCTGAGACAAGCATTTTATACACTTAAAACAATTAACCGGGGCGAATGCTCTAAAGGCACAATTTCACATTTTACAGGGACGGGGACAAACAAACCTTGACAGGTCCTTCATGCTGTAGGATGGTTGCTAAGAGAATGTCCCTAATATTAAGAATGGGTGATCCTTGGGACTAGAGATATTCCTTACACAGCAAACCAAATCTATAAAACCTAATATTCAGTGTATGCTGAATCATAACCAGCTCTAGGGAGACAACAGGACACTTTAGATAGAACATAAAAAAAACAACAACAAAAAAACATCCCTTCTCTTTAATTTCACTCTTGGCTTAGTTTCATCACACTCCCACTGTGTCAGACACCTCCTTTGAACAACTGGACTTGGACCCCATAGTTGGCTGAACCAATCATTCCTGTAATAAAGGTTTAAAAAATAACACTGTAATATGTCCTTAAAAGTGTTTCCAATCATATTGCAAAGCACTGACCCTTCAGTGGGTAGTAATAGAGCAGCAAATGAGAAACTTATGAAATGATTTGACCCATTTATTATCTTGATATGTACACCTACAAAACTGTGATGGTTTGAGGTAAAGATGAGAAACGATGAGAAGAGAGAACATTTGTACAGGGCAAAAGCAATTAAACTCTTGATATTTTCAGTGCTGTTATTAAGCACACCTAACGCGATGGGATATTTGTTGAAGCATTAATCTCAAACACTGTGAGATACCAATGTGAAGCAAATAGCACAACCGTAACCTCTGCCACCATGGTGCTAGAAAGAATTTCCCCTTATTGTAGCGCTAAGATCCACAAGGGCACAAGTGGTTCTACACCATTTTCCTAACACATTGTCACTGAGCCCCGAGGGACCGCATGGTAGAAAAGGATGTGTGTAGAAATCTGTACTCTTTTTTTTATGACCGGTGCACATGGTTTAGCAATCCGTGCCCTCAAACTAACTTTGCTTACAGCATAAAGACCATTCGCATTATTCACATAGTGGCCATCTTTGATTTACATCTTTCTTGGGTTGGGAAATATTATGCAGAAGAGAGCTAAGCTTATATAAACAGAGGCAAACTCAACTGGTTGTTGGACACCAAAATGATCCCTCAGTATCATTGAGAGATGATCAGAGCTGGATGCCAAATTATCCAAGAAAGTCCAAATCAAAGGCTACAGCTGGATTGAAGGGAACATCCATGATGTTGATCCATTTGTCGACTATCTAGGAAGGTATATCTGTTACTAGAAAGCATGTCCACTATCTTGTAAAGACCATTTAACCTACAGCAGTGGTGCAATCTCTGGCTGGCATGACACAGCTTGTGGTCCATTTGCTGTAGGAAAAGTTATTCTGAGGGCACAGATTGCTGAAGAGTACAGATTGGTAAACCCTATGATTTTAACTTTGTTTGACTTTGTTACCCTTTCTGGTTTTTGGATGAATCAATTGTTACTACATGTAGCAATGAAAGCATGTTGTGTTTATGTCCCTATGTTTTTATACTCAGTGACTAGAGAACAGAAACATTTATAAATGATCAAAAAGCATTTTGGATGAATTCCAGAGCTTGAGATGACACAACAGTCATAACCTCAGTTTATTAAAATTAATTTGTCCATGGTCCTTCGGGTTAATGAGATACAGACCTTGTTAAAGCACAATGGTCAGACTGTTTCTCTTCACAAGAGCTACACAATACATTTCAAACCACAGGCCCCAACTGATCTCAAATGACCTTCATAGCCTTTGTTCAAACATTTCTGATGGAACATAACCCTAAAAGTGAAAGCCAGAGGGATCACGATAGAGAGTGTGCCATGGACACAACTCAAAGCACAGTGCTCATGGCCAGCAACACCACACATTCATGCATGCCTACAGCATGGCAAACTGAGAGATAAACAGATTCACAATGAAGGCATCCTCGATGCTTGTCCTAGCTAGTATCCATCTGGCTGCCCCCAAAAATAAGCCCCTCTGCACCTAGGGACGCTGCCCGCCCCACCTCATTTCCGAGACGCAGCCGTGGGACTGATGGGACTTCCGTGACAAGAAGCGAGGAGGCTGTCCATCAGAGGGGCTGGGGGGGGGGGGGGGGAGCTAACGCCACATTTTAGGAGTGCAATTTTGAATCACACCTTGGGGAATAGCTGTGTAAGAAGCTGACATCCGGCGTGGAAAGGCACACTAAAATATTGAGCCACGGCTTTACACTACCTGAGCGGAATTAGAAGCAGGCAGGCGGCAGCCGCTGAGGTTGCCGAGGAGGAAGACAGGAGCTCTCCATCAAACGAGAGAGGGATTGGAGAGAAGGGGCAGAGCGATGGAAGGAGTCGTAAGGAATGCCAAGCAAGGATTTTAGATTCTGCCACCATCTCACTCACCAACATCGAATCAAAGCCATCAGTGCTGTGATCTTACGTGTAGCTCCCTACTTGAATTCTAGGGACACTGTCAAACCTGACATATTCTCTTCAAGGGGAAATGACGGAGACATTATAAAGCTATTAGCAACTCTACAGGTGAAACATAAAGCCCACCAACTGATCACAAGCGCTCACATCCCATGGCACTCATCATGAGAAAACACATAAGCAGATGGCAGAAACAAGCCCCATGTTTTAAAGGTCCCATATTGTGGAAAACAGGATTTCCCTTGCTTCTTTGACTATAAGGGAGTTGGATGTGCTATCTAAACATTGTGAAAGTATCAAAACGCACGGTAGCCAATTAAATCCACACAATCCATATTAGAAAACTGAGCCTCTAAACGAACCGTTTGGACTTCCGTAACTTTGTGGCTGGTCATTTGAGATCAATGATAATGAGCGCTCATTATCATTTTTGTAAGAAATAATAGGCTAACAAAATGTTGCCATTGTTTATTTACCGGAGAGTTTTCTCTAACTGTAGCTGCCGGCGCTGTGGTGTCTCATGTTTCATTCTTGAAACGGTTAGCCAATCAGAACAGAGACACAGCAACAGAAACAGCCTGTTCTTGGTAAGGCTCAGAGAGAAAATGAACGTGTAAAAATGGATTGAGAGTGTTTTTGGTACATGACACCACACACACAGCTTTTAATCGACCTCAAGACATAAAATATAACACTGGAAAGTGTAAAATATGGGACCTTTAACCCACAGGCAAAACTGTAATCTTGGGCCAGCTTGCCAGCGCTGGGTCAGTTTAACTGTTATCCTTGCAATTACTTTGAGTGTTTGCTTTAGCAAGCAAAATGCAAGATGGGTGGGGACAATCTGATTGGTTTCCATTACACAGTGAGAATCCATTTCAAATAATGTTACAGAGGCAATAATCACATTGTAGTCATCTGTAACTAACTGAACTTTTCATGCTGAAGCTAATTAGACATATGCTGTAAGACTTGACTTCTCAAGCAGCAGACAGGAAAATAAAGATTTCATTGTCAGAGCGATTCAAATTTGAAGACACTCATGTCACTAAGGTTTCCACACAGCCATGCTTACCTTTTGTGTGTTGCATTTAATCAATTTTTCAGCTTATGACAGCACTTTAATTAAGTCAACATACAATAATTAGCAGCAGCAACACCTTGTTTTACTTTACGCTCCATGATAAGACTGTAGCCCAGTGCGTCTGTTATAAGCACTATTACTCAGACGTTTGCTTTCATGTCTAAGTGTTGGGTGGCAGTTTAGCACGTCCTTTGGGATGCCTGTGTTTGGATAACGACACGCCATAAATGTCAGCTCCAGAATTTGTTATTTCAGACTTGTGTTGCATTAATTACCTCAGTGCATCAATGTCTTTACACCTGTGTAGCCCTAGCTGCCGGTTCATGTTCATTAGCACAACATGTCGTCAAAGTGCTTTGCTAAATAACATTTACCATCAAATCTAGGACACCCATAACATTATTTCCTGTAAATGAACACATTTTCAGACAAAGTGCCTTGACTGTGATGAAAGATCTTGAGATGGGTTAAGCTGACATTTGAAGTTTTTGTTTGAGGATGGCTGCAGTTGTTAATCAGAACTTGCTCTGGATAACAGCAGTAAATATAATGTAAGAGCTGTAGAGATGTTTAGATAAAACTTAAGGTATTTTTTTTAGGATATTTAAAATTACAACAGTGAGTTCACTTTCTTAAATTCTTTAAACTCAAGTTGAAAAAGTTTACGTTCATATTTATCCACATTAATGTGTAATCAACTTTTAAAGCCAATGTGAAAAAAAAAATGCTGATATATAAATAAAAAGCTTCAAAAGCTGCTTCATGCCAGAGGATGTATCTCGAAATTTGTGCATTGCCTTTTATGAAAGACCTTGTGATGAGTTAGGCTGACACTTTGAAGCTCACATTCGAGGATGCTGGTGTTTTTGATTGAGAACTGATTATGAGCTGTGCAAGTGTTTTCAAACCTAACGTATATCTTTGATTTTGCACCTAACCCGGTGTAACCGAAGTGTATAGAATTGAAAGACAGTGTTTAGAAAGTACATTTCATTTATGTATTGACCTACATACTGCACACCACCTTAATTACAGTTCCATGCTACTTAAAAGTCACCGGTCCAGCATGAAAGGCAATGTTTGCAATTCGCTCAGTTCAGTATTTATTCTAATATTCATCAGCATGGGAGCAATGTGTGATACGTATTTCCATTGTGAAAGTAAAGTGCTTTCAGGTTAACATGACTGTATCAAAAAACCTAACAATCACACATCAATCTCTTGAGTAAAATGTTCTTTCTCACAAATGAGATTTATAACTGCTGGATTCACCCTACTGATTTACAGCAGGTACTGGCTGACCAAATTATACCTACGAAAAAAATAAAAGTACTATTATTTTTCAACAAGTACTTGAACACAGAACACTAGCCTGGAATTTTTTGTGTCAACCAGGGAATCTGATGCAATTAAATAGATGAGGATTGGGTAAATAATAAGAGTTATGAGTACAGTCCAAGGAGTTTGGCTGTTGAAACAAAAACACCACATGTGAACCCTTAACTCTTTATATAGACTGTGCGTGTTGTGCAGTGTCCAGTTCCGCTGCAAAGGCTATGAAATATGACAGGAAAGACAGGCCCTGCCATGACCCGTGAATCATTCTCTCTCTCTCTCTCTCTCTCTCTCTCTCTCCCTCTCTCTCTCTCTCTAAGGTGAATTATTCAACAACAACAACCGGAGGAGGGGGTGGAAAGGTACATTAGAAAAGTGTCCTAAAATGAGCGCTGTGGACTGCGCCGTAGATCATCCCCCCCACAGATCGTTACGGGCCGAGCCCTAGAGTAGCCGAAGCCCGAGTCCCGCCGGTGTGAATTACGACAGCACAGGCGGAGCTGCCACCCACCAGAGACGATATTAACTGCTGATTTGATTAAAAAAAAACATACTGATTAGTGGCCCGTCTCAAAGCTGCATCTCTCCAGTAGGCTTAAGTGAGCAGAGCTGTTAAACCATGTGTGTAGGCGTGGGACTGATTTACAGAGATCTGTTTGTGTGGGAGGACGCCTGTGTTGGTGTGCATGTATGTCTGCATGTGTGTGGGAAAATAAGAGTTGATTTATTTTTTCTTTGGTCACCAATAGACAATTTGGTTGTAATCATTTGATCACAACTGATTGATTATCAACTTGATAATCAGTTTGAATGTTTAAATTGAAGCACATTGTTAACAATAAGAAGCAATAGACTATAGAAAAATGCCCAGCAACAACAGCAATGTATGTGTTTCAGCCCTTGGCCTTCCTCAGCATTTCTTTTTCTGTAGTTTTTGTTTTTGAGTTGGCACCCGATGAAGTTTAAGTTTTGAGTCGAGCACGCCTATTCTTTTTATTCTCTTTATAACAATCAAGAAGCAAGCCACAGAGGACAACCATTACTGAGAAAAGATCTGACATCTTTCAGCAAGCTTCAAACATCAAAAGCAATGTCCTATGTCAACAATAATAACCAATTTGCCTACAGTACATGAAGTATGAGGATCAGGCTTTTGAAGTTGGTGTCTACTCTGCACTCCTGTTTTTTTGGCCTCCAACCATTACTAAGAACTCTCCAGGAAATCCAATTATTGGAGTGAGATTATCTGGGCGTGGCTTTTTACTTCTCTCCAGCCAGTCGGCTGTAAATATTGGCCCCCTAACCCGCCAATTCTCCCGCCTGCCCCTCATTTAAGACCCCTCTCAGCAGACCCCTCACCTTCGATAACGGCTAAATTCATCAGCGGGGACCGCCGGGGTCTTAAGGGCGAGGCAGATTGGACGGCGCTATCCTCTCCTGCCGTCTTTCTCCTCATCTGTGGCGGAAACCGGCAGCTATCTGTCTTCTCACAGTCACTGGCTGGCATTCCAGAAGACGGCTGCTGTGTGAGAGAAAAATCATGGTACCCATTCCTAAGGCCCCTTAAAGGTCAAACCTTACAGCTCTTACGACGATATATGGCTTTCCATCAAAACCCACAATGCTACCTCATTGTCTTTAATGTATCGGTTAATCCAGGTCCCATGCATACAAAATTGCTTGTGTTAAACTGCTTGCACTTAAATTGCAGATGGTTTAATACATTCTGTCTTTCATGGCTCCTGTCTTTCAAGTAGCCTTCGGATCAGATGATGGTTGGAAGCATGACTGGTGGTTTGGATTTCTGTCAATATCTATAATTGCGATATAGACAACAAAAATATAGTATTCGCCATAGCCTAAGTGCTAAGAGACAACAGCGTTAACAATGCTTATCTTTGACTAGGTGTGTAATATTTCCACTAAAATATCTTTGAGCTTGTAAGAGATTGGAGCTTTCTTCTAATCATGTTAATGTCTGGCAGGATAAAGGTTGGCGAGTAGATCTGGTGTTGATGGAAACTAATTGCCCTGAAAGGAACAGGCACCTTGTGGCATTAGTTCACAGCCAATGCTGTCCCTGAGCTGGCGCCTTATTAGATTGCTGAGCGGATACATCCAGAGAGTCAATATGGTCAAAGTGCATCTGCCCAAATATAGAGTAAAACCCATCATGGATTAATAATCAGGAAACTTCTCATGTTAAATCCAATTGTAAATCATTATGGGGGCCTGTGTGCAGAGTTTTTCTTTTCTTTTTAAGACAATGTGAACTTAATGCAGTCACGTCTCCTGATCAGTAAATGAGAGAACCAGTGTACAGATATGGGGCCCTGAATATGATAATGTGAACCTTAAATTTGGAAATTATTTTGAGATACCACAGTAGTGGGTGGCCAATTTAAATGAGCATATGCAGCCACACTTTATAATGTGAACACAGCTCACACTTCAAGTGCACAGCGACGGAACGGCTCACAGCATCAGGTCTAGCAGGCTATTCCCCCGCAGCACCTCCCACAAGATACATCAGGGAACACGGTCAAAGAGCTTCTTCCAAGTCCACAAAACACACGCAGACAGGATTAGCAAACCTTTATATCCCCTTAATTACTGTAAGAGGTAAAAAAAACCTGGTGCACTGTTCCACAACCAGGATGAAATTCACATTGTTTTCTTGAATCTGAGGCTCGACTAGGGATGCTAGTAATTAACTGATGCCACTATTAATTGCACTTTAAAATGGCACAGTTTTCTAACTGTAATCATTTTAGAAGCTACGGTATCTATCTATGTCTACGGCTCTTGAATGCAGCCTTATGCTTGCACGAGATTGCGCCTGTCAAAACATCTCAGGAGAGTGAATCACGTAGTTTGTGTGTGTTTATGTGGAGGCTACATTAGTTAACAGAGAGGAAATGACATCCCAGCCTCATGTCCGCCTAAAAGCACCTTAAATCAGCCATGTGGCAGCATTTAGGATACCTCAAAAATGACACGGGGGTTGTTGAAGAAGACTGATATCCAATTTGCAGACAAAAAGTGGCTGCCAAATGGTCAAACACATCTAACTTGCTACGGTTCCTTGAGATCACCATCCATCCTTTCCAGCTCCAGTCAAAGTCGTAAAAGAAAGGTGAACCATGTTTAGCTTGGCGGAAAGTTGAGTAATGAAACGTAACTCATAGGGGATTAAATATAAAAAAATCGACTTAAATATACATAAAATTAAATATACCAAAAATTTAGTTAAAGGATAACTTCAGTTATTTTCAACCATTTTTTTTTCTAGATTTTGCCATCATGGCGATTGATTGTGTTTAAAATTTCATTACTTACTTCACTGTAGAGCTTTATGTTCGCAGGAAGCGCTGCTCTCAACCAGGAGGGCCAAAGCAATCTCCAACAGCTGAACCAAAAAGTGACTAAAACATGTCTTTTGAACAACTCAGGTCCGATGAAACAACTACAACGTTGATCATTGTCTTGTGTTTGAACATGTGTTTGTTATGGTCCATCCATGACTAGCACACATGTACAATAACAACACACCACTTTGAAATCAGGACGTTCCTCCCAACGATGCCCCTCCAGATTTCCCCTCTGAGCATTTCCCAGTAGTACTATGGAGTCAGCAGGTGGAGCCTTCTCCAGCACTACGCTCACCATCTTCCAGAGGGCACAGGTACTCTGAGCTGCTGTTAGGTGCATACATGCAAATAGTCAGTTTTCCTCTCCGCAACTTGTAGTCACATTGAGGTGAGGTGACCCTCTCATCCAACAGGGAGAACTCTATCTGCAGCAGCCAGCCCAGTCTTTCATGTCTTTACTGTAAGCTTCCTTGTTTAACATATATTTTCTTATTATTGTTTGCTGTTTTGATGTTCAGGGAGCAAAAAAGGAAAGTGAGAATATGGAGGAGGTCAACATTTATATTTTAACATTTTACAGAAAACAACCTGATTTTATTTAACTTGTTTTGCTTTAGGCAAAAAATCGAAAAATGAAAAAAGAATCTCTTTTCGGAATCTCTTTTTGGATTTCACATTGGATATTGAATGGACAGTAAAGCCTGCGGATTCCCCTCCCTTCCCCGCTGTCCTGTCTCCTGTCTAGTAAACCCTACCCTATGTCACTAATGTTTTGACATTCTTGTGTCCTTCGAACCCTTCCTCGGGCGCTTGTTGACTATCTTCAAGTTCACTCCCTCTCAAGTCTCATTTCTTCACCGAAGTTATCACCGTACTGTCTTGAGGCGATGACAGTGACCCTAACACAGACCTCATCTTGCTGTCCCATCCATGACATTTAAACTGGCCCCCAGGGAGGGAAGGAAGAGGAAAGGAAGACAAGAGAGGAAGAGCTGTAAGAAGTGGACCTTCTCTTGAAAAGGGTTCAAAAGTTCTGCAGGGACCAGATGGATTGCTGCAGCTGGTCAGCCGCCTCTGATCTTTATTCTCTGTGGGCGCTTGTCTCACAAAGTGCCATGCTGGAAATGCTGTGGCAACCATGGTCAGTTTTATTTTGTTTTTTCATATGTGACCATCTGAACTACTACAACAGCCACTACTACTACTACTACTGCTACTACTACCACTTACTCAAGAGATCGACCAAATATAGCCAATCAAATTATGAAATGGTTTTTTTTTTGTCATTGTTGACAAAAAAAACCATCACAAAACTGCAAGAATCTGAAGTCGTTTCTACGCTGAGAAAAGCCTATCAGTTGATTCTGGAGCGGCCAGGCGGGCCGTTTTGTTGGGGATTAAAAACTACTTTCACACTCAGAGTGGGGAAATCCAATCAGAACACAACCTCAACACGCCGCTCTCTCTCTCCTGTCAAGAGTGAAACTTGCTCGACCAAGGTTTGTAGCAATGTGACGAATGTTACAACTACATTGAGGTAGCAGAGGTGTGTTTTGTGTGAAAGACTTGACTTGACTAAAGTTTAGCCGCTAAGAAGCCGCCACGCTCTCTCTCTCTCCAGTCTAGAGTGAACCTCGCTCAACCAAAGGGCGGAGGAACACCCAGCAGCTCTCTTGAACTGTATCACTATGGAAATTGGAACACCCAAAAGCTCAATTTAATTACAGTTATTGAATGTTAGGAACACGATAAGAGCATGGGCGGAAATTGGGGACAGGGGGGTCCGGACCCCCCCCTTCCTGGGAAAAACAGAGAGTTGTCCCCCTCAATATATCATTGTAAACATAACTATATCATTTTAAATAATTTAATAATATGCATTGAAAGCACTTGTGCTAAGTATAGACGCAAAACAATGCGTTTTTAAGTTTCGAAAGATTGCGTTCCCCCCCCTCATATGCCTCACAGTGGTTTGGTCCACTGCCTACCTGCCTCCCCGAACCCCCACACACATTAGCCCTCAGTACGAGTTTTTTTTATTTATTTTTTATTTAGGTTTTTGTTTTTGTTTGTTTGTTTGTTTTTGTCATCTTTATTGACAATAGAAATGACATACAAACAACAAAGTCATTAATACAGACAAAACAACATCAGAGCCAGGGGGAATCTTCTAAGTGAAAACATTAAACAAAGAACACAAATAATAATAAATAATAAAATGGTTTTTGCAGCTTTCTTATTTTTTGAGTTAAAAATGGTTTTAATGTACTGTTTGGTTTCATTTTCAAATACTAGAAATAAAGGTTTAGAATGGCTAAATTTGGATTTATGAATATGAAATTTTGCTAAAATAATCATCAAATTGATTATATGTAATTCTTTAAATTTATTACTATTGTTATTGTAGATACCAAACAGCCCTCGGTACGAGTGTCTGTGGAGGATCTCTGGAAGTGTGTCAGTGGTGGCTGACCTCCAGTAAATAGCTACTTTGCAAAGGTTAACTTAAAACAAAGGATGTGTCAGACATTTTTCTTTACTTCTACCACTCAATAGAATAAAACACATTTACAATTGTAACCAGCCTACATTTTGTTTGCTCCATTACCTCGCGGTTGAATCTTGTGCGTCAACGCGGCCGCCATATTGGTACGGGGCAGCCGCGTCTCCTAATGCATGTATGTGTATGGAGGCAGGAGGTCTATCCACAATTAAAATCATCATAACTCGCTGAATTTTCGACCGATTTTCAAGCGGTTTGGTTTGTTACAAATGCCAGACGTGTATTTATGATACAGGATACTTGGTTAAATTAAAATGTGGGTTTTCATACCAAAATACTTTATCTTTTGTAGATGGTAACTAATATTTCTATAATATAATATTTAAGATTAACTTACCCTATGTAATTAGGCTCTAAGTATATTCTTTTTTTCTTACTGCATGTAAAATGGCTGCCACTATGTAATTTTGTTTATAATTTTGGAAATAAGACTAATAAAAGACTTAATTCATAAAAAAGACATAATTACAACAAAAAAAATATTATAATATATAAAATATTAAGGACGTTTCTGGCAGGCTTCATAACGTTCTGGACTTTTACACATTGACAGCAAAACATTAGAGATCTGCTTCTTCGGGAAAACTAAATCTAATTAGGCATATATTAGCTTTAGTTCAGTTAATGGGTGTTGCTTCTCTCCTACTACTGTAAATAACCTGCATGCTGTGTGTGTATGTGTGTGTCTATTTGTCAGCCAGCCAGGTCAGTTAAAATGGCAGAGAAAAGAAAAACAGTCTTGCTGTTGTGTTGAATTGTGTTTTGGGTAGTTATGAGTATGGAAAACACCTTATTTCTATTCTTCAGGATTTCCGTATACTCACTTAAAAATGCGCAAGGATACGTAACAATATAGTTTTGTGACAGAACTTTCACTTCAGTGATTTTGTTTCGCAAATACCGGGTAGAGTATAACTGCAATAAAATAAGTTTTGCAGGGGAAGGCATCTCCTCCATTCACACTTCCATTCATAAAATTCACCCTGTGCGCTCTGTCTGTGTTACGAAGTGCGGAACGTGGTGGCTTCCCATATAGGAGTTTGAGTTTGGCCGTGGCCCGTGACCTAGACCTGAGATCACCTACCAATGAACACAGTTGCTTGACGGTCATTTCCCCGGCTCGACAGTTAACATTATACAGGGTTGCTGTTTCTTGACTTAATCCAAGAAGTTAGGTGGTGTAGAAATGCAGGAAATTTGTTTTAAATTACTATTTTTTTTCTGGGGGGAGGACCCCCAGACCCCCCCGCCAATTATGTATCTCAATTTTCAGTCATTGTTGATGGTACTCAGGATGTTTCTGGTGCTGAACAGGAGAGTGTCTGTCTGCGCTATGTGGACCATGACCTTGTCCCACACGAGGAGTTTGTTGGGCTATACAGGGTGTCTGAGACAACAGGCCAGGGCATTGCAAAGGTGGCAGCTGATGTGTTGTTGAGGCTCAATCTGCCCATGTCTGGCTTACATGGGCAGACTTCCGATGGTGCCTCAAATGGCAGCAGCCATTAGCCCTCTATGTGCATTGTGGTGCACACTGCGTCAATCTGATTACACAGGCTGGCTGCTCGGCCTCCCCACTGATCCGGGACTGCCTTTCTTGGGTCCACCAGTTAGGCATCCTCTTTGGCCAGTCAGGAAAGTTTAAGAGCATGTTTGAAACCATTACTACTTCCGAAAATACACCTCTGACCACCCTGAAACCACTATGCCCAACAAGGTGGACTGTGCGAAATTCTGCTGTAATAGCTGTGCTAGGGCAGTATGAGCGGGTACTCGGCAGCCTAGAGGAGATGGCAAAAAGCACATCTAAGACAGCTTCAACTGCCAGTGGCTTATTTGAGCACTTCAGCAAAGGTAAGACTGTGTTGGGCCTCACACTTGCCTCTGCTGTTGTTGGAGAGCTCGAATGCCTAAACATTTCACTGCAGAAGCAAACTCAGACTGTCTCTGGTATGCAGGCTGCAGGTGATTGTGTGCGGTCTTCTCTTCAGGGAAAGAGAAATGACAAGAGCTACCTTGCACTGTATGAGAAAGCTACAACATTGGTTGACTCCATTGAGATGACACATTCAAGACGCCTTGCTGGCAAAGCAGTGGATCACTACAGGGCAGAGTTCTTCAAAGAGTTGGATAGTGTGGAGGTTCAGTTTGGTGACCGCTTTGACCAGGAGAGTCTAAAGGTTCTGCAAAAGTTAGAGAGTGCGCTCCTCACTGGGGAGTTAGATGATTCTCTAGATCAGTACCCTGAGCTGAACAGAGGTTCTCTCTCCGTGCAGTTGCCCCTCTTTCGCAAACAAATACCCCTGTAGCAGCAGTGGAGAGGCAGCAGAGGTCCTCAGGGGGCTGCCAGTGGAGGTGCGGGGGTTGTTCGACCAAGTTGAGGTTCTCATCAGAATTTTGTTGGTGGTGCCAGTGTCTTCATGTGAAGCTGAGAGGAGTTTTAGTGCACTGTGCAGGTTAAAGACTTGGCTACGGGCTAGTATGGCCCAAGACAGACTGAACAATATAATCGTCTGTAATGTACATAAAGAGAGGCTGGACAAGCTGAACATGACAATTATCTGCCAGGAATTTGTTGGATCCAGCGACACCCGAAGAAATACGTTTGGTTCTTTTGTTTGGTAGCTCAGTGGTGCCTGTCTCCTCCTATGAGGCAGAGAAAAGTTTTAGTGTGCTAGACATTGTGCTTTAGTTTTAGTGTGCTACACAGCTATAATAATAGAAGTTTACAGTTTACAATACAGTACAGTTAATGTACAGTTCATTTATTTTTATTTATTTTATTTTATTTATACAGTTACAATTTATAATTTAAATTTATAAAGTATTGTGCATATATAAGTTGCCCTACATTTGGTGGCATAATTGTCCATAACTTGTTTTGAGAGCCACTACAATAAATAAACATTTTTGAAGAATATTTTGTTTGATTTAGTCTTCTGCTTCTAGAACTGTACTTATTTTGAGCTTTATGTTCTTGTAAAGCTACTGTAGCGGACTCAGAGATTAGACCAGTGACACATATTTAATGACTACATAAACGTATCAGAAAAATATGATTACAAGGCAACAATTCATACTGAAACCATCTTCATGATGGTTCTCAATGGAGATTCTGTTAGATGAGATCACACCATACTCATTGTAATTAGGAAAACTACACCCATATATGGTGTACCATTGCCACCTACTGGCCATTCTTGGTATTGCTGGTTGAACATACAAAAACCTGTATATATAGGCTACTGGACTGATAAGGAACACTGCTATAACTATTATTATTATTACTATTAATATAATTATTTAAAACATTTGAACATGCTGGTACAACCCTTAAGTTATTTACCTATCAATTATCAAGTATACTGTATATAGTAGTAATAAGGGTTTCCTCTATATACATTTAATACAACAGTACTTTTGGTGGCACCTTTGGTGTCCTTTCAGGAATTGCTCTTGAGAAATTTTTCTGTTTATTGTCCCCCCCAACAGTGAAATGAAATATCCGCCCTTGGATAAGAGTGATAGTAAATATGAAAATTTTCATTTTTAACTGGGTTGACCATCCCTTTAATTAAATTGTGGTAAACTAAATGCAGTGTTAGCATGTGGACAGTATTGGAAACTTTTAATTTTTTTTATTTTTTTATTTAACCTTTATTTAACCAGGCAGGTCATTAAGAACAAATTCTTATTTACAATGGCAACCTGGCAGGGTTGAGGGAGGGGGGTAGGGGCTAAAAAGAAATGTCAAAAATTAAAAGACAGCAGCACACATACAAACATTTCCAACACACCACTACTTACATACAATCACAGCAAGCATTACGTGTGACAACAAGCATTACATAAATGACATACGGTCTAGCACACAAGCAACGGGCAAGTAGCTAGCAGACAGCAGCATCAGGCAATACAACATTAGAACAGGAATAATATATGACCAGGAAAGAGCATCAGGCAATACAACAACAGAACAGGAATAAGGAAAGAGCGTCAGGCAATACAACAGAACAGGAATAAGGAAAGAGCATCAGGCAATACAACAACAGAACAGGAATAAGGAAAGAGCATCAGGCAATACAACAACAGAACAGGAATAAGGAAAGAGCATCAGGCAATACAACAACAGAACAGGAATAAGGAAAGAGCATCAGGCAATACAACAACAGAACAGGAATAAGGAAAGAGCATCAGACAATACAACAACAGAACAGGAATAAGGAAAGAGCATCAGGCAATACAACAACAGAACAGGAATAAGGAAAGAGCATCAGACAATACAACAACAGAACAGGAATAAGGAAAGAGCGTCAGGCAATACAACAACAGAACAGGAGTAGCATACACAAGCAGTAAGACAAACAGGCAAAGCAACACAGCCGCAGCAAGAGAGGCAAGAATATTCATGGGACAAACAGTAAGCAATCGGAATTTTATTAATAAATTGGAAATATTGGAATATTGGAATAAGTTATTGGAATATTGGAAACTATCTTTTGCTGCTAAGCAATACTCATTAAATGTATCTCTTCCAGTCTCTTTAGAATAATGAAAACAATGCAACAGAAATTAACTTTCTTCTTTCACCTCAAGTTTAATAAAGTTCTTGCATTTAAGTTTATGAAAACCTGAAAAAAGTGAAAACATATGAAAAAAAATAACTAGACAAAAAACGAAAAAAAAAAAAAATTCAGGGATTCAGGGATTTGTTAATAACAGTTATGCTGTAAGATGCGAGGTCAAATGAGTAAAGTGGACCATTGCTCATTGCTCACATGCACACTTGTCCTTCATCTGAGAGACAGGTCTGTAGAAATATGTAACTTCAATAAACTGTAGAATTTGTCCATATTTCTATAAAATGTTCAAAAAAGGAAAGTTCAGGGCAATGTGATGGCATTAACATTGAACTGTGAATGCCATTCTCACAAAAAAAAAAAAAAAAAAATCTGGCCTAAATTCCATGCTTCACTGAGATGCAGTCATGATTATGAAGCACACTCAGTGTTCGCTAGGAGCACAAACACCTTGATTAATGAATCTCCAGCCATTAATGGTTGTATTCTCATGGGAAGCCTGGGTAATGTATTGAGATCCTGATGGGGACGGTTGATTACAGGTTACCTCCAACCCGTAGAGAGACGGGATGTTTAAGAAGTCCTTCAGGGGGTCTGCAATTAGAAGCCTGTTAATGTCCTGTGATTACATTAAGATTAATATAAAATGGGGGTATTACATGTGATTTTGTTTTTTTGTGCCTTTGCATCTCGTCCCCATCTTGTGTTAGGCAATTATGCAAATTTACACTGATGGGAATCAAATGCAGTTAATTGCTGGCATTTTGCTTGTCTCTCTTCCCAAAAAAAAATACTTGGCTGCTTAAATTTTGAAGACTTTATTAGCATATTTTGTGTTTTGTTTGAAAGTAATAGAGAGGAAAGAGAGTTCTTTTTCAGCAATTACAACAGTCCACATGTCAAAAATCAGCATTTTTTCCATTGTGTTTTTAAAATATTGTTACGCCCCGGTCTAGGGGAAAGAGAGCACAACATAAGGACAAGAAACGGAGAGCGAATGTGAATGCAAAAGTGAGCAATTTATTGCTACACACAGTGAGCGTTATTTACAGACAGTGAAGCTAGACTGCACGTTATTTTCCTACAGTCAGTGGGCTATTTATGATTATTTGGTATTTTAACTTTACATTTACATTACAATAATACCATGTTTTGTTGCATTTATGAAGTTATAGAACTACATTAAAGAAAACTGTTTACATTTTTTGTTATTTTTATTGGGGGATGCTATTACCAACAAAACACAAAACTGAACAATTGTGAAGTGGAGAAAAAATCCACTGGCATGTGTAGGCCTACTTTGAAATAGAGTAGCTATAAAGAGCTATGCAGGCCTACTTTGAGTCCTCCCCGTGTTTGTGCAAATGAATAAAATAAAAAGTAGCCTACTTTGATAATAAATAAAACATATAGCCTAATAGCTTTAAAAATAGTAAAAGTAAAAAAAAATAGGCTAGTTTCAACTTAATTTTGACTAAAGTCCAGTTCAGTGCGAGGTAATCCTCTTCTTTTTTCCTCAGCCACGTACAGCAATCAACCCTCGAGCCTGAGCATAAAACACAACGATTCAGCTAAGGGTCATTCAATTCATTGACAAAATCACAACTTGCTAAAACAGATACTTTGTTGCAAAATAATAGCCTATTAAAGGATAGCGTTCTCACCCGTTTAATGTGATTTCTGTTTCTGAACGTCACTGCAGATCTTCTTCTCGATATCAGGGCTGTAAGATGTAACTTTGATCTTCACACAAGACTGCAGGCTCTCATCTGTGAGGCGGGAGCGATATTTGGATTTTATGTAGTTCATGCTTGAGAAAACCTGCTCGCACAAGTACGTTGATCCAAAGATGGACAGGACTCCAAATGCATACTTCTTCCTTTTCATATAATTGTCGGGAATAGCATTCCATGTTTCAAACACAAGTTTGTCGGGTTTTGGGAGGTTTTCAATATCGCTCCATTTGTGGTTTTGAGCGAGAATGGCCTTCTGACGGGCGACATCTTCGAGCTCGGCTGTCAGGCTTTTGAACTTGGACACCCATAAGTCTTTATTGGTCTGTCAGCTATGTCGGCCTGTTCAATTTCAAGGTCGGGTTGACTTACTCCTGGGAATGCGGACATGTTCAACATGGATGGGTCAATGTCCAGGGGTGTGACAGGGAAGGATAGTGTAGTTTTTTCCTTTCGGAACTCGCTGAATCTTTCCCCAAATGCAGTTTGCATTCCGATGATCGCACACTGTAAATAATCACAATTGATGTGATTGTGTCCTTCTTTGAACTCTCTCAGGGAGGGGAAGTGAGAGAGCGTGCCTCTCTGTACATCTCTGGCAAACACTGTCAACTTGCGCTCAAACGCTAAAACATCTTCCAGCATCTGCAGGGTCGTGCTTCCCTTTCCCTGGAGACATTTTGTTCAGCCTGTTTAGGTGACTTGTCATGTCCACCATGAAGTGCAACTTTTCCAGCCAATCGGGATCTTCCAGTTCTGGATAGGTCAGGCCTTTGCTTTGCAGGAAAGTTTTCACATGTTCTACACAAGCGGCAAACCGGTTTCCGGACCGCCCCCCTGGACAGCCACCGGACTTTGTTATGCAGCAGGAGATCCGAATATGCGCTGTCGACCTCATCTAGCAATGCACAGAACTGTCGGTGGTTTAAGCCTTTTGCCATTATTTTGTTCACTATCTGGATGACGAGGTTCATCACCTCCATACACTCGGGGGGGCATGTTTGAGCGCACAGTGCTTCTTGGTGCAAGATGCAGTGAAACGTAAGCAGCTTTCGATCCAATGACTTCTGTAATAAAGTCACAAACCCCTTCTGTGTCCCTCTCATCCTAGGTGCCCCATCTGTAGCCACTGACACCATGTGGCTGGTGTTTATTTCTTTGGCTTTTAAACAGTTCACAACAGCCTCACAAATGTCCTCCCCCCGTGTTTGGCCTTTCAGCGGTATCAACCCAATGATTTCTTCCAGCGGCCCATCAGAGTTCACATACCTGCATAGCAGCGCTGTCTGCTCAATATCGTTCACACCGCTTGACTCATCGCAGGCAATTGAGTATGCTGGAGCTGAATTGATGTCCTCGATTTGCTGACTGGTGATGTTTGTTGCCACTTTTACGGCCCTGTCTTTGACGGTCTTTGCAGAGAGGGGCATATCTTTAATTTTGAACTATCTCAGTTTTGTTTTTGAAGTCTGAGAATAGATGCTCTGATATTTGAACGATTCTTTCATGTATTCATGTCCGTGAACGGCTTTCCACGCCTTACTATCTCCTGAGCTGCCACAAAACTAGCAGCAGTAGTGGAGTTTGGAGATTTGATCCAATTCTTAAAAGTACATTTGTTCTGCTCTGCTTTTCGCAGCAGTTCCAAAATCGCTCTCTTTCTCTCATCCCCAGCCGGATTCTTTTCAGCAAATGCAGTGTGCTTGTTCTGGAAATGTCTTTCAATATTACTTTTTTTGTTGTTTGCTAATTTCTCGCCGCAGATCAAGCATACCGGTAAGCCAGCAGCGTTGGCGGTGAAAGCAAACAAATCTGTCCACGCACTATTAAATGCTCTATTTTCCTCCGAGACTTTTCTTTTTTTGGATTTGGAATCCATAGCTAGCCTAGCTAGAGAAACTCAAGACTAGCCACCGCTATTGAGGTTCAGCAAGGGCCGTAGACGTAGGCTATGACGCACATTTTAGTTGACTGAAATGTTAAAACATTTTTTTTTATTCGGTGTATAGGCTACACATTTTTACAATTGGAGAATGTAAGAATCACTTTAGGCCTACAACAATGATAAATTAAAATTAAAATGTTAAAAAATAACCATTATTCATTTCCATATAATGTTTTGTCAAAGCCACAGGGAGCCACTGGAGAGGGGCTAAAGAGGGGCTAAAGACCCGCATGCGGCTCCGGAGCCACAGGTCGCCGACCCCTGGTATAAGAAAACGTTAGCATTGCAGCTAAGGCTAACAGCAAACCACCAAGCAAAGGTTAAAAGCGTTGGCGTTAACACTGAAGCTAACAGCAAACTAACAAGCAAAGGTTATCTAAGCTCACCGGTCCTAACACACAAGTTTCACAGAGTTCACAAAGTTTGGAGGACGAGGAGGGACGAGGAGGGACGAGGAGGGACGAGGAGGGACGAGGCTCCGCTGCCGACATCGACCCTCTGCGTCTCCTCGGAAAAGACGGAAGCTAAATAGGCCGGCATCTGGATCGGCCAATCCGCAGCGGCCACGACACTGGAGGAAAAGAGAGCTCTCACTCTCCACCAAAAACAGGGTTATACAATACACAAAGAGAAATATAATGTAAATACAGCTAGGGCCGTAACAAATATTAAAAACTGAATTGACCTAGTCGTAACTGCAGAAGCAACACCTCTGTTCTGCACCCAGGCCAGTACTGTTAACCCTAGTAGTTAATATGAAAAAGGGACAGATGCAACACATTCACCATCTGCAAGTTGACAGGCATGACTTCCCATTAGGATTTTGTCATGGAGCCAAAAACCTTATCAGTTTCAGTGAACAAGCCCTGAATTATGAATCTGGCTTTTTGTTCAGCCGTGTGACAAGCTGTACCTCTCACAAGCTGCCACATCTCTGGAGATATTATTGCATCCAGAATCCAAATGTAGCTATCTTTATAGAATCTGCTTTTGTTTTTACTTACTCTACATGTTATGAGTAAATCTAGCAATCTTAATAAAAAAAGTTTCACTGAAAATGTAACACATCTAGCTCAAATACAAATCCGTAAAATACAAAATGTTTCTTATAAGGGCAACAAGTAAGATTTTTATTGCCTCATAGTACAAAATGACCATAACAGTATATCTTTATAGGGTTGTTGATCACTACCGATGACTCAACGATTACTTTGTCAGGTACTGAGATTTCTGGCTTTCAAAACTCACTGTCTGACCCATATTCCTCCCACCTACTAAAATCTTCAACTCCTCAACAATGGAAGACGGTCCTACCAGTGAGCGTCCGGTGTCCTTCAATTACAAAAACTAAAACTAAGAAGCCTCCTAATTATTATCATTACAGTAATTTGCTTTGTGACATATGATTTCTCCACATTGTATCTCTGCTCTGATCTCTGATTAGCTAGCTGACTCATTTCTATTGTGAAAATGTGACTTTATTGTTTACGTCAATTACAGGCCACTGTAGCTTAACGGGACAGGTGGGAGGGAGGAGGGTATCGGTGTGTGTGTGTGTGTGTGTGTGTGTGTGTGTGTGTGTGTGTGTGTGTGTGTGTGATGGGTGGGGGGGGTGGGGGGGTGATGTGCCAGAGACTTGAGTAGGAGGAGGTAAGTTCTATCGAAGTTACTGCAATTCCTACTGGTCGTCAATAAAGGTCATCGATTATTGCCCCTTTAATCTCTTTGAGTGTAATCCATTATCTGTAACACCACTTTGGAAAGCTTCTTCCGGAACTTTTGCAATCACAAGAATTTATTGCAAAATAAAGTTCCCTGCAAAACTTGAAATGGCTTAAAAAATGATTATAATTTTGCAGGAATCAAGTCTAATCAGAACACTTGTCAATGAAGTGACATGCTGATGGACTGGCTACTTAATCTTGTGCTTTTTTTTAACAGAATATAGGGAAATCAATTGTCACTGACTTCAAGGCTGGTTAACAAGAGATCTAATCCAAAATCAGCTTTGGCTTTTGGATCACTGTGAATGGTGTTCAGGGGGACCTGGCCAATAATCCTGGATCAGCACTCCTTCTCGAAGAGGCGATAAGTCCGGGCCAGGACCTCCCTGCTCTCATCTTAATTCCTTTTGGACTATTTGAAATAGATCCCTCCATATTCTGTGTGAGCCAAGTCTGCTGTCTTCATTGCGACATCCATCTTTAAAGTTCTTCAAAGTCTTCTATCAGGGCGCGTGCCTGAGGGACAGCTCACTGCTGGCTGTATGACCCACATATTCTGCGCTGCCATCTTTATTCACTTTGGTCTCATGCTCTTTCCCTTCCCATTTACCAGGGCCTATCTGCTCATTTACAGACTGCTATCTCACAGCCCATCCATCATTCTGTTTTGTACCATATAGTAGCTTGGTGTTAATGCATTTTCTCAAGGCTCTCCAACTGTGTTACCCTTTCCGGGAAAGACATTCTGTCTGACAGTACTGAGAATTCAAATAATGCCAAAAACTACCAGGTCGACTGAAAAGTCATTAAAGTAATACTGCACTTTGGTAGAACATCTTCATTTTTAGTGCATATACCTTTGTGGTGTTAGCTTTGAAGTTAATGGATGTTCCTACCACATCTGGCCATTCTGGGGACTCATAGTCAATATGAAAAGTAGTTTGGACACACACATTTTTCTTTATTTTTACTATTTTTCACATTTTAGAATAATAGTAAAGACATCAAAACTATGAAATAACACAAATGGAATTATGCAGTGACCAAAAAAGTGTTAAACCAATCAAAACTATCTAACTAACTTCATAAATAGGCACCAACTTCACTATTTACTTTTGTCTAAAAAACAAATTCCAAGCATTTAAGCATAAGCCTTTAGATCAAAATGGCTTTAAGATAATGAAAAACACAGTACATTCAATCAGCCATGTCCAAACTTTTGATTGGTCGTGTAGATCCAGTCAATATCATTCTGTGTCCCGAATCATACTCATTCAATGAGTAACTCAGCCTTTTTACACATATCAATATTAAAAGCTGGGGGGAAAAAAAATCCTGAATGTCAGCAGTGATAAAATAAAAGGGAGCTCATGTTGGAGGTTTACTTACCCTGAACCTCTAAGTGTGCCTGCTGAAAAGTGGAAAAAATGGTGTATCAAAGAGAAATAGCACTTTAAAGTCTGAGTGACAGAGTGAATTCGAATATACATACAATCCTGCCATGTCTTAAAATGTAGCTTTTACTGCAAGGTCTGTGTTATCAGGCCGCTTTAAAGTGCAGCCACAGAATTACACAGGTCATGTATTGCTGTCCCTCTGTGGGGCCCGTTTGACATTGCAACCTGTCTGCCTGCATCCAGCCGTTCGAAACATTGGGCTGTCTGCGTGTGATAGACACAGGCATCTGTCACGTTAAAATACTCAAACTGAATCAAAGTGAGTCATGGCAACAACCCCTCGGCATTTGTGTGTGTCATTTACCAGTCTCTCTCTCCCTCTCTCTCTCTCACCCTCATCACTTTGCACATTTTTTTTTTTTGTCTCAAGCGGAGAGAAACTGGAAAGTATATGCTTAAAGACGTCAACACAGATACAATCTTCAATGGCACAGCCTCCACAATGCATTAGACTCACCTTAACTGTCCTGAAGAGGCAGTTTCAAAACAGGACAGCATGGCAGCCTGTAGGAACACTGGAGCCCACCAGGAAAAGAGATTGGATCAATATGAAGTTAAATCAGAGTGGCTGTTACCCCCAGAGCAAGGAAATTGTGCCCTTTGGTTCATACATTAAAGGTAGAGGTTTTAGTGAGGCATGTTTTTAGGATGTCAGTAGAAGAAGCTTTTCTCAGCGAGTGTGATTTCAAAATATCCACAGCATCAGCGCAAGATCGCACCCCTGTGTTGCTATCTCATCTAAAGGGTGACAGCATTAATTTGAGTGAAGACAGGGTGCCATGGTGTAACCTCAAAGTTACAGGTTCGATCCCTACAATCACAATGGTGTCTATTCCTGTTGAAGTCTCCTTGAGCAGAACACTAAACCGTTACCTGCTCCAGGAGCAGAGGTGGGATGTAACAAAGTAAAAAATACTTCATTACTGTACTTAAGTAAGACTTTCAAGTATCTGTACTTTACTCAAGTTTTTCTTTCACTGAAGATTTTGTACTTTTACTCACTACATTTCAAAAGAAAAATCTGTACTTTCTACTCAATACATTTTCAAAACAGACTCGTTACTCTCGGGAAATAATCAAAAAATTATTTTCAGCATCAGACGGCTTCCATCCCGGAAGCAGCTGATCAAGAACCAAATGTGATTGGCTGCTTGTTTAGCAAAGCGACACCAAAAATTAGGGAAAGGGACAGAGAGAGAAGCAACACGAAGAAGAGAGAAGAAACAAGAGAGAGAATTAACTTTAGTGAATTCAGCTGCTAGGGTTCGGGTTCGTGATTTGAGCTGCAGACTCTTTCTCATCTGGGAGTCAGAGGAACGCTCAACAGAAAACCAGTTTAGAACATTAGAAATGCCTTTTTTAGAGAACGACTTTTACTTTTATACTTTAAGAAAATTATAAGTCCACATACTTTTATACTTTGACTTGAGTAAGGGATTTGAAATGGTACTTCAACTTCTACCAGAGTATTTTTTTTTTAAATGAGTATTTGCACTTTTACTTGAGTAGAGAATTTGTGTACTTCTACCACCTCTGTCCAGGAGTGCTACAAAATAGCTGACCCTGCGCTGTACCCATAGACTGTTAAAACAAGATGGACATAGTGAGTATAATGTCACCTATAGGTTTCTGAAGGGCCATTTTGACATTTTTTGGAGCCAGAGCAGCCAAAGTAAGTCTGAGGGTTGTCCACAGAGCCACAGCACCGCCTGCTATTGGTCTGTAATCGGCAACCTGTCAATCACTGCACAGGCGACCTGTCAATCACTAGGAGAACAACCCCTTTTTATATCCATTATATCCCGTTAATGACGCAATTATTTTGAAAATTGCCATAAGGACACACATTAGAAGAAGTGAAATTAGCTACTGAGACCATAACCTCTTGTCGAAAAAAATGTATTGACTTATTATACTATATTTTTAGCGAAAACTTGGGTCGTGGTTCCATTGACTTGCATGGAGTTGGGCCAGGTTTGGAGTCTTTTTGGAGCCTCTAGTGGACATTAGAGGAATTGCCGCCACTTACTGTATGTATTGGCTTCAAAATTCACCCGTGGTTTTGGCCGCTTGGCTGTAACTCTTTAAGTGAAATGCATGCATGTCTGCAAAAAAAAAAAAATCGAATTGTGTCTAATATGTCATTTCTAAGCTGTAGTCTGCCTCACTCCTCTCCAACCTCTTTCCTTTTCACTTTCTTCACTCGATTTGATAAATGCAGAGCCCCTGCTTGAATAGTATGATACTTCATAATTTTATTTCTCAAGGAACACAAAAAAAAAAAAATCATCTCCCTTCATCTGTCACAACCCATACATGAAAAACCAAATATCAAGGAGGCCTATTCCTTTGTATTCCTTTGTGTATATATTTCTAAAGCTTACAAACAGGAAGTATTCATCTCAAATACTGTGTGTGAGCATCTTCATTCAGGCTCTTATCCAGAGACTAAAACTGACACTCAAAAGGCAAATGCAAAGTATTTATCATAGTTAGATGATCCCACCTGACATTCTCTTTCAAAGCTCTCCGAGAGCTCGTTAAATTTGCTGCTTTAATGCATTTTGAGTGCTTATTAAATCCTGCTGCTTTAATGCGGTAATCCTTTACGATCTGTCTTTGCAAACTATCCCTTATTTTCCTCTGCAATGGGATAGAAAGAATGTATAGGAAGAGTGATAAATGTTTGAGGTCCCGTTGACTTTTGAACATCATGTCTGTTGATGATCTTCCTTCAGGTGAAGCCACATAATCTACTCATATTGTGTACGGCTGCCATCTTACTCATTAATACTGCCTTGTCTTGAACGCTGTATTTCAAAGAGGTGAACAGACTTTTGATCAGTGTTTATATGAAACATGGCAGCACAAACTGAAATAACGCCCTGCCCTTGCCTCAGACTCAGCTTTTCAACACAAGACAAAAACTGAATGCAAGCCATCTCTTTGATCTGCTCCACTCAGTGAAACAGCCAAAGCTGGAGTGATTGAGCCAGCCTTGATGATGTGTTGTGATGGCACTCTTGTTTATTTGTTATCCAACCTGATGTTTCATTTACTGCAGCGGAGGTTGGCAGAATTGTCTTAAGTTAAAAATAAATAAATAATTGATTTCACTGTGTGCTCACTATAACAAGAAATTGTATTGCACATCATATTTTTAGAGCAAACCCAGGCAGCAGAATAACACTGGACACACGCAGTACATCCTCACCCATTAGCAAAGCAATTTCTGCCAATCTGGAAATTTGATTCTACAGAGACAACACAGTCAATTTACCCTTGCATGATGGCTTGTCCTGGTTTGATGACCTTTGCTTGCCCCTAACAAAGCGCATGAGTCCCAGGTCAGTTCACATGTATGTGTAAATATAAACAGACAAACAAAACATGACAACGATTAAATTAGACCGCGGCACATGTTTGTTGTTTTCCATCTCTTATTCCCATTGGGATGGACGGCTTCTATTAAAGCGGCTCGCCAGAGCGAAATATATTAAGTTCCCCGTCTCACACCACTTTCATGCACTCCGGCTTTGTTGTGCTGGCCAGTCGTGCAGAACTTGCTCACTGAGGCCATTTGAAAAACATCTCCTGGGGAAGCGTCCAGGATCCGTGTAATGCATGCCAGTCACACGTGTAGCCTCTCAGATGGTCTCCCGCTTGGGTTTTATGTGTCGTGTTTAATACCCACTGAAATACCCGGGGCTTTCTGTCTTGCCCAGGTGGTATCATTTCCAAAAGTTGAAATAGTTCTCAGATCAGAGAGCTCCATATACCTTTATCGCCAACATGGCTGTCTGCTCTAGACAGAGTAAATATGTTTAAATATTGTTGCACGGTTTAGCTTTTAACCGTCGCCAACTGTACCGAACAGATGGCGAGTTTCTCAGACAAAATGTGAGTTCAGATGCTCTCACTAGATCTTGATACGTTGTTGTTTTGAGTCATAAACACTTTTTTTTACCACATATAATACATGTATAGGAATTTTACTACATTTAAATTGACAGCTTATAACTTGAGTTTCGCACTACATACTGGTGCATGGTGCAAGGACTTCAGCAACTCTCATACATAACAAAGCGAGAGTCCAAGACATACAATGGACCATACATTGCATTATAAATACATCCTCAGCAATTAATTGCGTTTTGTCTGCTTCTTCTCCTCCTGCATTCAGATTTGGCCCTGCTCACTACAATTTATAGAAAGAGACAGCGTAGTGCGGCTGTGAGCATTCACCTGCATGGGGCCTTCTTTAGAAACCACAACAGATTTGAATCAATAGGCAGCATGGTGGAGACGCTGATTGGAGGCCAGGACAGGAAAGGGACAGCACAGATTGCTACCTGCATGCGCAGATGGCGTCGTGTCAGTGTCTCGGCTCGTCTCTCGCTCAGTGTGATACGTGTTCTCGGCAGGCAGCGGTGGCAGACTCACCGAACTTAAGGGGCAGGCGGAGCTGAATCAGATTAGGCCTGGCCAGAGAGCCAAGTGGCACCTCCGGAGCCGTGGAAGTACCTGTCGCGTAGTTGTAATTCTGTGAGACGGAAGAATGTAAACATCCATCTATGCGTGCAAATAGACATGTACTGTACAAGAAAACCTGAGCTCCACTTCTCTGGAAATCTATTTGAAGAAACAGATATGCAGTTCATTCATATGGACACGCACACCGACACGCAGACAAAAACAGTGTTCCTCCAGGCACGCTTCACGCATCAAAAGCCTAACAAGTAATACATCACACCGCCCCTTAGGAATTAAAAATGTGCACTACACTTGCTCATCTGTATAGCTGCCATGGAAGATAGTTACCCCGGAAACCCATCTAATGAGGATGCAATGGGTATTTGGGTACCAAAGCAGTCCTAATACCACAAATATATCAGCTTTAAACATCTGAATTTACAACCATTTGACTTTCCTCCTCTTAAATTAAACTCTGAAAGGTTTATTACTCTTTCAGTGGCAGAGCTTATCTTTCTCTCAAGGGACTTCTCCCCTCTCCCTTCAGGGCTTACTGTGAATCTGCATTAAATTAAAAGTTACGGTATAGGGTGAAAGTCACATCGTCGACTTATATTTTGAAATCTTCCATAATGGAGGCTGTAGAAGGTATCCTTGTCCCCGTCAGCATTTTGTAGGCCTTGGTCTGACCTTACAAGACCAAAAAAGTCCCCCACCCCACCCCCACCCCCCTCCACACACACACACACACACACTGTCAAGCTAAATGGGACGCAAACAGAGCAGAGCAATTCTGAATGACAATGACAATGAAGTTATCTGGGCTGACAGTGCGCGAACAAGTCAGTAGCGCTCCCATATGAAAAGGCCACTGTATGCACCTTGCTTCCCCATGTTGAGACCATTACTGTTGCTGTCTGTCTCGTGGGCTTCGCATGTTCCAGTCAACGGGAATGGGAGGGTGCGTTCTTCGCCAACCCAAGGCTGAACCGCAATTACGCTTGCGCGGATCGAAATGATGGACTCGGCGACATCGTCAAAAGGAATGCTGGCGGAGGAGAAAAGCCGGAGCCAAGTGCAATAGACATGCCCAGTCTGTGAGGGGATGTCAGGCTTTAAATGTCAGGTCCTGATCTGGGCAGACGGCGAACTCTTGAGAAGGCACGTCAGGTTATGCAAACCAAGTGCCACAGATTCCCCAGCAGTTGAATGTGACAGACACACTCCAACAGGCCAAATGTGAGAAATATCGCTGTCCCTTTGTATCACTCAAACTGGAGTCCAGGAAACAATTGAGACGTCTGTAACCGCAGTGTTTATTGAAAGTGCTCTGTTGTGTTTTCATTTCTTTTTTTTTCTTTTTTATTATATAGATATGTTTATTGACTTTTTGCTTTACACTTTACAGAACACACAAATACGTTACAAGCAAAAATGTATATGTAAACATAAATAGGACAAAATAAAATAAGAATGAAACACAATTGAATGACATGAAAACTAAAACCAAAACTCTGCATGTATGACACCACTTTGTTACAGGTACAGTTACCAAACATATAATTTAAGGAATATATGTCACATATGGAAAATTAGTACAACATCAATTAAGGTTGCATCTTATAAACTTATGCTCTGTTCAATATTGCAGAAATGTTTACATCGATATATTCCAGAAAAGGTTTCCATGCATTAATAAAAACATTAGTTTTTGAGTGCAAAAGGCACATCAAGAAATCTAAGTCCAAGTGTTTTCATTTCTTAATCAATCTGACCTTTTACATAAAGACTTACAGTAACTTATGGACAGCCAGTTGAGTCTTTCTATTCATCCACAATTCATCCACAATCCACACAGCTACAACAAACTCATCCTGACTGCCAGTTGTTCACCATGAGAAGCTATCAAAGTCATAATCCAGATCATTGCATTTTCCAAGCAGTAACAATGACTCACCCTTTTGAGATTCAGTTTTGCATCCCCACTATTATCTCCCTGGCATATTGAAAACAGCTGTAATGATTTAATAAATAATCTCCAAATATATATTTTTTTTAAATTTTGGCCCCGCTCAAGAGAAAAGCATTACAAACAGAAGAAGGATTTTAGTGCTGTTTAATAACAAATGACTCATGGCCTTGGCTGTGACTTTATGAGTGACTTGTTCCAAAAGAGGTGCAAATAAGGAAATAACATTACCGGCAAACACTGTTCAGCTAATGCACTTCCTAACTATGATAAATTGAATAAGAATGCGACAGTATCTAATTTCAGGCATCCGGGGGTCTATATTTACCAGGCATGAAAATGTAGAAGAAACACCAAGATCTGGCTGAGAACTGAAAAATAGATTTTTACATTCACTGCCTTTGCGTTAACTTAAGACTTTAATTTAGGAAGTGAAGGTGAGAACATGGCGGTCAAACCTGGATGCACACCAAACAACCACTCTCGATTACTCCTGCCTAGTGTTTCACAGAGGCACCGCTGCCAAATAAATCCCTTAATGGATCATTTGACAAATAACGCTAAGAGCAAGTCAATTTTAAGTCACAGATAAACTGAACGATACATTCAACATGAAGCTCACAGGTTACATGTCAACGGGTCAATGTAATTGCATTGCCTGCTACATGAATTCTTGAACCAGTGAACCACAAATATTGGCTGCCTTGAGCAAGTGTAGTCATTTTCAAAACTAGTCCAAGAAGTCTTAGGGCAAACAAACAGTGTTGATGGGTAATGGCTTCAGAGTGACAAGGAGGAATATGTCAATGACATATATGATGGAGTTTAAAGCTGAATGGGATCCTGTGAACAAGGTAAAATCATTTGAAGTATATACCTTGTACTTTTCTCCTCCAGTTGTTGTAAACACAATCAGACAGACAGCCAAACTCCATTAAAGTCTGTATGTTCTGTAGCCTTCAAATTCCAAAATAGCAAGTGAAAGTGCATCCGGTTATGAAGAGAGAGTTAAAGTGAAAAAGATAGAAAACACATCAGTTACACTATTGCTGCCTTCAAGTGCTACTAGCAAGCTCCTACTTCTGAGTTTGTATGTTGTAAATACAACTTGTCGCACAGCAAAGTGCTTTTGGCCAGAAATAATAAATAAATGGACCCTGTAACAAAAAGAGTTTTTGGTGGGTGCCTGGAAGAAATCAAAACATGAAATAAAAGTCTGCACAGCGGAAGCTGTTCCCAAGGTTTATAAATTTATTAAAAACTAGACAGGTGATGCTTTGAGTGTGGTGCTCTTCATCAGGTTAGTCAGACCTGCATCAGACCCTCTTCCCTCTCCCAACCCTTGGCTCCACATCCCCTCTCTCCCAAACCATCCCTCCACCCAGCCCCAGGCCCCAAATGGGCTGCCATTGCTAAAAAGTTATGCCAACACAACAGGTTAAAGGTGCAATGTCCAAGACACTACTGGTCTGATTTTGACAATTTCATCCATGGGGGGCAATTACTTAATGCCCCTTTGAAGTAAAAGATACATTTTGTGAAACCAGTGACACCAGCCACACGTTTTTTAAGATTGGTGAAATGTGATATAAATAGTATCAAACCTTTATGAATTAAGATTTTTACCCCTTGATGTAAGTTTGATCTTCTCTAGCTTTAGGTGAAATATTACCTCTCAGCCATCTGTCATAAGATAGTGATTTAGGATTTTTCCAGTTACAGCAAATAAATAAGGTGGTAGGCTAATAGTGTAGTAAGGGCCACAACATTAAAGAGCATTCTTGGGTTTTACACTGAATATGACATATATGACGATATGGAATAATTTATTTATTGTTAGCTTCACTTGGGGATTTGAACATTGCTCCCCAAAACTCTTGCAGACTAGAGCAGGTCTAAAATTCTGTTGGCTGATGCCAATTTGCACCTATAAAGGAAAGACTGGTTCATATTCTTGTAAATCCTAGTCGGATTGGCGTTTGGAAAGTGGACAAGATGCAAAATCTTAATCTTAATTTTTTGTTTAAACCCATGTTCACTGCACAAACTCAGTCATGTATTTGTTCTACAGTTCTGCCCCAAGTCATGTTCAGAATTGAGGTGCAAAAGTCCCGTTCCCATCATTGTATATCCAGGCAGGGTTCCCTTTTGATTTGTGTCAAGAGATAATAAAGCATCAGCAGGAATAGCAGGAGCTCTATTAGTAAAGGAATTATATTGTTTTTTTTATATGGTTATATGGTTTTTAACAAAACCTCTTCAATGAATAGAGGGAGAAATGGACAGAGGTCAGTTTGTATTTCAGTACTAACCTCCCAAAGGACGTAAATACCCCCAAACAAATACAGATCTTTGATGAACTAGATCTCATTCTCATGCCAGGCCCGAAAGGCCAGATCCATCATAGCTGGAGTAGAAAGGTGGCTTGACATAACAGGTACAAAAACCAAGGTGTGTCCTGAATTGCAACTACATTTGAAGCATATTCCAGTAGCAGTTTAAAAGGTTGTTTATATGACCATTCCTCCCACCATTGTCATCTTATTGAAATAAATGCTGCTTGGAGCCAATATGGGGTGTGAACCGTAACAATTTGAAGACATTTGGATTCTTAAGTCATGTTCTATGAGGCATGTTTGCCAGTGTCCAAGGAAACACTGACACATTTTGGCAAGCAGTGTGCAATGTTCTCTCCCATGCAAAGAGAGAAAGAGAGAACACCACAAATCAGGGCTAACAGAACAACATGGCCAACCAAAATGCTATATCTTAAAAACAGTATCCTCAAAGATTACCATTACAGTATTGCAGATTACCTGTACAACAAACGCATATACTTTTACATGAACTGGTTAGTAATAGATTTCAACTTACAGGCAACGCTTGGTATGGAAAACAAAAGCAGGGTTGCAGATTATATAGCATCGTTCTGGTTTGGCTGAGTTCTTCCTGTGTGCAAAGAAAGTGCCAGAAGAGGAACTGAAATGCCTCGCAACTGAGGAGAAATGCATCAGGGCCAAAAAGACAAAAGCACAAAGAGCATAATGGCCTGGAGGACAAAATATACTTCACCACATGACGTATGGCAAAGACCATAGCCATTAATTACACTGCAAACTATATTGTTGCTGCTCTGCATTTAAATTCTACTTCCCTTAGAACTTGCTGCTACTTAGCATTTTTTAGCATGTTATTATCTAAAAGGCAGTCATTTTGTTACACAAATTGTCTGCAGTAATGGATCATGACTTCAGGTGGTCATGGATGCCAGTGGGATATTGTTGGGATCCTGTGTCTAGTGGAGGCTAATGACAAAGTAAAATAGCTGCTTTAAAAAATACGCTTCATTAAAACCCATTAAAACAAAGAATAGTAAAATATATAAAAGGAGATAAACAAAGGAAAAAGTGGTAGGTAGTATTACAGGGCAACAGAAAACATGTCGGCTCCCAGGAATGATGCAGCTATTGTGTGGGACAGAGATGCAACAGTTCCCAAAGTTTTGACAAAATCAGTGGATGATGGTGTATGAAATATCGCACATGACACATGGATGAAGAAACAAATGAATACTATTACTACTACTGCTACTTCTACTACTACTACTACTACTACTACTACTACTACTACTACTAATAATAATAATAATGACAACTTAACTAGGAGCAAGTCCATTATGTGCTTTAAAATCTTAAAATCGATCCTAAATCTTACAGGAACCCAATGGAGGGAAGCTAAAACAGGAATGGTGTGTTTTCTTCTTTCGGTCTTCATGGGGCATCTGGCGACTGCATTTTGGACCAATTAGTTTGTAAAGTCTTTGCTGGCTTAAACATGTGACATGGGAGTTAAAATAGTCTGTGCAAGAGAAGATAAGCACGCATAACAGTTCCCAGGTTCATTGCAGATAATAAATAATCTAAGTTTTGCAAGTCTTGTACACTGGATGAAGCAATTCTGCACACCTGACTTAATATGCTTGTCCAGGCTTAGGTTTCTGTCGAAAATAATACCAGGGTTTTTCCAATCTGTGGTAGCATTAGTGGACAACGGACCAAGTTGTCTGGTGATTTGGCAATTTATACTGTGAGGATCTATAGGAATGATTTCAGGTTTGTTGGGATTTAATTGAAAAAGGTTTTGAGACATCCAGTTTTGAAGGTCCTGAAGGGAGTGATTGAGTATGTTAGTGGGATCGATGGATAAATGCAGCTGTGTATTATTTGCATAGGAATGGAAACTGACATTAAGTCGAACAACATGCGAATAACATGCCCCAGCTGTAGCATATAGAAGGAGAAAATAACTGGTCCTAGAACAAACCCCTGAGGAACCCCAAAAGACATCTTTGCACACAATGACCTGGCATCACCAATGCCAACAGTAAAAGCCCTTTCTTGTAGATAAGAATAAAATCAGTTAAAAACACTGGCAGAGATGCCAACCCAGTGTTTAAGACGTTCAAGCTGAATAAAATGATCAACAGTATCAAATGCAGCACTCAGGTCTAAAAGAACTACAATTGATGATTTCCCTGCATTTCCTAAAAGCAAATCATTCATGACTTTAAGTAGAACAGTCTCAGTTGGTGCTATCATGAGCTCTGAAACCATTGAAACTTCTCAAAAAGTGTGTTTCCTTTCATAAAAGCAATCAATTGGGTGGGTACAATTTTTTCCAAAACCTTGGAAAAAAGGTTTAGAAGTTTAGAAATAGGTCTTGCACAGGGAGTTTGGGTCTTTTCAGGGCTTCTTTAGAATTGGTTGGACAATATCATTTTTAAAATAAGGGGGAACAATACCAGTAGCTAATGAGTTATTGGTGATTTTTAAGATGTAATCTAACAGGAAGTAAATCAAGGACACAGGAAGAAGGCTTCATTTTAATGAATAATGTAGTGCCCCCCAAGGCAAATCAGTGTATTTTTTTGAAAATGCTGGGAATGCAGTGGCAAGATGCATCATTCTCCCAAATTAAATCATAATCTGATCAGTGGTGTCTGAGATATCGTACATGACACACAAAAAAGCAAATGAATGATATAGCCCCCCCTTGGGCTAATGGGTCATTATGAAAAAGCTGTAATACAGTTTCATCAAAATCTGAACAATGGTGTCTGAGATGCTGTATGTGAAAGACTGACAAATCAATGAAGAAACGAACAGATGGAGGCCATCTCCAAATGTGCTCTACTGCGTTGATACTGCAATGTATTTCTAAAGCTGAGACTAACCAATTTACAATTGATTCACATTTTCATCATATGGTTTGGCACTTGTTGAATCAAAATGTATTCATCCTCCTACAAGAGGCACTTTTGTGTTGGTAATCACCATAAATCCACACAAGCATATGTAATGGCAAAAGAAATGGTAGGCAGGCTTAAAAGTGTTCCAGTTGCACGGAGAAACGCCAAATACATGACTGAAAGGTCAGAACTGACTCTTTCAAAACTGAACCAATCCAAAACAGCATTTCACACTAGGAAACATAGAGGGAAAAAGCATGTATCGAGGCAGCAATTTGAATTACATGCTGCACAAATAAATCTGAGCACAAAAGATGAAAATACAGTCTTGAGGCTCCTGCAAATCCTTTGCAGTGTGAATTGTTATTGGTCTTCAATAAGCAATAGAAAGAGATTAAGCCCATGTTGACTATGTCCCTAGTCCTCCCCCTCCTGTTGGTAGTTTTCGTTTCTGATGTTGATTTCCATAAAATAATATGATGGATACACACTGTTCCGCTACAGGAAAAGGGTGTTGTGGTCAAACACAGAAAAATCATCGCGACTGAAACCAGCTGTGACAGTAATGAGTGTTAATTTGTACTTAAGATCAAGATATTTATCTCTGTTCATCTCATAAAATCCATATTTCTATGCCGCATTCCAAAGACGTTTTATGCATCAAGCTTGTACACAATGTGCAAGATGTAAATGTGTTTACACAGTTTCCAATTGGTGCTTGGGAACAGACAACATTGTGTACCATGACAAGGTTGAATACAGAGCAGAGAAATGACTTAACGGGGTTTCAGTGCAGTTTGCCTGGTTAGTGTCCCTCGCCGAGGCTCAGGTTCCTCGGAGCGAGTGGGAGGTAGGAGGGAGAAGCAAAGAGACAGGCATGGCCATTCCCACTGCGTCTTCCACATCAGCCAGACTGGAAATGGGATTAGGGTTTCATTTCATACACACAGAGTTGTTTGGTGCACTTGTGTATGCATCGTATGCGGCAGCATCTGAAGATACACACTTCCATGCACACACTTGTGAGATGAGTCATTCCCTTTGTGAATCATGTTAACGTTGTCCTCTCTTAAACTAGTGTGGGGTTTGATGTTAAAAAAAAAAAAATAATAGATTTCGGTAGCACATTTTCATACACTTGCCTACTGACAGTGCGGCCCATTCTGGGAGAGTGCTAACACATAAAGATTTGCACTTGTAAGGAAACAGATGTCAAAAGGCTGATAAAATATGGAGTGTTTTTGTTCTTTTGTTGCGGGGGTGGGCAGCTGAGTAAACCTTATTTTTTTGACAGAAAACTGTTTTATTGGAGTTATTCTGTCTTGGCTACATCCGTGCCTGACTGTATCTGTAAGTAAGTCAGAGTGAGTAACTGGTGCAGTAACTATGTTTTGATGTATGAACAGAACCTCGTTAATTTAAACTTCACAGGAATAAAAGACATCCAAACTGTGAAGTGTTCTAATTAGAAAAAATACATGACATACCATGCCAAAAAAGTGTGTCCAAAATATATATATAAAGAAACACATGTATTCCAAAATGTCCTGTGCAGTTTCTTTGCTGTCACTAAATTATATTAATTGAACGTATTGCCAAGGAAATTGCACAGAACACATTTTCACAACAATGGCTATTCAGCTCCCTTTAAGGTTTGAGATCTGATGTTCAGAAACCGGAGTCATCTCCTTCATCTAAAATCAAATCGGTTTCTTTATTAATGATGGACCAGAGGAAAAGAAAAACAAAACAATGCTGTCATTCATTAAGAACACAAGGCGTAAATATAGAACTCTCAACAATTTGTATTAATCTCATTGGTTACAGACCAGTTCCAACCTTCCTGATTATTCTCATGAAGCACAGCTGCACCTTCTACCTGATAGTAGTAGAAGAATTGAATCTCAGGTAGTATTCACTATATTGCTGCTAATGCTCTAGATTTAACTCTATGGAAGTAGGAATGTTGACCTGGGAAGAGTTTGCCTCTGGCTGTATTGAACACTGAAATAAATACATGAGATCATTCATGAGATTTGTGGCTTACTTTTGTTATACGGCAGGACAGCTTGTACTGGAGAGACTCAGGCTTCAGTTAACTTTTCAATTGACTTACAGTTAATTTTGAAGCCAGTTATCTATTTTGCACGTTCTCTCATGCTGCGTCTCATTTAGAAATATAAAAAGCACAACGCTTGGCTCAAAAGGCCTTACAAATGCATTTCAATGCATTTTTCTCAATTCATTGATGAGATAGCGCATTGCTATCATGAAGCTTTTCAGGGAGCCGCACGTAACAATATACCAAGCGCACACTAGGAAATGGGGTTCCTAGAAAATAATGTCAAAAATAATGCGATGGTAACCAATACACAAGCACTATTGTCCTATTTGTTTTGAATTGTGTTCTGCTGGATAATGAAATGCATGATACGACAAACGAACATCTAGTAATAACTAATAAAGTCTGCACTTTTCTCTGTACTACTTTACTGTCAGTTAATGTCTATTCACAGAACATTTAGTTTGCAGGTTCAGTGGCCACTAAATATGGTACACCTAGCTAGTGTCAGGAAGGGCCATTTTTGCCTCTACAAAAAGCCTGAATTCTTTGAAGCGTGGATTCAACAAGGTGCTGGAACCGTTCCACAGGGATCTCGGTCCATGCTGACTCAATAACATCACACAGTTTTTGTTTTTCATACCATTCTCAGTAAAGTCTAAACACTGTAGCGCACAGAAATCCCAGGAGGTCGGCCACTTCTGAGATGCTGCAACCGGCGCGTCTGGCACCAACGATCAAACCTTGTTCAATGTCACTTAGATCACACACCTTACCCATCTTAACATTTAGTTGAACAGTAACTGACTTTCTCAACCCTGTCTGCATGCTTTATTTACTGAGTCACAGCCATGTAATTCCCAGTCTGGAGGAGCCAGCTGTTTGCATGAACAGGGAGGTGCAACTACTAACTTGGCTGGTGTGTATCTCCCTTTTTCCATATGAAAAATGTTATTATTGTGTGTGACAGTACATCTACAGTGGCTTTATTGATAATCATATTCAACAACTGCCAGTTGGTATTGAAAGTGACTGAATTGGACCAAACTGGGTCCATTCTGTGGAAATGTGAGGCTTTTGGCAGGGATTTGCCCATCAATTTCTATTTCTGCTGTGGAGCCAAGGCAGAACCTAATTCCATTTTTGTCCCTCACAGCCAATATCTCAAACATCTTTCTTCACCTCGCCTTATTGATCTTGATGTATTGATTTGATATGAATGATAAAATGACTTTAAACCAACTAAGCTGCCCTTTCAGCTTTGGTAAGTTGAAAGGGTGGCCTATAATTTCAACTTCTTGAGTGATTCGGACAGAAGCCTACAGAAATGTTCTGAACTTTGAAGCTGTATGTAATATTATTCAAATCTGAAATGTTTTCACTTGCATAAAGGGAATTAGTAATTACCAAAGGTATGCAATGTTTTGCTGCATTTGTGATTAATTGTCCTTAGACCAGTCAGTTGAAGCTCTGAATCTTGTGGATAAACAAGTATTTAATTGAAGTCCCAGTTCACATATGTTTGAGGAGTATAATTGCAAAATGAGTGTGAAGAATGTGCTACCCTCTCCGACAAACTGATTACTGGCTGGTAAAACGTATGAATTCTTTTTCATTAAAGTTATTAGCTACGTTAAGTCAATTTCACACAAAATAGCAACATTTTTTCAGATGCAGTCATGTATAATTTTGAAAAATGTAACAATAAGTAATATGCATTAATATTTTTCTTAAAAAGTTCTCAGGCTGAGTCTCCAGACAGTCTCTAGTTAGTGTGTCAGCTAAGTTCAAAAACTGTAAGACTGTACTTACAGTTGTTGAACTTAGCTGACACTCTGTCTAGAGCAGATTACAGGGCTCAGTGTCTTGCTGAAGGACACTTCAGCGGGATGCATGGCTATTAATGGACACAGTGGCTGTTGTGGGGATTGAACCTGCGATCTGTGATTGACCTGTTCAATCAGCAGACTGTCTTCCTAATCACTATGCCATTCAACAGTCTTGGACCCGCACGTTCTGTGACTACCATCATGAAAGGCAATCACTGTAGTGATGGAGCCAATTTAAAAAGTTAGCTTATGTAGTGTATCGCTTAGCAAAAGTGTATTCATTAGTCACCTACTGTACAATTCAAGGCTTATTTATTTATGACGTGCTTTAGAACATAAATACAGACAAAAATAGAGAACAAGAGTTGTCATTGCTTGGTTTCAGAGAGCTGTGACTTTGTTTGAAATTTTGAAAGCGTCAAAAGCATAAAAGAAATCTCACTTTTTTATGTTTTATTGTCCTCATCAGGAATCCACCTTGTGTGCATCTCTCTACGTTGTTTGACTTCAGCATATCTGGATTAAAAATGGCACAAATCACGATTTTAAACTCTGTCAATCTCAGGGTTAAAACAAGGATTTTGACATGAGTGTTTTGCTGTAATGTATTATGAGATTGCATGTTCTGTTTTATGATGGCGCTTGCCTGATGCCTCCACATAGCATTGACCTCTATTGTTTATTACAGTATATTCACTCACCATGTAAATATTGTATTTAATGTGCTTCTTGTTATATAACTGTCTCTGTATACACTGTCTGTTATATAGTCTGCCAGGTATTTTTGGGACTACAATTCCCTTGGTCACATGCTGGAATGACAGGTGTTTTGCACTGGGGCAACTGGCTTACTCTGCAACCCTCATATTGCTTTGTTCACTTGATCTTTGCATAGATTTTGAGTGTGCGGATGCCTTTTTCAAGTCTATAATTCTGCTGCTCCAGCACGTCAGCTAAGCCTTATACCGTGTGAGCGGTGTCTTTTCTTCAGTTTAAAGGAATAGTTCACCCAAAAATGAAAATGATGTCATCATCTACTCACCCTCATGCCAAATGAAACACAGGTGAAATTTGTTAGTCCATATAACACACAGGGAGGTTGCCAGCACAACTTCATAGCAGCCTTCTCCAAAACAACTGAAGTCAATGGGGACCAGTTCTTTAGACTTAAAAAAAAAAAAAAAAAAAGCCAAACAATCACACTGTGAATAGAAAGACCTATACACCATGATTTGTTACAAATCACAATCAGCTGTAATTAAGATTTGCACTAAATTATGGTGTAAATATAGGTCTTTTTGGAACTCTGAAGAACTGGTCCCCACTGACTTCAGTTGTTTTGGAGAAGACGGCTATGGAGTTGTGCTGGCAACCTCCCTGTGTGTTATATGGACAAACTTCACCTGTGTTTCAACTGGCATGAGGGTGAGTAGATGATGACAGAATTTTCATTTTTGGGTGAACTATTCCTTTAAACTCTGTCGTCATCTCATGGCTCTGTAAACAAGCAAGAAGACACAAACAGAATCTGATTTCGCCCTGTTTGGACCAATCACGAAAAGATCTGACCAAAGCGTTAAAAAAAAAAAAAAACTGATTTCCCAGTGAATGAGAGGAGGGCACATGAGGGTCTAAAGCTGTCATGCTTTAAGATGCAGAGGATGGCTGTACGCCCAGAGGCATGCACTTTGGTCGGAGGGTGAAATCCGTGTAGTCTGTCATATGAATTTGATCAGACCCCCGCCCTGTGCACCCCTGTCATAGGCAATAGATTTGTGTGCCAGTGTGGGTGTGAGAAAAGTGTGTGTGTGTGTGTGTGTGTGTGTGTAGGGGGTGCGTGTTGGGGGGTGGGGGGTGTAACATCTGTTTTAAAGCAACCCGGGGCCCATGCCTGTGTGTTTGACCTTGCGTCAGCAAAGTTGGCTGGGGCTCTCTTCCGTGGACAACATGTCGCCCGTGGCATAAACAAGAGGAAGTGATGCTTATACACTGCACTGTTGCATCCAAAAAAGAGCAACATTATTCCCCCCAAAACACACACGCATGCTCACGCACACACACACCCACACATACCCCCACACTCGCGCTTTTATACACTGAAGCATACACCTTGCACCTGCACTTGGATGCACAAATATCCATACACACGCGCACACTCACACCACACACACGCATACAAACACACGCACACACACACACCATTCACACACGCACATACACGCACATACATAATGCTGTTGTGCTAAGCTCCATATTTCCTTGCCTTAGGCCACAGAGGGAGCAGTGGAGTACAGTCGTCTGGCTAGCAAGAGTGCCATGCGGGGTCAGCCTTTAGATACACAGCTGCTCCCCCCACGCACCCACTCACACCCACTCACACCCACCCAACACACACACACACACACATCCAGCCACACACACAGGCCTTGTCTTCATGCTTATAACAATTGCATTAATGTAGCCCATGCACATACACATTACAAACACAAGGAAAATTAAGTGCATGCACACACAAATGCACATATACAAACGTAGAAGCATGTACACACACACACACACACACACACACACACACACACAGGCACATACTCTCAAACAACCCTCCAGGCTTTATTTGTATAAACAATGGTTGTGGAGCTGTGCTGCCGACCTGCTTTTCAGTGTCTGTGCCTTTTTTCTGTGGTCTTCAACTACAGCTGTCTACAGCTTAGTCTCTCTCTCTCTCTCTCTCTCTCTCTCTCTCTCTCTCTCTCTCTCGCTCTCTCTCTCTCTCTCTCTGTCTCTCTCTCTCTCTCTCTCTCTCCCCCCTGTCTCTCTCTCTCTTTGTCATCCTCATTTCTCTCTCAGCCGCTGTCCTCTCTTGCTCTCTCACTCTTTGTCTGTTTGTCATTCTGTCTCCCTTTGCAATGTCTCATTACCAGAGAGGGTAAGCAAGGAATATTTTCCTTCTGTCTCTCTTTCTCCCCCTCTCTCTCTCTCTCGTTCCCTCAGCTAACTCCCATTTCACTCTCTCCCTGTCTATCTTGCTCTCTCCTCCTCTCCCTGTCTCTCTCTCTCTCTCTCTCTCTCTCTCTCTCTCTCTCTGTCTTTCTGCAGTTTCTTCCCCTCCTTCTTGTCTCTCACCTCTCTCTCGCGGCACTCTCCTTACTGTCTATCAGAGAAAGGAGTTGCCAACGCTCTGGCATCTCTGCGGCAGGAGGAGGAAGGGGGAAGGGTGTTAGCAAGAAGAGAGAGAGCTGGCACTGATGTTGGCACCTGACTGGCGCAGGGAGCACCCAGCTAAGTGGAATCAGATACACAACGTGCCTCTCCGGTGCACCGCAGTGCAAGAATGCTGAATGTCCAGAAAATCGGCGCCCATCCTCCTCACCCATCTCTCTCGGTCATTTGTTATCATTTGAATTTCAATTTCTGTTTTGGACATAAAGGCCTTGGTATGGACATTGGAATGGTGGGAAAAAAAACAACAACAACATTTGTTTTTGTTTTGCCAAATCACATGAGAAAGGCTTTTGTGGCATATAACAATAAATGACATTTGGGGACAATCACAGTGCTGTAGGCGATGAGTTGAAATGGCAGGTAGCACATAATTAAGCTACAATACAAGCACATAAATTAGTCAATTAAATCTAAGTGTTTCTCTTTCCTGTCTCTACTTCTCTCTCTCACTGCGTCTCCCCCCCTCCTGTTTCCATCTGTCTTCCTCCTTACTACTTACTCCTCCTGTCATCCTCCTCCTCTCTCTTTCTGTCTCCCTTTCTCCACGCTAATCTCCTATTACCAGAGATGCCATGTTAGAGAATGAGAGTTTTGAAGCAGCAGAGGCGTATGTCTCCGACTGCAAAGAGGCCAGCTAAATCTGAGAATACTCTTTGAAACGTATACATCCAAATCTCTAACGCCCCACACACTTTCCATCTTGCACTCTCAGTGCCACTTACAAAGCTATACATTTACAGAGCAGTCGATGGGAGGGGAGCACTGTTTTCATGGCGTGTTTATCTGTCTCCTGGCAAAAAACAAGGGGGTTTACTGAAGCCCAATGTGGCCCCCTGGTGATGGCCAGAGGTAGTGCAGATGCTCTGCAGCGCTTCTCTCTCCTCAGCCTGCTGCCCGGCGCTCTGCTCTCATTCTGTTCACACACAGTCTGTGCTTTCACTGTCAAGTCTGCAACTGATTTAAGGGTTAGGGAAGATACCGCATATAGGAGTTGCATCCAAAGGCTTCAGAGTTATATTGGGAGAGTCAGATGGTTTACCATGTTAGTCATCCTAACAGCTCAGTGGGCTAATGCATGTGCTATGGATTCATGATGTTGAGGGTTTCAGTCAGTCCAACTCATGACCTTGTGGTTTTGAAAAGCTCAATGGAGAGAGCATGGCACCAACATTACCAGGGTCAGCGGGTTGATTCCCACCGGGATCAGCCATGCTTAAAATATATGCATTCATGCAACTGTGAGGTGGAAAAAAGTATCCATCAAATGCTTTCTTAGATGGCTAGTGGTATGGAGAGTTACTAGCCAGTGGCTAGTATTTTTCAGACCAGGCTAGAGTAAAAGAAGGCTAATGTAGAATGTGCTTAGTTTACATGATTTATTGGATTGAAAACATTATTTTTCATACGGATTGTCTGAGCTTTTGATGGCTAAACATGGTATGAGCATACAAGCATGAGAGCTAAACATGAGTTTTACGTATTATGTGTCTCTGAAAGGTTTGTTGACATTTGAAATGTCTGTAAACACTCCAGTGAAACAGATATGCATTTTGTTAGATTTGAAGAAAATCCCCCAAGCCAAAGTCAAAGAACAAATTTGAATACACCTAAAATTCAGATGGTCAAATACATTCCAGATTGCATCTTTAAACTGCAGTGAAGCAATGGAAGTAATGCAGCCACAGCGGGGGCCAGGCAGACGTGATGACATCGCCTGCGCTATTTCCATGTGTTGTTTTTCTCCCTCCTCAACTGCAAAAGCTGGATAGCAGGTTTTCTGCCAATATGAGCTACAGAAGAGATTCAAGCACAAGCTGATGACAGTGTGAGAGACATGAGAGCGCAGGACGTCATTATACAGATGCCACGCAGAGCATTAACGAGGAAGAGACAATTGTACACACACTGAGGAGCATGCACCCAATGAAGGGTACACACACACACGGATACACAAACACACACACACACACACTCACACCTATGCATGTGCATGCACCGACACACACATGCACACATAATGCCATAATAAGGCGGAAAAAAAAAAAAAAAAAACCTCCTGAAAGAAAATGCTTTTCTCATTATCTAATCTTTCACCCCTTACCATTTAGCTCATCCTAATGCATGTTATTATTATCAAAGTAGGTATACATGCATTATAAAGTTACTATATTATAAGTTATTTTAATATAATATTAAAATAACAAAAAAAAAAGGCATTGTTCATAGCTCCAATAAAATCTGCCAGTGAGTGCAGCAGTATTGCACAACACATGAGCATGATTCATCACTGAGGGAATACTGAACGCAGCGCAGTCGAGGAGGGAGAAGGGAACAGAGTGGTTGATAAATACACAGAAAGTGGCTAATTGGTGTATTTTTTGCAACTTAAGGCAAAAATGTGATGATCAATAAATTATGAAAAAGCACTGGTGGCCACTGTTTTTCAAAAGTCACACATCTCCGACAGTAGCAACGCTCAGCAAGGAGCCTGGCCAACCACCCACCCACTCACCCACACACCCTCCACACCCACACACCTCAACTCACACCCCACCCCTTTACAACCTCCTTGCAAGCTGTTCGCAGCATCACTCTCGCTTGTTTCTGTCCCAGCAAGGTGCCCTGTTGCACCAGTTAGTTTCTTCAGCATCCTCCGCAGCACTGTGACACAGAAAGTGGCTTGTGAGTCAATTCAAAAATTGGAGAAGCGTACATGCAAGCATTTCTTACTTTATATGCCTTCCAAAGCATTACTCAGGTGTTAGAAATTGGAAAGTAATCGTGACAAATATCTAAATCAAAAGTTGACACTCAAAATTCTGTGCAAGACCATAAATGGACGCTAAGTGCCTTAGTTAGGTTAGGTTGAGCTTTCTGTCTGTCTTAACATTTCTCCATCAATCCATCCAGCCATTCATCCACTAAATAAAGCAATGAGATCCAAGAACCTCTAACCCATTAGCCATCATAGCATCTGAAAGGCCCATTACTACACAATAAGGGTGGAAACGGACTGGGCAATTTCATGGCTAGTGGTAAATTGCCGCACATTCATTTCCTGCCATTAACACCCAGCCAACATGAACTTCATACAGTGTTGCAAATTATTTTAAGAGAATGGGTGAGGTACTGTACACGGATATAGCACTAGAGCAAGCATTACTAACTTGAGCCTTTTATACAAGCCCATGATGGTTTAATTCTTGCATGCTGGAGCTATGGAGTAGAATAAATTGCTACTTACCATTCAAAATATCCACAATCCATTGATCACATAGGGTGGAATTAAATAGAGATTACTGAAAAGCATCCCGTGGTAAGGGACTGGGTTATGTAACCTATCTGTTCCCTGCTTGAGGGTGTTTCTAAATTATACTTTTAGGAAGAACATACTGTATGACTTTAAAGGTCCCATATTGTGTGAAACGGGATTTCCCTTTGATTTTAAAGGAGTTGGATGTGCTATCTAAACATTGTGAAAGTATCAAAACACACGGTCGGCAACTAAATCCACACAATCCATATTAGGAAACCGAGCCTCTAAACGAGCCGTTTGGACTTCCGTAATTTTGTGGCGTCACAAAGGTTCGCTCATTATCATTTTTGTAAGAAATAATAGACTAACAAAGTGTTTTTTTCAAAGCAGTTGAGCGGTTGTCATTGTTTATTACCGGAGAGTTTAACCTATCTGTCGCTGCCTGTTCTGCTGGCGCTGTGGTGTCTCACGTTTCACTCTTGAAATGGTTAGCCAATCAGAACAGAGGGGTCATTAATATTAATGAGCCTTAAAGACACAGCAACAGAAACAGCCTGCTCAGAGAGATGCTGGAAAATGAACGTGTAAACATGGATTGAGAGTGTTTTTGGTACATGACACAACACAAACAGCTTTTAATGGACCTCAAGACATAAAATAAAACACTGGAAAAGAACAAGGACCATAATGGAAACAAATCAAGAACGTTTTTGTGTTGTCTTTGACATTTTTTTTTTCTCATCCACAGGTCATGTGGAAGAAAGAAAGAAAGAAAGAAAGAAAGAAAGAAAGCAAGCAAGAAAGAAAGCAAGCTGCTTTGGCATACAGTAAATCCTTGCTCTGGCTCTGGTTCTGGACTTGTAAACTGGTCACAGCACACTGCTAAAATGTAATTTCGGTAGCAAAACTGTTGCTGCTTTTTTGAATTCACCAAGCTTTGGCAAGAGGCTTCTAACTGTGGGAGATGGCCTGTTACCTGAATCTGTCAGGTACTGAACAGGACAGTTAATCTCATATGTATAATTCATCCAGGAGTGTGAGGGAGGACAGCTAGGACAGCGGAGGATTGAGACAGAGAGAGCAGGCTGGGAGTCGATGCTCAGTTAGATGAGACGAGCCTCATGGTCACTCTTTAAAGCCCGAATCCATAATTATAGTACAGCGCCCCCTGTTAAGTTTAAAGGACCATACTGGGGTTTTTGCATATTTAGCCCATTTACTACACTGCACACATACTTTACATTACTACTACTTGAATTTAGTTTGTAAAACAATCTTTTCTTCAGGGACTATTTTCTGGTAGAGACATACATTCTGTTCTGTGGGTGTCTCTGCATGGAAAGTATTTCTGAGTTCGACAGACAAAAATGGTGCATTCATGTGCTATTGAATAAATCCGACAAACCGATTTCCTACTTCCTAGTTAGCCAGACTATCACAACTTTTTTAAAGCAAGAATTAAGAAGCCAAAGTCACATCATCCTTTTCACGACATCCATGTTTGCTTATCGTTTGTTTGCTGGGTTTGGCAGCTGACTTTGAAGTCCCGGATGTCGGAGCTTCCCACCAGCATGTGAAAGCACCAGAAGATGTGTTGACTTTTCAAATCAATGCGGGCATTAAACTAAATTACCATGGAATGATAAAGTAACTTTGGCATAAATAAACCCGGGCAGGATGTTCACTATCTGAAGCAAGTCTCTGCAAGTTGATTTTCGTACCGTACTGAAATGAATGGAAACAAATGGTTGCCTGGAAGGAAGGAAATACACATTCGAACATCTAAAAAAAGTATGGTATGCTTGGGAAAATAGGCAGTAGTAATGTAAAGTATAAGTGAATTGTAGTAAATGGGCTAAATGGGTCCTTTAAGTTTATACAGATTCCCATTCCACACTTCATCCCATCTGTTCTTCCCGAGTCCCACAAAGAGCACCTCAGCATGTGACAGCTGAACATGAATTTTACATGTTCTTTGAGGCTGTAGTAAGTTTATTTGAATTAGCAATTTTGTGAACCATCACAAACAGACCAGTAGAATTTGAAATTTGCTGACTCTGGCGACCCTTTGAGTGTTTTACATCACTGTCGCAAAGTCAACTCACCATTTGATCGCCCGGCCGAGGTTCACTCTGGTCTTCCCCCGGCTCTGTCACTGTCCTGCTTCGGTCATTTTGCCTTAAAGGCGTCTTTTTGCATTCTACTGAATTGGGTACAGTTGCTGGGAATGGTGTTTTTGCAATGCTTCCATCTGCCATTTTAAGTAAATTCACACTGTTCATTCAAAGTGAGGCTGGTCCTCTTCCTGTTTTGGTTCGTTTGTGCCTTAAGTCAATCCTGCACAAATTGCAGAAAATCGCACCCGGGGACACATAGAATAAACACATAGAATAAACACGTAGACAGGAACACATAGGATAAACCAATTCTACATCTAGCAGCTTTAAGTTATGATGGACTAAGAAATCTTTTAAGAATCTATAAAGCAACACTAGATTTTTTGTGTTAAAAAAGAAAAAAAAAACACCTGTCTTATCAGCCTGTCACAAAGTGGAGTGAGAAAAGCGTCCCATCCCCACTAAATGAAACTCCTATTTGCCCAAATGTAATTCTGGTGTCAGGTAAGTACACACTGCCGAATCAAAACTTAAGAGCATTATACAAACTGTGTCCTAAACAGCAATGAGCAGCGCTCCGTCCAGAGAAAGCTGCACTCAGATCTTTTTCCTCTGTTGTCCCTTTGGTATCTTCTGGTTTAAAGCAATCACAGTCTGGCCGGCTTGGTAAACACGAGTGTGCTGTGTAAAGTTTACTGATTTCTGGGTGGAGAAGTTCAAATTTCAAGCCTTTTGAAGCTGCCAAAGTGTGAAGCTCCCTTGTGTCGCCTTGATTTCTACAGAAAGTTTTAACGTATACACCCAACATTTCGATGCTGATTAAATAAGCTATGGCATTGTTTCGTAACTAATAAAGGATTCACATGTGTTATTTCTATGGCCTAAGACTGTCCAAAGAATATTTGTGAACATGATTAACTCTTTCTGAACTAACAACAAAGATCAAGTTCTACTTGATCTTGATACTCTCAACAGTAAATATATATAGCTTTTGGTGAAGGAAATGATCCCTCTGAAAGTGTACTACAATGATATGAATTTAGCTGGTGAAAATCAAATTGCTTTCTTCAGGCAGGATGCTGCTGGACCCCCTACTGTGGTTTTGTCAGAAAGCCTGGGCTAAACCTCCAGTGTCCTAAAATCCTACCATCGCCCTTGATGGAAAGTAAGTGCACACTCAGCTTAGGAAAGAGATTAAGCGTATTAGCCAATTTACACAAGGCAAGTAGAATTTGTTTTTCCACATATCAATATCCCATCTAGGGACACACACATACAAAGTCCCACAGAACCCCGCATGTATTTTACCAGAGACGTCCCACAGCGGTTTGGGATTTATTTATACGACCAAATCTTTGTGCTGGGCATCAAACTAGTGACCCTCTAGTTACCGGCCGGCTTCTTTAAGGCGCTGTGCCTCTCACAGGACAGTGTTTCTTTGCTGCCGATGCTATCAGAGCCCGAACAGGGACACTGATGCTAACCGTAAAGAGGGAAGGGATTTCATTACACGCCTGTCACACCTGGGCACATAACCTTGCACAGAGCTGCTGCTAGCTGAGTTCAGGCTGTTGATTGTCGTTCACCCCAGCAGTGCCATGTTCCTGAAAGAGCTGGTCTCTCTTGGCGAATTCAAACTAATTATGAAGGATCTTGAGGCCGGCTCAATAAGGAGCTGTCTGTGCTTTGTTTATCCAAGATTTATATAGGCTTGGCCTCTCACCCTGATGTTCTGCTGCTGGACTGCTGTCTTTCAAATGCTTTTGCAGTGAATTTTTACATTGTGCTTACTTTTTATGTGATTTTGATTGCATTTTTGCACAATTTGTACAATGCTGTATACGCTGATTATGCGGTAAATGCCTCTTGGCCAGGTCTCCGTTGAAAAAGCGATTCTTAATGTCAGTGGGACTAGCTGGTTAAATAAAATGAAATGAATACATAAAAGAAACATTTTGTTTACAGAAAATAGCCTAATCTTCCACCTTCTCCAACTGTGATGTACTGTATTCTCCTGTCCTGACTGAATTCCACAACAAATGAATGGCAGTGGATCGCCTACAGCAAAGTATTTGCTGTAATATGAGTAAGGAATGAATTTATTAGATAAGAAATTGGGTCTGGTACTAATTTGGAAGCAATGCAGTCAGTAGTTAAAAGATAGCTGTTCAGTGTTCTCATATACCCTCTTTTTTTGTAGCTTGAATCTAAAGTCTAAATGGCGGCAGGCTTTTGATAATATAACTGTCATTCTGAAATGAGTTCATTATGCACAGTTATCATGTTAGATGTGCTGGAAACGGCACTGCCTGAGACTTAACTTCTCACTTGGCGTGAGAAGCCCAAATTTATTTTGCCAGAATTCAATACCGTCATTTAGCGCTTTGCTCCCTCTCTTGGTTCGACTAATCCTTTTTACTCCCACACTGACGGCTGAAAAGAGAGAGAAAGAGACGGAATAAGAGAAAAAGAGGACGGGAGTGTGTGAGGGAGGTGAGAGAGGGAGTGAGAAATGAAGTCAGAACTCGTGAGGGATGAAAAGAGGTAGGGAGAGAGGAGGGGAGCGCATCAGCGAGGAGAGTGTGGGAGAATGAAAAAGTGAACGTCGGGACAGAGAGAGAGAGGACGGGAAGGCGAGAGAGTGACGAAAGAGAGAGCGTGAGAGGACATGAGAGAAGGGTTAGGAGAGCCTTGCCCCGGTCCATTTTCACCACAGCATGGCAGCTCGATCTCAGCCGCTGCAGAAAAGCAGCAGGAGTGGCTGCCACAGTGGCTCTATTACTGAAGGCCAAGCTAACTCTAAGGGCCTCTCTCCAGAACCGGTCTCCTCGGGGGCTGCTGGCTCTCTGTGTGCTACTATTGCTCCTTTCAAGCGTGCTCTCCTGAAATTTTGTGAAATGAACATGATGTAATATAATGCAAATACATGCTCTGTGCAGGAAAAGTTAGAGAAACACATTTTCCCAACACTAAAGGGTTATGTGAAGGAGACACGACTAAAATAGGCAGTAATTTGACACTAAAATACCATGGTAGAAGGTAAGGGAGTTACCAAAGTTGTTATAGTTGCCTAACCTGTTTCACTTGCCTAAACTTAGCTCACCTTTTCACGTGAAAAACAGGTGAAAATTGTGTCTAATTGGTGCTATTGTCACATAATCCAATTTGTGGTATTGTCATATAATCCTTTCATGGTGGAGGAATGTAATTTCTGCATAATTGGTGTCCACAACACATAATCTTCATTTCAGAGTTTGTGCTCATTTCACAAACTTATATGAAACTGCTGTTGCTCCTTTCCTCTCCCTAATCTGCCTCCATTATGTTTTTATTTCATTTCTGTTGGGCTCAGCAGCCAAACTCTCTATCAGTTATCATGTATTTGGCTGTATCAGAAATGACAGCGGTTTAAGTCTCATCTAATCTATGGACTCCTGATCCCTGCTTCCGACTCATTAGATATTGATATATGGGACACACAGGTATGAAGATTATACATCAACAGATTGCAAGCTCTTACAGCATCAAGAGTGCATTTTTGTACTGTGCTTTACCCACTGAGATACACAGCACAAGGAACATTTTTCAGTAATCACCTGTGTGTGGCATTTAAGGTCCAAGGTCACTTTAGGGTCACTGATTGTCAGAGAGCAGGGGGTCTTAGCAGCTTTTTGATCTGGATAATTTCTTTGCTACCAATATCTTTTCACCTTCCACTGCACTGAGAAAGGAAAAAAAATGATTTGAGGTGACTTATAAAACATTGTTCTAAAAATACTATGAAATGTTTGTGCTTAACATTTTCCCGTGTACCTGGGATGCAACGCTGCTGGATTAACCTTTCCAGCAAAGGCAGCAGCTGTGGCTTGTTCACAAAACGACTGCTCCCCCTGACTGGGTGGCAGAGTTGAAAATAGGGCTGACTAATTCTGTTGTTGCTGCTTATTTGTTTGTATTTCAACTCTGCTTTAAGGTAAGGGATTACGGTTTGCATATTATCTGGGATTCTTCCCTATTTATCCACTGTACACTAAGGAGGCTAGATTTTTTTCCTGTCACAACCACATGTTTAACTTTCTGACAAACTTCACCTCATGCCTGAAGTGCCAGAATGAAGAAATCTCTAATTTCAACATCATCCAATTTGGTCCAATCATCCATTTTGGTCCAATTTGAAGATTTTTGCCAGCTAATACAAGACGCTAAATGTTTAAATCATGCATGCTTGATTCGTTATTACTTTGTTTTCACATTGATATGGACATTTTTACAGTTACTACGACTTGAAATGGAATATTCCACAGTTTTGACTACAGCAATTAGTTTGATAACATTTATGAAAATAGCAGAATGTGAGAAAGGGGTTAATGAATAAGTAGGACAGCTGTGACAAAGTGCATCTCTACGCTAACAGTAACTAGGGAAAGCAGATTTCATGTCAAGGTTATGTTCAAAGATACAATTTTCTCAAAGTCTCTAAAGTTAACAAGATTCTGACCTTCACCAAGGTTGAGCCACAACATACAGAAGTTGTAATTAGCAGAGATACGGTGCAGGAGCTGCAAGCATGACAAGAGCTGTTGTTCTGAGGCAACATTTTCCTCTATTCTATTTATTTCCTGAACAAATTAACTCTTAGTCTGGGGGTGAATGGTGCTTTCAGCAACAAAGACGGGAAGAGCTGAAGGGTTGTTGCTGTCTGGCAGCTAAGATGCTAGTCTTAATGAGGTTCAACAGTTTCAGTATGCACAATAAGTGAATGTACTCTGTGATTTCTGCAACCAGCAAGAAAAGCAAGGTAAATAAAAAGACAAAGTCAAATTGTGTGCAATCTGTTATCTGCCTTGTTTTGTAATGATGGTGAATGAGAGATGTTAAGACGCATTAAATGAGGATATTAAATTGGGGTATCTGCTATTGGTTACTGATGTGGTGACATGAGGTATGCCACTGAATCATCCACTGCTACCTTTCATGAATGAGACTCAGAAACGCAACATGCTTCAAAAGTCTTGGTCACATTACTGTAAATCATCTACACACCTTATTTCATGGTAAAGAATTGGGATTTTTCCCCAAGATTTGAAACATGTTGCGGCCCCCATGAATTCCATTAATTTCCAATTAGCTCACTCATGGAAAAACACATGAAAGTTATCCTTCCATGTGTTTTAGGTTCTGTATACTGTAGTATTTTATCTTCATGTAATAGCTGAAAAAACTAAAAGTCATATTGGACCAAATGTCGCTTTGTCTCACAGAGAAAACAAACCCCGGTCTGTCCCTGTACCATACATGCATCCATGAGATCCATGAGAAGAGACTTGTGCTAATTGATGTGATCTCACACATACACCTGTTGTGATGTTACACTCCAGTGAGTATGCAGGCAATTGAGGTGTTGTGCTCATTCAGTCGTTGTTCACATGAAAAGTTCTGCATGACATCCCAAGTCAGAACTGCATCGTAGGCATCCATTGTTATGCATTGTTAGATGGAAAGATTGGGAGTTTGGGGACACTGCAATTTCAGCGCGGCTCCAAGAAGTATAACAGGATGAAAATCAACTGAATCATCGTATTGGCAGGATTATTGAAAACAGCTTTCTATTTGCCCATTTTTCACCATCCAGAGGAAAGGAAGTCAAATGGCATTTATTGAGCCTATAAGGCTCGGCCAGGGGTAATGGAAAATTGCTCATGAAAGCGAAGAAAATGCCCTGAATAGAAGAAAAATCAAGGCTGGAACCGGCTCTAAGCCATTACAATAGTGTAGAGGCAGAAAGAAGAGAAAGAATGTAGGGCGAGAGAATGAGGCAGCACGATTAAAGATTATCTAGGGCCTGAAACGGTCGATTTTGGGGGGGTAGAGGATGGCGTGCCATCTTGAAATTAACAACTCCATCTGATAGCCTATTTTTGGCCTGTCACACACAGTAGGTGGAATTGAATCCCACGTCTCTCTCATCTTCCGCTCGTGCGGCTACTAGCAGCACATGCCTAGCGGTCCAACCTGCGTCCCTGGCAAACAAGGAAGTAACATCCCTCCTGCCAGCTTCATGGCTGACTGACCCCTCCTCGCAGCTTCATTTTGTAGCCTAATAAATAATGAAGGCTTGATTTCTCAGAGGGGTGTCTGCACACTGTGCACCTGGACACCCTGCATGTCTGCTGGCAGGCATTACACAGCGCCAGCCAACTAGACCAGAAGAACCACGGTCACTTCCTGCAACCTCCCTACATCAAGAGAGCTGCATTTTGAACTGAACTGCGTTTTTTTCTGACAAAAAAAAGAAAAGTTAGTAAAATGTTGAATTTCTTCACAGTTTCTTTCTAGGCAACTGCAAATATGAACCAAAACGCTGCAAAAGAGCAACACAATTTTGTAAACATTGCGTCCTAAAGGTCAAACTCACTTGCTAGGTGTAGAGACGCATTTTCAGTTTCAGCAACTTGGCAATGACATGGCATTGTAGAAGCTCATTTGAAGGGATTGTTGGATTTGTAAGCCTTGGATCTAAAACTACTCTAGAGAGCGATGCGAGTGCGGTGTCATTTCAACATGTGAATCTCCTCTAACCATGACTGTATACAAGCCTAGTGAGGAAACAGAGGCAAGATCAGTTCCAGATCAGAAACTGATTCAGACCTAATCCTTAATATGGGGGAATCAATTCTTAATATGGAGACAAAAGTAGTTTAATGTTTAGAGAAGGTTGTGAGTGGAAAGTGGCCAGTTCAAATCTCCAGACTGGCTGCAAAATTAAATGAATAACTTAACAGGAAAAACAAATAAGACAGATAGACTCTCTTCTCCCTCAACTAATACTGACGCACCTTTGGGCAAGGCACTTAAAGGAAAATTCCACCCTCTCATAGCCTACTCTCACACTGTTTTCATCAATCTGTGATGTTCACTGCATTTCAGGAGTTATTTTGTGATGAAGTGTTTGTAATTTACTTTTTTGTTGCACCCACTTTCCCTCAACCTGCCTGGTCTACTTCCATCTCAGTTAGTGATTTCCCACAATGACTTTCAACAACTCAGAGAACTTGCCTGGACTCGCTGCATCCAGCCGCTGGTTTTGCATGTAGGAGGAGAGAGCAATAACGATAGTGATGGCAATGACGGTAAGAGAATGAGTGTTCCAGTCGAGTAAAAGCGTGAGTCGCGCCCGTTAACTCAAAACACAACATGTCTTGTGGCTGCATTGCGTTCTGGTCTATTGAGGCTACTGTGGGTGGAGAAATTGGTCTCTCTGCCTCTTCAACAATGGATTTCTCCCTGTATGATTGTTGAACATCGGTGCAAAATGGCAGCTCTAGAAAAAAGCGCTTACTCTTTGATTCTGAGGGACTGACACCAAAACCTGCTGTTTACTGTTGATCTTTTAGAACGCTGAAATCATTTCTCCAATCAAACTCCATTGTATAGCTGCTGGAAAATATCCGGATGTGGCATCATGTCGTCTGTTTGGTCAGTAATCCATGGAAATGAGAAAACAAAATGGACACAGAAATGCAAGATTTATCGACTAACTATTTCAAGTGTTAAAGTGTTTTCGGGTGTTTTTTTCCTTTAACCTGTAACAGCTCCAGTGGACTTGCACAGGACCCACCAGTACAAGACTGTGGTTGTACTGGGAAGCTCCATTGCATTTGCAGTCTTTTCCTGCTTAAGTAAGTTTTAAAAAAATAATAACGGTAACACTTTACAATAAGGGTCACTAGTTAAGGGTTAGTTAATGCTTAATAAGGGTTAGTTAATGTTTAATAAGCATTAACTAACCCTTAATTAACAGTTAACTAATGTGTAATTTACTAATGGTGTTCATGTTAACTAAGGTATTAATTTATACATTATTTAATAGTTTATAGAGATGACTTAAATAATGTATAATTTAATACCTTAGTTAACATGAACACCATTAGTAAATGATTACCAGACACATTAGTTAACTGTTAATTAAGGTTTAGTTAATGCTTATTAAGCATTAACTAACCCTTAACTTAGTGACACTTATTGTAAAGTGTTACCATAATAAAGCATTTTAATGTTCATAAGCACTTGAACTTTAAAACTGTACTAATCAGAGCTCTAATCAGTAAAACCTCTGCTAGTAACCAGATGAAATGCAAAAGCGAGTGAGACAGCACAGAGGCTCCGCTCATTGAGCTTGCAGGTGTGGGCCGGTCCGGGTATTTCTTCATTTTCCTGCTGACCAGGCATCAGTACTCTTTAATAAGATTCATTCATCTTCCCTTCATGCTCTCTTTGCTTGCTTCTTTATTGGATCAGACTGCTGACGGCTATTATTCCCCATGGAATCTATTTACTCACCATTTAGGTAATATTACACTCACCTTCTATCACTGGGGAACAGCAGGGTAGTATATTAAGCCGGGCAACACTTTTTAATGGCTGAATAACAGATAAGCATGTTACTGGACTGGATAGACTGATGTCTTTGTTCCTTGAGGCCAGATGATGCATCACGCAGCAAAATGCAAAATACCTCGAGTGATTTAAAAACAAATATTACTCCATCAGATGTTTGTTTTTCAAGTATATGAAGTGTAATGCCCCAGTTTCCTGATGGCTCCGTTCCCTTCTTGTTCACAACACTGGGTAAGGAGCCAGTGGTCTAAATCCTGAAAAACCAACAGCCAACATTATTATCATCGGCATAATTATTGAGTTCACCCAGCTGGTCAGTCGTAGGATCATTTTGCATGTATAATTAAGAAAATACCATGGAACATTTAATTCAGGCTTGAGATATTGTATTTTTTATTAATTTAAGCATGATTAAATTGTTTATAGATAGTGAATAGTGCCTTCTCGCTGACATTATTATGTGACAATGTTAGCCTACATATTTACTAAATGAGCAAAGTCTTCTTTTTAGTGGATTTCTGCACTGTAAGCCCTTTTCATATACAGCTAACATTTCTTCTTGCTGAAAAAGTTAAAATATTCTGAACTAATACTTCTTTGGTATGTTCAAAAGATTATGCTTTATAGTGTTTCCCACTTAATCTCACACTTTCCCCCATATGACCTCTCCCACGTTTCAGACAAAGGACTCGAGGCGTTTCTAAAAGATATACTGATTTAACGAGCCTTTCTTTGATTGATCTGATCTTGAAAATGCTGTAGTATCTCACCATTGTAGGCCACAGAGAACTGTCTGGTTTATATCCTATTGGTGTCAGCTGTAGCTGAAGGCAATGTGATGCATCAAAAAAGCTCTGGGACTCATTACCAATTCTCCCTTCCAAAGAGGGATTAAATATTATTTATAGGGCAGGGGGTAGACTTAAGTTCACTTCAATTGCTTCTGCCCCTGTTGTCAATCTAAATGATACGCTTGCGGGCGTGAGGCCTTTATTGGAGAGCTGGATGTATTGGAGAGTTTAAATCCTCCATTTCACTGCAGGAAGTCTGTGAGATGAGCTGCAACCCAAATTACACTGACTACACTGGGAACAAGAAATTGATATTGACTGACAACATGCAAGCAATTAGAATCCATCTATATATTCTGATCTGCAAGTAATTCTCTGAATATTATTGACCACTTACCATTTTAGTTAAACACCGATTAAAAAGGAGCATATTATAGGATAAAAAAGCTTTGCAAATTAAAGGCAACCACTCACGAACAAAAACTCCCTTGAGTTAGTCTTAAATACTCGTCGCCAACAGAAAGTCACGTAGTGCAGAGGGTTTTTTTTTTTTCATAGCTCTACCCCATCTTGGCCATTCGTCTGAGGTTATGGTGCACTAAAACACACTCCACTGCCTCCACTGACCCTGTCCAGCATCATAGATCTACATTACAGACTTGGTCCTGCATAGGCTGTCTGTTTGACTGATTCGGCTGTATGCCCCCCCCCCACCCACGCCCCACGCCCCCAGCCCCCCCTGCCCCCCTCCCCTCTTCACAAGGGCAGAACTCCGAGTTCTTGTAAAGTTTTCCGAGGGTGGCAGAGCAATAATCTGCTACAGTGAACTCGTAACTCACAACTTTTCATTTGTTTATGAAGGCCTCTTTATTAGTCAGTGAAACTTCATTAATTACGAAATGAAACGCGGCGTCTTTTGGAGATAAGCTAAAAAGACCCTCTCACAGCGATCAGTGAAGTGCTATGATATATGCCTTTGCTGTCGTATCTAAACAGACGAATCTCCTTTTTGTTGGAGGGAGAGCGAACGATAAGGACAGCGATGTCCTTCAGCACAGCCGAGTGCCACTGATCTGTTTAGATGTTTACTGTGTAATCATCTAATCAGTTCAGCCTTGGCACCCGCGTTCATTTTGTCTGTCTGTTGTTCCGGCGAGCGACGGCAAAGGGATTCAAAAGGCTCGTCTTTCGCTGCAGATTCAGCTCGTCACTTCGTCGCCCATTTTAGCATTTTGCACATCTGTCACACGCTTTTCTCGTTAGGGTCCAAATCCTTTGTCACAGGGCCGTGGCTTTATGACCAGGTATCCAGCCTGGTTTTTGGATGTTGATTTAATGGCGGTGGGGGATATTGATGGGGTGTACCCAGAGTCTGTCAGAATTCATTTAAGTCAAGGGTCTTTCGATGTCTCCCCCCGCAGACGAGGCGTGGAGTTATTACCTCCTTGTCACCAGGCTCCCTTCTCTTCTCCGCTGCGCTCCTCTGTCTCTCCGTCCGTCCTTATCAATGTGCTTGCTGCCAGAGAGGGTGGGAACGGAGGGGAAAAACATCTCAATACAAAGTAGCCTTCAAAATCTCCGCCCCGCTAAAAGCAAGCCCACCATGACACAAGCAAGGCCGCGCAGTACTGTATCAAAGGTGTCAGTCGAGCGCTTGATACAAGCCGTTGGATTTCTGATGGGGTTATTTTCCCAAACACTTGCTTGACAGCGCCTGTTTTCCCCTCAACATTTTGAGCCTGACTGGCCCCCAACTCAAATGGATTCATATTTCTTGTATACTGGAAGAGGGGCATTTGTTTAATATGTTTCCCTTCTGTTGTTTTTCTGGCATGTTTTGAGAACTCTCCTTCAGAGAGTCTTCCTGGTACACACTGGTAAACAATGCCTCTTGCCATTTTCACTTTGTGCCCTCTAGGGCCATTCTCCGTGCCATTCTCTGTGCATATGAAATATTCGGCCGTCAAGGACTGTAAACCTTTCAAGAATATCATCTGAACCAAAAATACAATTTGTTTGCAAAGTTTTTCAAGCTAGAAACAAAGGATGTGCCATAATTTTGGCCATGACAAGGACAGATATCCTCATACAGCATATGTACAATAAAACAGGATACATATATTTATTTTTTCTGTGAGTATTAAATATGAAACACTTTATATGAACTTTGTACAAAAAAATCCTTCAATCTGTTTCGCACTGTAAAGAGTTTACCTTACATAGGTTAACCGACAGAACATATGGCCTGTGTTGTTCAGTCTAATCTTACAGAAGACCATTAAACTGTCCTGTGTACTAGGTCACAGTTGTCCATCATACTAGAGAAAGACAGAGCGAGAGGTAGAAGGGAAATGGAAAGTCGATGGGAGTGTTCAGGATGACTTAGCTGTCCTTGCCTTGATGAAGTGACATTGATTAGCTTAGATTAAGAGATAGATGCCTGGCCTTCAGCTAGCCACTGTAATCTGCTAAAGGTAAACACCGGTTGGTAATCCCTTCACACCTTGTAATACGTATTGGTGCTTTAGTACTATTGCTCCCAAGTATCCGTCTGTATCCATGAAGTACTATGGGTCATAACTAGGATTTGAATGACATGGGCTTTTGAAGCCTGATGCTGATTTTTAGATTGAATTAATACCAATATAGCGATATTTGTGCTGAAATTCAATATCTTTAAATTTTAGTATTCAGCATTTCCCTGGGATTTTTATTCTTCACAGGGTAGAAAAAACCAATGAAACAGCATTTACTGTATGGGACACTAAAACTCTCCTTTGAAATCATACTAATGAAATAATTTAAGGTCGGTTAGCAGCAGGGTGATCCAACTATTCAATACTAGGGAAACTCTGGGATACATTAGGCCTTTAAATGAAAAACAATATTTACAAAGAATATAATTGAATAATTAAATGAATAAATAAAATGTGCAAAGAAAATCAAATTTCATTGCAGGTTTCACAGACTGTGGTCAGAGAGGAACCTCCATCTTATCAGCAGTGGAGGGCATGACTTCATCAGTATGATTGTGCTGAATTAAGCTGACAAATGGAGCGCTCCCTTTTGGGCCACACTTGTAAATCTACTAATGATTGTTATTCTTGAACTTCGATGGTGTGGTTAGGGACTGATCTCTGAATATGTACTATAGCCTAAGAGGAGACACAGTCTGGTAAACTTAATACCTTATAAATAAACTGATAATTGTATTAGCACAGCTAATCTTCTTCCAGTGTTCTTCAATACGTCCCAGCTGAGGAATTACAGAGAATATTCTTGTGAAGAAAACTTTGTTGTAGTATTATGCAGGCGGACATATTTATTGTTATTAGTGATAGGCTCGCTTCTTTAATGCTTTCCTTCCCTCCCTCCCTTGGTCTGCGCTGCTTTGCGGCCTTAATGAGATGCCATAGTGATGATGGTGCATTTAAAAGATAACACTTTCATTAAGCTTAAATAAATCAATTTAGGAAGGCAAAATTAAAATTACCCAGCTATGAACAATTTGAAGCAGTTGCATATTAGCAATCTGTAATTAAAGTGAAATGTAAAACCAGTTAGTCACGCCTCATTAAAATCAAGGAACCCAATTGAAACTTTAGTTCAAGGAGGGTTCATATGTGCATTTTAGATAAGAGCGCCTAGATGCTAAAAATAGGCACTGGTAGAGGGCATCGCCAAGTTCCAAATAACAGTTATTTGATCAAACTTAAGTGAATTTGATTTGCTATGATCATGATGAAGACCTGGTGGAGCTGCTTAATGATTCTCTCGGTTTCTTTGAGAAAGCATGGAGCTGTGTTTAATTGCTTTAACGCTCTCTAGCAACTACTTCTTCTAATTCTGCACTCTTCATTTCACAAATTCTTTACTTGTTTCTGACGAATCGCTGACCCTCAGAGCCATTTCTCTCTTCGTGATGAAATTTAGGAAACGCTGTAAACAAACCAGACCCCCCTGTCCCCTTTTTTGGGTCATATAGTGGATGCAAGACTCATGCCAGTTGTGTGTCACTATGAAAAGGGCATTTGCCTATTTGTAGCACCCAGGGCACCGTTCTGACCAACCATGCTGGAAGGACGAGAGCGGGGCAATAAAAAGCAAGGACATTGAGTCCCCCCCTCCACCCCCTCCACCCACCCATCATTCTCCTCTCCCCTCCCCACTCACAATGAGGAAGGAAATGATGCGTTAAACACGGTGGAGCCACTCATTCTATAAAACAGCGCCATGAAGGAGAGGAGATATTGCCGGTAAAAAAGGCAGAAATGACAACTCGTTATTCACAGTTCCCAGACATTGTGCCTGTAGTTTTACGACTGGGCTCCGCAACTGGGCGCAGTAATGAATTCCCGCACAGATCCCTCCATAAAACAGATGTAAACTAAAAATCAACAGCTAAGAGCCCGGTCAAAAATTCATCATCACTGACCAAATTGACATGGGGATGGTACTGCTGGTAACTACATCATAATTCATGAAAATTGTCTATAGTCGTCATCCCCTCTACATGCATTTGATGAAAATACAGACAAACGCAACTTTCGTCTCTGCCTAGAATACCATGCGGTGTTCTTAAAGGATTCAGCTGTGTAAACACGTGAACATAAAAAATATAAAGTCCAGTGGCACCTGGATGTATCAAGTTAGAATGTTTGCCAATGCAGGTAATCTGTTTGCTGTGAAAACCTTGTAAAAAGATCTCAAGAAGTGGCAGGTATTATTGCAGAAATCACAGCGTTCACACACACACACACACACACATGCACAGGCACACACACAAACGCGGAGGAGGATGCACACAGCTCAAATAGAAGAGATGGAACTTAAAATTGAATTGCTGAACCTCATTTGTCAGCGAGGGAAGAATAGAGGAGGTAGAGGTGAAAAAGGACCAGGGCCAATCTCAGAGACACTGAAATTCTTCTTCTCCTCGTCTACTTTTAATTGTCTTTGTTTCCTTTTATTTCACCCACTGGTAGATAACATTCACTTTGTGTAACCACTTCTCTCTCTCTCTCTCTCTCTCTCTCGTATGGTTCTCAGCTCTGTGTCTCTGTAAATTGGGTATCTGACACAGAGCAAAATCATTGTGTTGATGTTATAGAAAAGCCACAATTACGCCTATTTAGAAGCATGTCATTTAATTGTATTTTGTTTTTTTCTTTTTCAGCATCAGAGGTACATTTTGTCATCCAGAAAGTGTGAAACACATGTCTGGCAGCAAACTTATTGTGGTTGTTTGCGTTTTTACTGTCGTTTGCTGTTTGAACGCATATGTAGGCCAATTTAAGTCTCCTGTTTAGCATTTTTGGCCCAAGGATCCATTTCCTGTTTATTTCAATAATGATCTTTCCCGAGCCAATCGACTATTCAGATGAAATTGCGCCTCATGTGAGTTAAGCCCTGCTGGTGGTGATGTAACATGTAATAAAACTGCTTTATGTTGAGTACATTTGAAATTTAATAGATCACCCGTTGCGAGGGGTTCACACTTTGCTGAGCAATAGCCTCTCAAATTCTTCCTGGGCAGCATCAGGTTGTCCTTTCTCTATTTTGTCAAAAGCACAAGATGAACTGAGCAAATAAATAAGACAATAAATATTCCTAATTGCCCTCAGGCCAAAGTAATAAAGAACTGTGCCGTGCTGTCACGCAGTGCTATTTTGCCCAAGGGCCACCAAAGTCATCAATCAGCCGTGAATAGACAGCGTTATTAAAATTACGCTCAAACACACCAGGGCAATTGATGAACCTGGTCATGGCTGAATGCCTATGCAGAGTCACAGCACATTTAGAGGAAGTCTGTTGGCTTCATTTGGGCATCATCCACTTCGCTGGATGCACTATTTAAGAGGACAGGGACTTGATAAAAGTTTAGCTAGAGGGGATGCAAAGGATGCATAAGTCGAACACCAGCTGCTCATGCCAAACATCCAGCCGCATCTAAACTTTTTGAAAATGGGGAAAAATTTGATGCCGCTGACAAATATCCATTTTAATTCAGAAAACTGTTGGTGACTCAGGTTGGACAGATTGTCTTGTGCCTCCAGACAAGACAGGTACATGGAAGCCGAGGTGTTTGTTGTGCAGACAGCGATAGCGTCAGGGTCTATTGATTTAGCAGCCAGCTCCTGGCATAATGAAAGCCCATCCCAAAGGCAGCGCCGTCACTGCTCCACTGCTCTCCAATCATATTTGCGGGTTGATCATGTCCCAAAGAGCTTGTCACCTCAGTGTTTTGTGACACTTAAACCCAATATATACAGCCCCAACTTGTAAAATGGAAGTTGACCTTCTTCCTCTTAGATAAGCTGCAGGCTCCAGTACCTTCCAAATGAGATGTTGTTCCACCCTGGCAGCATGGAGGGCTTGTTAATGGCATGCGTTACACCGGTAACCCTCACATCTGCTGCAAATAGCATGGAACAAACCTGGCCCGGTGTGGTAATTGTGTGTTCAGTAGGGGCAAGTTGAGCGTGTGGATAGGGAGCTGTGAGGTTATTATACTGGCATTTTCACTGACTTCACATTGATTTTCAGACAATTTCAAAGCAGGAAAGTCAGACAGAGAAGTCAACAGCATATTTGTAGATATCTGAGATAGACACAACCCCTGTTGAGCTGCTGCAGTGAGCCGAAAGAGGGAGTGGGAATGTTTGCATTACAAGGTCATGGGGTGAAGATGATGAACTGGGACAGCAAAGAATGATTTTTATTTTACCTTTTTGGGCTACCGAGGAAAACGTAGTGTGACCCCCTGATTGGCCTCGTCATGACCGCCATGATGAAAACAACTGGTTTAGAGTGCGGGTTAAAACAAAGAAGTCTGCACATTACAGCTCACAGGGGAATGGCTCTTTGATATGATATACACTGCATGCAGTTAAGTAGGTCTAAACCATGAGATGAATTATTAAGCAATGTTTTCAGTTCTATGGCTTCTCAATGTTCCATGATATTAAAATGTTCAATTATGAATATGTTTACTTTGCATTTATATTTACATACTGCACGCTGTAGGTTTCCACATGCAATATTCTCATGCCCCGAATGCATTTATTTTGTTGCTCTGTGTTCCAGACTGTAAACATGAACATGCGTTGTCTTGGGAACTGGGGGAATTACCTATGGCGGAGGCTGCGAAAACGAGATTTGTTGAGAGTTAGCTCAAGCTGTCTAGAGTGTTCAGCATCAGTGAGCTCCAACCAATGGAAACTCCTCAGAGACAAAGCAGCATCCCTCTCCTGTCTATCCACTGCCCTGGACTGGCATTATTTAGCTTCTGGTCGTCTCACTCTGTTCCTGCCTCAACTCTTCAGTGGCCTTTGTAATCCATTCCTCCACAATTCTGCTTCCTTGTCTGCAAATTCAATGTGGTAGGGGCTTGAGAATAGACCAAGTTTCAAAAGTTTGACTTTTTCCCCATCCAAAGGGCAAAGCAAGGTCTGTCACCATGTCTGGTAATTTACAATTATGATTGCCTATTTGTTTTTGGTGGCAAACTATGATGTACTTAAGTCACACATTTGTGTTTTTGCTTCCACAGGGAAATACGACCTGTTGGCTTAGGAAATTTCAATGAGGCACTGCCACAGCTCTGCAACATGGCTGTGAAATGGAGCATGCTGTCTCCAGACTTGACCCTGGAAAAGTAATTGATTGATAGATGGGTGGATGGATCAATGACAGGCAGCAATCCACCAGAGACTGGTTGGCAAAAAGACATCCCCAGTAAACTATATGAATCGGCATCCTGGCCACCGTGCCCCTTCGTGTCAACCTGCATCTGGCTGGCGGGGCAAGTGATTGATGACAGCTGTCAGTCCGCTATCCGCTCCACCTCGTCACCCCCGCCGGATCCCACCTCCTCTGCCGTGGCATGAGTCCATCTCCCTCTCCTGGCAGGTTTGACAGACTAGAGCCACATGGAAACTAGGTCTCATCCAACCAGTCGACAACAGCTGCCCCGTCGTACCCTTGAAAATCCTACGGGTGCCAGAAAACTAGGTGGGGGGGCTCGCAAGAATGATGTGGATATATTCTGATTGAAGTGCGATCAGTTTTCCAGGGCGAGTGCGACATTTGGACACTCAGACGTTCCATCATTGCCTGAACAGCAGCCACACTGTAGGGAGCAGCAAGCAACCTACTGAATGAGTTGTGATTTACTCCCTGGATCTGAGGGAGAGCGAGACTGAGAGAAAAAGAGAGACGGAGAGAAGGACAGACAGACTGAGATAGGCAGGCAGGTTCAAGTGAAAACCATGCAGAGCTGCTGAACGTTCTGCAACAAGCGTTGTATGGCAGTAACTAAACTTGCGAGGATGACAACTGAAAGGCTTTGAATGTCATTAATTAATTAATCTGAGTAAGATCACAGGCCTCAAGATCTACATCAAAGAAAGTAGCTTCACTTTCATTTTGCCTGCGGCATTGGGGAGCAAGATGCAGCAATGAGAAAGGGCTTTCTTGCTGGTGGCTTTTTGGGCTTAAAAGAGACGCCTATTGAAGCGTAGGAGCCATAGATTTGCACATACAATCAATGAGGGCAGGGAAGAAAGACATGGGGATCACTAATTTAATGGTGGTTACATGTTGGAGACATCAACGTTGTTGTTTAGATTGTCAATGCGCTGCAATGCACCTTTCATCAGGCACCAAAGGCTGATGAAATCATCGCTGACCTGCTGGATCGCATACATAAAAAAAAGAAAAACATCTGTTTGGGCTTTAAATGAGGTTAGTTGTTTTACATTTATATGACACTGGAAGTCTTTGCTGATCCTGCAAAGACCTCCAGCTTTGCAGAATGTCTTTGCACTTCATTTTCTCAACCTTCACATTCCCAGAAGGAAATGGCATATGCTCTTCTTAATAATAATCTTTATCACATACCTGTAAAATTTTGCCGTTACGAAACATGGCGCTCGGTTTACCATCTGTTTTGTACCCACGTCGACCTTATCAACCACACAACTCCTTTGGCTGCCAGCTGCTCATTGGCTGAGAGCCATAGATACACTATTATAATCCATGAACATCCAACAGTATGACTACATACTTTTCCAGCTACACTCCTGATAATCTAACACACCAGAAATAGGGATACTTTCTCCACTCAATAATAAGAACTTCTGTTTAAAAACAAAAGTTTGTTGATGAATAAGATGACAAACATGGATATGAGATATCAGTGTGCCGTATGAGGAGCAAGCTGTCACTTGGTTGTCGCTCAGAACTGTAATGCTTCAGTGAAATTGATGATTTATAATGTTTCTCTATAGACTCCATCCTAATTCACTGCTACTAGCCCAGACTGCATCATGATTAATCCATCATCAATAACTCGAGCTTCAAATTAAAAGTTTCCATCTGTGTTCAGACATGTTTTGTGATATTGACTTTTGCATTTTCACATTACATAGAGCAAATCTAGTACAATATAAATTTGTATGGTTTACCCGATTAAAAAGATTAAAAAAGGAGAACACGGCACACTTTTTCTAGAGCTCCCACATAACTATTGTACAATGTTTCGACCCAGGGACTTAAAGAAAATCTTGTGATGAATTTAAACAAGTGATGAATTTAAACTCACCAACAATGGCTGAACTTCTTCAGCACCTCCACGCCCACTAGCTACTCCTAAGAAGAAATTTTGTTTACTGATGTCACCTTGCTTGATTGAAGTCAAAATTCAAGCAGTTTACCTCAGTTGCCTTCCCTCATTTGCGGCCACCAATGTGCAAAATCGTCTAGTGCAGAGTTGTAGAGCTACACAATATGAAGAACTTTGTTTTAAATGTCAGATTTAGATATCTGAGGTTACAAACTGGGTTTAGCAGATATTTCCATTTATTCAACAACATCTTTACAAAGTGCATGCCATGACTACTATATCATGAGAGATATAGCTTAAAGCCCCTATAAGAAGAATCGTAAGTATTTCAGTTTTCAGATGCGTGATGACTCAAAATCGTATTATCTTTAAGTTTGTCAGTACAAGTGCCGTGCAGTTAAAGATAGTAGTGGTTATGTTTTTTCCTGTGAGGTACAGCAGCCGCACTCAGGACCATTTGGAATTGACTCGACAACTGAGAGTATATTTGCTGCTCAGAAAATCAGAACAAACTCATATAGCTATTTATCTCAAGGCCTCCGGTCGTAATGCTCTGTATCTGAGGGTAAAATGATGCTGATTCTCACCGGACTCGGTTGTTAGCAGCAGATATGGCTGGTTATATGTGCATGTTCCCTCTGGTGACTTTTGTCGCAGGGGATTAAAAACATAAATATGGTAGGGGAATCTAATAACCGTGTGCAGTGAAGGGAGAATATGCATCATCTGCACCTCACAAACACAAAATATCAGCAAGCAGAGCTGCAGCTGTAACCTTGACAATGACAATAAAGGCTATTAAAATGGAAATAATGAAGGTTTTACCCAGCGGGATTATCATGTCTGATCTGTCTGCGGAATACAGGTCTGTCGTACTCATCAGTGGCTGGAATCATAAACCCTATTACAGTGGAGCGGATCACAACGCTACCACAACCTGAGATTGATTACCTCATAAATGTAGTTTACAAAGTATGATATTCAGTTCCAACAAAGGCCAACCATGCTAACACAAGGTTCAGAGGGGAATTTGAACGCACATTACAGTTGCTACCATAAGCATGTTTGCCATTTTCAGTGACAATTTTCCTTGTCCACATGGCAGCCATATTTGATTGATGTCATACTCAAGATGAGAAGACAACATATCCGGCAGTGAAGCAGATGTAAACAGGATCAAAATCAACCAGTTGTTGGACAAAATATAAACCACAATTATCAAATTATTCAAGGAAGTGCCACTAAGGATATAAAGCAGAATGTTTTAATTTTACTAATATTAAAAATAAAGGCTGCTAATGTTGCCAATTAATAAGAATTAGACCTAGTTGGTTTGGAGATAAATGTAACAACATGAATAATGTTGCTACTTACTACTACATTATGTATAATCAGCTAACATTGTGTATAGATGAACCACTGGTGTTCGCAGCTCTTATCTTCAACATCACGGATGTTGCCTTCAATCCAATTGCTGTAGCCTTTGATTTGAACCTTCTTGGGTAATTTCGCCTCCAGCTCCGCTCGTCTCTGAATGATATCAAAGGATAATACTGGTGGATTGTTTTTTCCTCCCATGCTAAGTATGACATAAATCAAATATGGCCAGCGTATGAATAAAGGGAATGTAATTTGCATTTCGGTAAACTCCTTCAATAGAGCTTGTTGACATCATGCTTGGCCAGGCTCATTCTGCTTGTAGAACTACCAACAGGCTATTTCAGAATGGATAATGGAAATTGAAGCTGATATCAATGATTTGCTGTGTGTGTGTGTGTGTGTGTGTGTGTGTGTGTGTGTACACAGTGTATGTGCAAGATAGATGAAATTTCTGCATCGGTTTCTGCGGTTTCCCAGCTGCCGATCGGTGGGAAGTGTACGTTAAGCACGCAGTAAGACAGCGCCCACTGCCCAAATATAGTTCTACTGAGGACAAGGCTAAGGATGCATGACAGGGGATACAGAGAGGTCTTGGCAGACTCTCCGGTCGAATCAATACAAATGAAGATGTCCTTTTGAAATAGGGCAGCGGGCCTCAGCTCCTTCCTGTTTTGGCTCCGCCGCCGGATCAATCTGAGGGGTCGTTTGGAAGGCAGGTCCACAAACACAAGTCACTTAAGCATAAAAACTGACGCTGGCTATGTTCCATTCCAGAGATTTGTCCGTTCCACGCTGCCCTCGCTCACTGGCCCTCACAGATCTTAGGTGATTGGACATAAACCCTTCCTGCTTTATACCTTGTTATTTACACTCAGTAATTCTATTAGATCTCTAGAGGTGGGAGGGAGGAAACATGCGTGTGTCTGTGTGTGTGTGTGTGTTTGTGTGTGTGTAGCGATTTGGGTGTGTGTAGGGTGTGTTTCTTAAGCCTTACTTCTCTGTCTGCCAGTAGAGTGAGTAATGTAATGATGAATGATACACGCATTTAATTAGGTACATCAGCTTTAATAGCGGTAAATATTAAAGTTAAAGGACCTATATGTAACAATGACACCCAGTGTTTAAAATGGGTACTGCAGTCCAAATTCAAAATATTGGAGAGAGTTGTCTCCCCCCGCCCCCTCCTCCCCAGACTCGAAGCTCACACGGGTTGCCAGGTGAAAACAGAAAGAAAACAGACGTAGTTTCCATTTTCATAGATTGAAGAGCGTGAAGCTAATCAGTATGGTAGATAGTGGTAACATGGAAGACAGGACTCTGACTGCTGGAACTTCTGCACCAAAACAAAACAAGAAGCCTATAACAGATGAGGCTAAAAGAGCTAAGAGGGAGAAGGAGACACCCGAAGCTCCCGGGAGCCCCGCGGATCGTTCGGCTTGAAGTTCCCGTTCCCCGGCCCCCTGCAACACGGCAGACCGGAGAGTCCGGTCAGGCTCCTGTACAGCTACTAAGCTACGGTATGTAACCTAGCCTAGCAAATTAGCTTCACTTTGTCGCTACATAGCCAGCTGCCGACAGAGAGTGGGGGTACAGAAGGGAATGAAACTATCATAGTGACTTACATTTGTCAGCAGACCATGGTGTTCCTCATATCCAGTGTGTGTGCAGGTTGTAATCGCGTTGTTTAGTCCGCATTTGGCGTCTGGTTCCGACGTCCTGTGTCCGGTTCATGTGTCCTGTCTTCTGCCAGCTTGATCGGCCGTAATCGCCACATTTAATACAACTCCATACTCCGATTGTGTTACTTGATTTGTGTTTAGTCAAGTTTGTTAGCGGTAGCATTTTCCATTAGCTGCAGCTCGTAGCATCAGAATAGTAAATGTTGGATAAGATATGTTCACAGTCTCCATCTTTCAAATGCATCTCCAATATTTTGCCGTATTTTACCACGGCTCCGGTCATGGAGCTTTTTCGAAAGAGGACGAGGCTTTTTAGGTCGGGTAGAATCCATCTCACTTGATCCAGTTCGTTTGCTTGCTTCCATGGCTGCAGCACGCTGTGTTTGCGTGCCAATTTGTTTCATATCTGGCAACCCGGGGTGTCGAAATGGGCAGTGGGCGGGATCACAGACCAAAACACAAACAGACGTTCCGCTCCGGAACAGAAATTTCAAAGGAGAACATACTGGCTGTAGCATTGTTGTCGGAGAAGCCAGTATTTCAACTTAGCATGTTTCCTTAATCTCTGATGACATATCATGGTCATTTTATGATTTAGTACAGTAAATATATTACATATTGGTCCTTTAATATCAGTTTGAGTTTGGATTAGATGAACTATCACAAGAGGGTATAACGCAGTGGCCAATGGCTAAATAAGTGTGCAAGGCAACAGCAACTGTAAAATATCACAAAGTTTATTCTGTTGTGTTTATTCAGCTATGAGAAACGAGCGCCTAGCTGGCAGTTCATTTATATTGTTTCATTGTTTTTCTTTGTCTCAATTACGTACTATCCAATTATTATTCCAAGTACGCCTACTTAAAGAAGAGAACACCTCTATTTATAAATTCATCTAAGTTGTTGTTGTGGCCTGGACAGCCCAATCAGTATTTGTGAGCATGAACAACTCTCTTTAAAATAGAAATTACTCCAATCTCATATCAGATCACATCAATTTATGGGAACTGCTCTTCTGGCATTCTTTGCATAATAAATGTATAACAAGTGCAGGCAGTTAATTTGTTAGCAATTTAGTAGATCATATTTGTTATGGGGTTGTTTTGCTGTTGGTATGTGTGGGTGATGTGGTTTGTTTTTAAGCTATTATATGACAAAGAAATCTCTCCACAGGGACCAATAAAGTGCATCTTATCTCATCTCATTATCTACTCTGAGACTTTGTGAATTCACACAATGATTGTCTGAACCCAACGCCCAAGTGAGGCTCCTGTTATGAGTGCAATGAGTAGCCTACCAAAGCAGGAGATGTAATCTCCAGAAAATCTAACTACTGTTGATGTCTTCTTTTCCATCTTTTAGTCCAGTTATTTCTCTTTGGCTGGGATTCAGATTCAATCTGGATCTCAAATGAGGAGTTTTGTTTTGTGTCCAGGAACTCATACTCATTAAAACATATAGTTAATCTTGTCACACGGTGACTCATTAGCTGTAGGCCTGCAGCCTATTTGGGTCCCAGTCCATATGTTAAGAAACTGTTTCTACAGAGCTGATATATATAGGAGATACAGTATATACAGTAGGTGTGACAGCACAGTTTATAGGAGGCAGGACAAGTTTTTTTTTTTCTTGTTTCTGTCTATGAGAGACAGCGGGGAATGTTCACTAATACAGACTGGGCTTTTCTAGAGCATAAGAGCAACACACAAAGCTAAAAAATCAGTATTATCCCCCTTTAAAGCCCTTGTCAACTAGAGACAAGAAATACTCCATCAAGCTTCAGGGAACTGTAATACTCCCACACAGGCTGTGCAGTATTGAATAACAGCCTGATTTAAGTGCCCATCACTGTCCTAATTGGTTTCCTCTGGCTGCATGTCTACTCTGCTTTCTCAATCTCTCTCTCTCTAACTTTCTTACCATCTCCCTATCTGTCTCTCTCCCTGAGGAATCAGACACATCTTCCCCCTCTCCTGCTCCTCTCTCCGTTACGTACCGACTCGGTTTTATATATCTGGCTTGCCCTCCCTCCGCAATGACTTTGATTAAAGGAGAGCCAGGTACCACTTACATTGATCAGCACTCACTCGGCTCCTTTTGACCACAGGAAGGCATTAGCCAAGCGTTCCAAGGACATATTTTATTTTGACGCCTGGTTTAATCATCCCAGTCGATGTCCCGATGGAATCCTGTCCCGTATTGATTGTGGTAAAACTCAACAGTAAACTCCCTGGCCAAAATCGTGCCACCAACGGCAAAGGAAGCCAAGATATGGTTCTGTCAGTGCACACACTCTTTGGAATATCAGTGTGACTCTGTTACCAAATCAATATGTACCAATCCATGAATTAAAGGGGTGTGCAACATAAAAATAGATATAAAAATAGATATACTGTATATAGATAGATAGATAAATAAATAAAATATAAATAAATACAGCATATGTAAGGTAAGATTTTGTCCCACCGTCAAACCTGTTATGTTATGTAAAGTTCTATTAGGGTAAAAAAGGTGATTGCAACAGTTCCCTGTATAATTTTCTGGGCAAGTGTATACATTACATGATATAGTGCTGATATCAGAATCAGAATCACTTCATTTGCCAAGTACAGCTTCAATTTCCACCTTTACCACGGCTTAGGATGTCCTTACATTCCCTTAGGAGATAAGACATATCTTCATATTTTACATATAAATTTAAAATGTGAAAATATATGAATTACGGCATGTATGAGGGTGTGCAAAATAACAGCAGGAATTTCTCTTGGGGACATCGGGGCATGTACAGCTCATGTAGCAACATAAGTACACACCGGTGCACATGTTGCAGGGACAGCAGGCCCTTACATCTGCAAGGGGACAGCATGTGATTAACAACAGACAGTAGACAATACATATCGTACAGTATATAAAGTCACCATCCTGTCACTGTGTGTATTGAGGCAGCGTGGCATACAGTGTGGAACAATGAAATAAAGCTCACTCAAGTGTAAAACCTCAAATAACTCCCGTTCATTGTCAATGGAGCAGCTGCAGGCTGTTTTGCAGAAATAACTATATGCTAAGCAACAATAACCTGAGGTGCATTGTAAATGTTTCGCTTTAGTTGTCACAGATAATACAAAAATACATTTATCAAAACATTCCTGGGCCATTAGTTCTATTTTGTTTTTTTCTTATAATATTAGTTACTCCATTTGTGTAGCTAGCGGCATCCAGATGGTTCCACCTGTGGCAGGTACAGGTTTTTTTTTTGCAATCATGGCCACCCAACAGTATACAGTATATAACCTAGGTGATTTGTAGGCAGAGCCGGTCCTGGCCTCCCTGGGGCCCTAAGCAAAATTCTGCTAAGGGGCCCTCCTACCTGACCCGTGAGCCATGTAAACCATTTGCCATTGCCACACAGTTACACCTGACACCCCAGTGCTCCCACTACAATCCTCCCTCCTTTAAAACAGTTTGCTCCATCTGTCGGTCTAAGAATAAGTAGACCTATACAGAACAGAATGAGGTATAAACAAACAATATTTATTGAATAGAATATTTGCTATAGAATCTTAAGATAAGTGAATATTAACATTAACATAAATAAGAAATTGTAGAAAATATAAAATGTAGAAAATAATAAAATATAACACTGAGCTTTGGCTCTGTTTCCTGGTAATTAGCCCAGTCCTCACAATATTATACAATTAGCTTTGGCTATACAATGTAAACATAAGCCTATAGGCTATGGCTGCAGCTTTATGTCTCAAAATAGTAAAATAAAACCTATACAGCTGTGTGATTAGTTTCATTTTGTGCACGCGCATATAAACGCATGTTCACGCGCGACGCGGTTATCTTTTCTGAGCTGCAGTCTATAAACACCGTTGCCCGTAGGCGTTTATCAAACGTAATAAATAGTTGTATTTCACTCTCACTTTTGTCAGGCACAAAGTCACAGAACAGCCCTGGAAGTGGCTGGCAAGCAAGCAAGACACACACAGACCAAGAGATGCACTGCCCAGCTAGGTTAGCAAGACAGACAGACTAGAGAGAGATGCACTACAGGCTAGCACATCAACTTAACGTTACTGTTATTTGCTGCCATCAAACTTGGATAGGAGAGAATACAAGTTTACCTGATTGCTGTTCCTGCAATTCACTCTCATGGTGTTTTTTTTTCCTCTTTTCGTGACCAGAAGGATAGTTCCTCTTCATCCTCTCATCGAAGTTGTAAACATTAACACACGCTTTGACACAAGGGGGAGGCGGGGCCCATGCGTAATTTGCGGAGCCCTACGCAAAAAAAAAAATTTCAAGCGCTCTTGGGGGCCCTAAGCAGGCGCTTAGTTCACTTATGCGTCGGGCCGGCCCTGTTTATAGGCTTTTAACAATGGGTCCTTACCATGAGTGTCTGCGTTTACGTGGAGTGAATACAGGCCTCAAAATATAGATTGATGATATTTCTTATATTGATTTTATTAAATCAATTTTATTAAAGCAGAATACCTGTGTCATTTAGAGTTACAGCCCATTTACTTCTGTCTGCATCTAGTTGACATTTCCGTCAATCATTTTCCAATGTATGTAATTCGATTTCTTAACATTATCTAATTTTTCATCATTTTTAAACAACAAACATTATCTGTCAAACCCAACTGACATGTTTTTTTAGGGATTATTTCCTGGCAGAGACTTCCATTTCTAGTATCTAGAGTATCAGGTGATTGAGTGAGTGTCAGTGACAGTAAGCAGAGCATAATTTAATGTGAAATATGAATGAATGAAAGAATGAATTAATTAATATAAATGTGAAATAACGATAGAACAGAGAAACATTGATAAAACCAAATAAAGGCTTCATGTTTAGCATTATGAATTATCTACCATGGGAAATTTTCAAGTCTGTGGAAGTTGTTTTTCATACAAGAATGAATGGCAGTTTTTTTTTCTTCTTTTTGTTTGATTATACTGTATATTTATTCTCTTCTCTTGTCTGTGTGTCTTCTTGAGCTTTGTTTTGCTTTGTTTCCTTCCTGTCGGTATGTGTAGGGGGAGGCTGTGGGAGAGTATAGTTTAATATTGATTGAAAGCTTGTAATTGTAACTCTGATTGGAAATGCCCTTGAATATAATGTTGGGGGGAAAAAAGAATGAATGGCAGCAAATGGCTCCTTGTGAATGTAGGAAAATGAGCCGTGATATCGTTCGGTAACATTGTAACCTTGGTTCTCTGAGTGAAGAGACTATCTCTCCACACAGTTACATATTCCATATGTACGGGGACTGACCCCACTGGGGCAGTTGACGTGGATATCTCTTTAAGACACACCAACTATGTGGCCCATGCACGGGTATATTAAGCCCAGGTGTGCATGTATTCACTGATTAAAATTGATTGGAACGGTTCCCGTGCGGCCTTGCCCTGGAGAGATAGTCTCTTCACTCAGAGAACCAAGGTTACAATGTAACCGAACGTTCTCTATTGTATCGAGACTATCTCTCCACACAGTTACATATTCCATATGTACGGGGACCCTGTGAGACACACTGCGAGGAGACCAAGGAGACAGAGCAGATGTAGCTCCTCAAGCATTCCCCAGAGATCCCTGACCCTGGTATTCGAATGAGACGTCCCCACCACCAGAGTGCTCTAAACAGTGCGTGTCAAAACGAAACCCCCTGTGAAACACTATATACAAATATACACCTTACACATTCATTGGCTAGTGACACTGCCAGACGTTGTGTATCACTGCCCTATGCTTAGGTGCCAGACGCAGCCTTAAGCATGACCAACCCTGCAAGACGCAAAGGTTGGGTGTGAAAGGATAGAGGCCGCTCAGATGGCCTGCCCCCTGCTAGGTCAACTGACAAGGATACAAGACATCTCCCTGGCCGGGCCAAGACGGGCCCACTGGCACAGGGGCACAGTGAATATGTCGTCTATTGCGTAGTGGCACCCAGCACCCGTTCCCCAAAGGAGGTGCCACATTCAAGCAATAAAATCTGGCAAAAGTAGATGGACATGACCATGTAGCAGCCGCACAAATCTCCGAGAGGGTGGCGCCTCGCCACAAGGTCCAGGAGGTTGCTACACCCCGCGTGGAGTGCGCCCTCACTCCCACTGGTGCCGGTGCACCAGTTCCTTTGTACGCCTGCTGAATTGTTTCCACAACCCAATGAGACAGCCTAGATTTAGACACTGGCTGACCCAGGCACTGGGACTTAAAGCAAACAAACAACTGGTCTGTTTTCCTGAATGCCTCTGTTCGCTGAATGTAGACCTTCAGGGCTCTGACTGGGCATAACCATGACCCTTCTTGATCCTCCTCACCCTCTTCCTGGGCGGGGCGGAGGGATCGCAACTCCACTGATTGATTCAGATGAAAGTCCAAGAGCACCTTCGGCAGGAATGCTGGATTCGCAAGATTACTCCTGCATCATCTGGCAGGAATCGACAGCAGCTCTCGTGCGTCGACAGAGCCTGTAGCTCTCCCACTCTTTTAGCTGATGTCACTGCTATGAGGAATGCAACCTTGAGTGACAACCACTTAATGTTCACCGACTCCAGGGGCTCGAAGGGCTCCTGTCGTAAGGCCGCCAGCACATGACCTAAGTCCCATGTTGGGATGGCCAACCTCCTGCTGCACGGTGTAAGCCTCTGAGCTCCTTTCAGAAACTGTGAGATGAGGCTGCAGTCGCCCTCGGCAAGCCTATTACTGCCAACACAAGCGGCCTTGATTGCTGCCACCATGCCCCTAAGGATTGAAGGTGATTTACCTGCCTCAAGTAGCCCCTGCAGATACTGGAGCATCTCTGGAGCTGTACATGTCAGTGCATCAACTTGGTTAGCCCTGCACCATGACACAGAGTTCCCAGCGATATGAATATGCTGCTCTCGTTGATGGTGCTCGAGCACCCTGCATGGTCTGAACTGACTGCGCGAGCCCCATGCCTAACAGATTGGCCCTCTCAGGGGCCAATCTCTCCATGGAGAAGTACAGTGGGCAGTGTGCGTTGTCTCTGGACGCGAACAGGTCGGCCACTGCCCTGCCAAAGCGACGCCAGATTTCCTCGACCACCTCCGGGTGCAGTCTCCATTCCCCTGGGCACGGGCCTCCCCTGGAGAGCAGGTCTGCCCCCTGGTTCACCTGCTCGGGCACATGCATGGCTCTGAGTGACAGAAATCGTGTGCATGCCCATGTCCACAGCCTGTGTGCCATCTTGCAAAGGCATGGGGAGCCCAAGCCCCCTTGCTTGTTGACATATGCTGCTGCCACCGTGCTGCCTGTTCTCACAAGCATGTGACGGCCCTGCAGACTCGGTACAAAGTGCCAAAGGGCCAGGTGAATGGCCCTCAGCTCTAGGGCATTGATATGCTGGCCCTTCCAGGAGACACTCCAGCCCCCACTGGTCATCGTGGATTGTGCCCTATCCCTCCAGGGATGCATCCGCAGAGACCACCTGGTGACGCAGCACTGGACCAAGCATACTTCCCTTTGAAATGTTGGCTGGGGTCTTCCACCACGTGAGGGCCACACGCAGCCTCCTGGTGACCAGCACTGTGGCCTGCAGGTGTCTCTGTGGGCATAGCCCCAGGCGCAAGAGACACCTCTGTACCGGACGCATGTGCAGAAGAGCCAATGGCACCACTTGTATTGATGCCGCCATAAGGCCCAAGAGGCGTAGACAAAGCCTCCAAGTAACCTTGGTTCCCAGCCGAAAATGGCAGCTTTTGAGGGATTCTTCCTCTCCTGTGTCAATGTTACCAACCCAGCCCTGGCATCCAACCACATGCCTAGAAACTGGGTGGTCTGTGCGGGCTGCAGCCTGCACTTTTTTGTGTTGATGCGCAGCCCCAGACTCTGGATGTGTGCCAACAACACCAATACATGGCAATGACACTGCTCCTCTGTCTGAGCACATATCAACCAATCGTCGAGGTAGTTCAGTATCCTGAGACCCTGCTGCCGCAGAGGCCCCAAGACCGCATCCATACACCTGGTGAAGGTGTGGGGGGCTAGTGAGATGCCGAAAGGGTGAACACAGAATTCGAAGGTTTTGCCCTCGAAGGCAAACCTGAGAAATCTCCTGTGCACTTCCCAGATTGGTATTTGGAAATAGGCATCCTTGAGGTCGACCGTTGCAAACCAATCGCCTACAAGGATAGCCTGCTTCACCCTTGGCACGGTTAACATCTTGCACTTCAGAGGCCTGAGGAACTTGTTTAGTCCCCTGAGGTCTAAAATTGGCCTGAGAGTTCTGTCCCGCTTCGGGATAAGGAAATATCGGGAATAAAACCCTGCCTGCCGATTTTCCTGCCCCACCTCCCTGATGGCCTTCTTTGCCAGGAGAGTGGAGATGTCCGAGCGCAAAGCCTCTCTGTGCTGAAGGTCTGCAATGATCGAGAACACAGCCAACTTTGTCACAGGAGGGGCGCTCATAAACCGTAAATGATACCCCTGGGTCATTGTTGAAACAACCCAGGGGTCTGCCCCCAGGGCTTCCCATGATGTGCGAAACCCCCGAGGGCAGGGGCAGGCTGGGGGTGATGTCATGTCAGGACTGAGGCGAGGGCTGGGGTGGCCCCTGGCCACCACTGCCTCGTCTACCCCGTTTAGACCTGCCCCACCGTGATGCATCTAGCCAGCCCCTCAGATCCCCCTGACTCCAGGTAGGCTGTGGTTGCTTAGGCTGATGTGGCAGAGGCCAGCGCCATTCCTGGCTCCGCCTTAAAGTACCTGACACCTTGCGAGCACAGCGGCGAGCTTCCTGTGCCTGCTGAAGCATCTTAGTAGCATCAGGCCCAAACATGGCAGACGGCTCTATAGGTAACCTCAGTGGACACGCCCTGTCCTCTGGCTGCAGCATGGACTGTGACAGCCACAGGTGGTGCCTAACTCCCCAAAGTCCTGACATGGCCTTGCCAGCTGCCTCTGCCTGCTCTCTCATTAGTTTAGGGAGAAGTGAGGAGACCTGTTGCAACTCTGTTAGCAGTTCTGCACCACACTCTTCCTTCAGCTGCTGGGTCAGATGGCGTTGGTAAAGAGCCAATATGGCCCCTGTGTTAGCCAGCTGGGCCTGGACCGCCATAGCACCATGCATCTTAGTCAACAAGGCATCCATCATTTTGCAGTTCTTGCTTGGGCAACTACTCTTCCCAAGGACTGACTTAGATGGAGACACCAAGGCTGCCAAAGCCTGGTCCATAGGAGGTAACGGCCCACAGCCTATCCTCTCCCGATTGTGAACCGACGCCAAGCATCTACAGAGCCCAGACCAGCGACCAGCACCTGACGGTGTCTGAAACTGCTTTCAGACCACCTCCTCAGAGTCAGAAAGAAGAGGCATCAGGAAGCGTGTGGACCGACCCCCAGCCTCATCATCAAAGCAGGAGGGGGCGGGCCCCTGATCAGACGGCAGTTCAATATTCAAAGCTGCAGCCGCCCTACTAACAATCTCTTGAAGGAGAGGTGACTGCTGCTCACGTTCCTCCATGACTGTCTCCTGCTGCCCCAAAGGGAACACATCATCCTCATCTGAGGGCCCTAGGTTGAAAACATCAACCTCCCTCTCTGACTCAGAGGAAGAGAGGTGGTGGTCAACTACTTGACCACCAAATGATTCTATGGCAGGGGGCCCAGGAGCAGGAGGTTTACTAGTTGTTGCATGAAGCCCATGTGATACAAATCGCTCACCCCCCATTGAGCTTATTGTAATAGTGGAGGGTGGGGGGGCACCCTTGCATGCCACACCCCGCACTGCTGGAGCCGCAGTCCTGGGGCGCTTGGCCGACTGCGGTCCTTGAGCAGGAGTGGGCGGCCATTTACCCCCAAACAAAACTCTTTGTCTTGCTGACATACAAAAACAGCTCATGCATGAAGCTGGATTATCCCTAGCTGTCAGTGCATGCTCTAGTACTCCTAAACAGAGCACACAATATTCATGTCCATCCTCCACAGGCATTTTTACACTGCAGCCCATGCAGGGAGGTCCCTCCCGGCTTGCCATACTGACGTCACCAAGAAGACCAGGAAGTGCACTCACACGCCGTGCCTTATGTTTGTAGCATTAGCGACTAACTGTTGCTACGTTGCTTGGACACAGCAGCGAGAACCCCCACGCTATTCCCACCTACTTGGTCGGTTTCGATAGTGGACAATGTGTTTTGTGTGTTTGTTGTACACAAGGGAGAATGCGCGGATGCGTAAGCCGGATGATCACAGCAATACACCTCGCGACGCTCCCGTACTACACCGGGCAGAGAGGGACGCCACACTACCCCCGCCAACTAGGTCAGCTTCAGTAGTGGGCTATACCTAGGCGCGTTAGCAGAGCTAATCATGCAATACGCCGTACAGTACCCCTCTCAATTTCTTTATCAAAAATGAAGAAAGGCAAACCAGCTATCCCGAGAGGGGCCCGAAGACCAACTCTCTTACACAACGGTTAGTGGATATTTCGCTAATCTTCCTTCCCAAACTTAAAGTTTTAAACGTTGTGTCTTCTCTCACGTCTCCTACTCCTACAGTGGAAATCAATGAATCAGTGAATACATGCACACCTGGGCTTAATATACCTGTGCATGGGCCACGTGTTGTGTCTTAAAGAGATATCCACGTCAACTGCCCCAGTGGGTCAGTCCCCGTACATATGGAATATGTAACTGTGTGGAGAGATAGTCTCGATACGATAGAGAACTCCGATTACACTGATTGTGTGCGGACAGACTTTAAGTGCAAACTTAAAAAAACACCTTATTATCCTTTAAATACAATATAAGATAAGGTGAAACTTGAAAGATCCCTGTGGGGAAATTGGGTCGCTGCAGCAGCAAATAGTAATAGGATAAAGAAAATAGAATCTAAATAAAAATAGAGAAAAGAGGGATATTCAGACATATTACAACCAACAATTACAGTACAACCTTGGAACATATAAAGTAAAAATGTATGCTTGAAAAATATGAAAATATGTCATTACAGCACTATCAGGGTGTGCAAAATAACAGCAGTGGAACATACTGTAAATACAATTTAAATGTCTGTTCCGAGCTGTTTTTTCCTCATGCTTGAGTATGAAAGAAGATTACAAGAAAAATCTATTTTGTACTGTAAATTAGAATCGCTGCCTTGTGCAGAGATACTCATTGTTTAAACATTGTTGTTGGAAGGCTAATGCTGAGTAATGGCCTGTCTTATTTTGTAGATGCTGGTCTTTCCAGCCACTGTTTCTTTTTTGTGTTTGCTCATGTCCTATTGTAAGATTAAAAAGTAACCACTTCCCACAGTTTGATGGACTTTAAATAATTGCGGCTCTCCTTAAGTAGTCTGACTTTACATATTTCATTGAAGTGAGATTTCCTAAGCATGTGCGCATAGAGCTCTAGGCTCTATTTTAAAGAATACAGTGAAGGTAACGGTGGCAGTGCTCACAAAAGTTATTTGTTTTTGTTTTTTTCATACTTATATTCATCTTTCAACCTTTTTGAAATAGTTGATCTAATTTTATCCCCTGTTTAAATGACAGATAGGATGCACAGGTATGGCAGGTCTACAGTATATGGAATACCAACTGAGAGCTAATTGTTGACATTTTAGGACTGAGGCAAATTGTTTTAGATGTGTGGTCTATCTACAGTTCTGAACATGATTCATGATGTATTGATGTTGTACAAACTGAAATGAAATTGATAATCTCTTCCTTCAAATCCATATAACCAGGGTCAGTGGAAAGTGCTTTCAGTACATTAACAGAATACCTCTGCTACATAAATGTATAACAGTAAATTGTCACCAAACAGCCCATAATAGGTACAAAACTGAACAGATGCCACACTATAGTGCAAAACAGCAAAAGGTGCGAGATGAGCAGGTGATGTCCCCTGCATCAAATAATAAATGCAGACGTTGCACATAAGAATACATACGTGCAAGATTATATGGATTATATGGACACTTAAAAGTGGCAACAGGCATATATGATGGCAAGGTTTCCAGCAGAGCTGTCAGCCATAATTATAACTGTATACTCCATAATATCCAAAGCACTATTTTACAGTGAAACCCTGCCTATCAAATGGGATTATCCATGATCGTATCCACATTATGGTCAATTAAGTCACATGCGCCTTGTCTCTGTGTGTGAGGATCTCCTGCTGGCGTTAGCATGCGCATCTTTTGCCAGTCTTACATCAGGCCTCATACTCCATAGCTCAAATTTCACAAATATCCGCAAATGAAGGCAAGCACTGCACTTTCAACACTAATCTCCTTCCTGCTCCACTTTGTGATGCAGCAGTTGAATATTTTGTTGGTGTTTTCGATCATCTAAGATTACAAATTCTAATTCAGTCCGGAGATGTTCCAGCTCTCTGACACATTTTGATTAAAGTGGCATTAAGTAATCTAAGTCTTTAATCGACCTATATCAGCGAACAAGGAATTGCAATAGCATCGACAGGTCTTTGGCACAGCTTACGGTGGCCTGTAATAGACATAAATAATAAAGTCACATTTTCACAATAGAGACGAGTAAACTAGCTTATTAGAGCTAGAGAGATCCAACAGAAACCTCTATTGAAGAGGGAATATATCACCATGCAAATTACTGTAATAATAATACTGCTTTGTCATTTCTCTCAGGGAGTTTTTGTTCCAAAATCCAGACCAGAGGCCAGAAAGTGAGTTTTGAAAGCCAGAAATCTCTGCACTTGGCAAAGTAATCATCGAGTCATTGGTATTGATTAACAACCCTATCAAACCCCTGCAGATATATTATGGCCACTTTGTGCTATGGGATATTAAAATCGTACTTATTGCTCCTTTATTTATTTATTTTCCTATTTTTTTCCTGATGTTTCCCAAGTAAGGTTAAATACTATTTTGGGGAGCGAACTGTTTGACAGTTTCTCCCCCTCTAAACCCATATCCATTCCCTGTCAAGGAGAGATGATATGATGGAAATATGTCACAAATTGTTTATTTCTATTTTGTGTCAAGTTGGAGCTGGAGATGCACCATTTGATTGTTGTTTATACTGTTGTTTTCAGACTGGAACCAAGCTGCGACTCAAAAGGCCAATCTCCTTGAGACTAAAAGATGGCAGCTCTGGTTCTTCACTGGTTCTCACAATCTCTTTGAGCTCTGGAAGAAAAGTGCAATCTGTTTCGATGATTACCCACCAGCTCACAACAAACTGCCAACACTGAAACGCTAGTGGTGTCTAACCTCTATTTTACAGCAGCTTTACTCGAAAATGTTTTGTGACACCTTTAAACGAATAAAGAAATAGTACTCTAAAGTTCCTTTGAGATTCAAGCCGGTTCTGTTTTGGTGACAGCACTCAGGTTTTTGTCTATTACAGTACATAAAGATAGCAGTGTAATACCCAGCTAAGCTCTGCTCCATGAAACGCCTCAATAATGTTTACATGAGCTGTGGAAATGAAATGCCATACGACCCGTTAAATGTTTGTAATACTACCTGTCATGTCAGTGAAATGGTAAACCTGTGGCTTCTGCTCGCTTCATTCCCACGAAGACACCCTCAAATTTTACAAACAGGTCCCTGTGTTTTGACAGTTTACTGTTACAATGTTGGTACTGCCACCTCACATTAATGTGACTCATGTCTTACCTTAGAAAATAGTAAATAAATATACTTTTTGCTACTACTTTTGAGCTAAATTTGCTTCCTGAAATACCAATACCAGGAATTATGACCGGCGTTAATGTATTTCTGACCGGCGTTAATGTATTATCAAGAAAATAATATTTATCTGTTTATAACTACCAGGAAACATGTTCACTTTAACATTTCTTCAGAGCAACACTCAGCAACATGCAGGAAAAGTCACTAGTCTACGCTATGGGACCATATATTTAATTCCAGTTAAGTGGATGTGGGGCTCTAAAATATTCCATTTATATTCATTTGCATGTCACAGTAGATCTGTTTCAGTGTGATCTTGGTGGGCTGCGGCGTCTCCAGTGCAGCGCGTCATAACAACCCAGCTGATGTCATCAGCCGGAGTGGATTGGCTTGAGCAGATTTTCTCTGCATTCGTTGTAAATTGTGGCTGTCACCGGCTGCTTAAAGAGGAGATTCGCTAACTGTTTGCTCACAAGCTCGTTTCAGTGCCGATGTCACGGTGTTTCTCGTGTTTACTGGGCGTTAGACGTCAACCGATACGACCCAGCTGTGAATTTTTTGTGATACTCTATTGATCCCCTGAAGAGTTTTGCCTTTTTTCCCCCTCCATCTCCCTTTTCTTTTAGGGATTCAGTGTCTTTAAGCCTTTTCGATTGAAGCACTGTCTTCCTCATTACTATGCAAATTGTCAGAATTGGAAAATCAGGTATTACTGTATGTAAGTCTGTTGTTGCAGTGTTTTACGCACAACAGTACAGTATTCTCATGGTAAATTTACAAGAAATGACATCCCTTCAATAGAGAAATGTTCACCACATTAAAATATTATTTCACTGATTATAACAAACAAAAGAATTTAGCCACAACTAATGCTGAATGAAGGGAAGTCACAGGGGCAACTGCAACATTCTTGGTCGAGTCACATTAAATCACCTTACTGTGCATCAACAAAAATCACTTTCTTTCATGTAATGAGAAACAATTTTTTCTCAAACTTTGAAAAATGTCACCATTGTCCCAAGGATTTCCATCTGTTTAGCATTTGTGGAAGCCACGAATAGGCATAATATGTAGACAAGATTCTGAAATGTCATGAGGTCTCATATTGAGGGCGTGGGTCTTGTGCTGTAATGAATAAATAAACTCCCCCAATGGGTTTCCATTTTAATGACACTGTCCAACCTTTTCATAATACCAAAAAATCATTTCAGAAAGATCAGAATGGTCCGGCTGAATGCCTGTCTGTTTTATTATCATGCAAATGATGATAACCCCTGGAAACAGTGAGCACCATCAGAGATTAAAACAATTACCATTATTGTGAGAGACGGCTACAAATGAAATTGGCAGGACCGCAGCTTTGAAGAGGTGACAAAAAAGAGGTTAGGGGAGGGGGGGGGGGGGGAAGGAGGCAAAGTAGAGCTGTTGAGCCATCTCCATCAGGTAAGTGCTTAAACTCCTGACAGTCTGATTGCAAATGAGGTCTGTGAGCTCCCATGGGCTGTCGTGTGACAAGCTGTCTCTCTGCAGACCGAGCCGGCCTACACGGCTGCCTGGTGATCCCACAGACGGCAGATGCTGCAGCTTTAAGCAACAGCGCCCCCTTTAGGCCACGGTCGGCTCAGGAATCTGTGCCACAAAGCATGTAGGAGGAAGTAAGGCCGATTAGTATTATGTCTATTGAATTGAATTGAACTCCACAGTCCGACTGCGCCCTAGGGGAGAATTTGCAACGTCTCCACTTTCGTCTCCTTCTCTTGAAGCCGAGCCGACAGCCGTGGAGATCTAAACGTGTAGTCTGCATCTTTATACCGACGGCACTCGCTTAGACAGACAGGATGCTGGTTTTGGGATGTAGATTCAGTGTCTACAGTCGTTTGCACATTGTGGGGCATTTCATAGTTCACAGCGTTGTGTTCAAATTCAGGTGATTTTAGAATTTACGTGTTTAAGCTGAAGTGTTCAAGTTAATTCCGTCAACTGTGACGGCACCAAACGTTTAACACCATCATTCACCGAGCTGGTATGCTAATCTATGGCCACTGGCACCACTGAACATCCCAGAATGACAGGTTAATCTAATCAAAGACTGATTTCCAGCCCTTCTTAGACAGACTTGATAAATACAGGATGCCCTTATCGCCGGACCGACAAGGCTCTAACCGGAGAAGAGGCATCTACTAGTGCCGTTCCCTTCTATCTGGAATAGACTGCAGAAGTAAACTGCGTTGAATATTTATGATGAAAAGGTTGCACTCCTAAGGATGCTTCTACATGAAGGACTCGCAATTTCTTTGATGTTACAAAAAGTTCTTTTATTCTTTGATAAGACTGACTTGGCATGCATCTGCTTTACTTGCTGCTTTCTCTTACTCTTCTGAGAGAGCACAAATAAATGAAAGTTTAGACTCAATTGGATTAAAGATTATTTGCTCTTTATGCTTTATGAGCGTGTGACATGGGCAACGTTTTTCTACCCAATCTGCTTTTTCTTATGCTTTACAAAGGGTCAGAGAATAAAAGGTCATTCAGTTTTAATATTGTCTATCTGCCTATATATTATGAGCACTAAGGAAGCCATTTTGATCCAGGAAATAATACTGTGTTCCTCGTTCATATCTATCAGCTAGTATTCCCTATCATATGTTTACTTTATATCATGTTCAATACATTTTCAGGGCTTTACAATCATGTCAGAGGCAGAAATGGAATCCCTTTAACATCCAAGTGCACTAAATATATAAACATCAAGGTCACAAGGTCAGCAGGACTTCACATACTGTACAAAGGGTGCGGTGTGATGCATGTGACAGTCAGTATCACTCTGCAAATATTCATTCAACATGCAATATTCCCTCACATAACAGTCTTACTATTCCCTACCTTAATGAGCCAAGGAGCCCAAAATGGATTTTGTGTCCCAATAGGTGTAAATATCAAAGTGGCATTTTCAAATTCCTAATATCAGAGCAGTTCAGAGACATGAGCCTCGCCTCCTGAGATACTTGTTATGCCTAGTCTGCCAGCACAGCCTGCCCTCCAATGTCCTCTTATTCCCTGTCTCTTTGTGTCTCTCTCTCTCTCTCTCTCTCTCTCTCTCTCTCTCCAGCTTAACGCGGGGAATGCTTAGCGTCTCTCCGAACACCGCTCTAACATAATTCCCCCCAAACATCTCTGTGATTTTGTTCTTTTGCCTTTCATACGAGATTGAAACGCAGACTCCTTGACCCCTTGATTTCAATATCTCATTCATAACGGCCACAGGTCCTTATGGGGAATGGGTATTTATCCACTCCTGGCCTAGAGCCGGGCGATAGCAACACCAAATGGATTTATCTGTCACAGCTACCTATGCCGCGAGTACACTACCTGTGAGAGATGTAGCCTCGCGGTTACCTCTTGCATGAATAATAGGCTGCTAATGCCGCCGCCGCTCGCTTGCTCCTGTCACCGGCGGAGGCGTCGTGCCGCAGCAGGGTCGCACCGCAGGGCAGGAGGGCAAAAAGAGGTGAGGGTGTATCAGGGCAAAGGAGGGGTGGAGGTTTAGATGAGGGTGATGTGTGTGTGTGTGTGTGTGTGTGTGTGCACGTCTTTCTGTATGTGTGTAAGAGAAGCAGGAAAGCGAATAGCCACTTTGCCCATGTAGTTAAAATGACTAATTACAACTCTCAAAGCCCAAACTGAGGTGCCAGATATAGAGTCTAGGCTAGTCCAGTCTAGTCTTGTTTATTTATATAGCCCTTTATCACAGGCAAGTCTCAAAAGACTTTACATACCATCATATACATGTCATATACCATATTACATCATACATATACCAGTCAAAAGTTTGGACACACGCATTTTTCTTTATTTTTACTATTTTTCACATTTTAAATTAATAGTAAAGACATCAAAACTATGACATAACACAAATTGAATTATGCAGTGACCAAAAACATGTTAAACAAATCAAAACTACTGTATCTTATTTTTATTATTATATTTTAGATTCTTTAAAGTCGCCGCCCTTTGCCTTGATGGAAAGGTAATGGCTTTGGAAAGAAATTCATACATGGGCATCAACTTCACTGTTTATATTTATCTAAAAAACACATTTCAAGCATTTAAGCAGAAGCCTTTAGATCAAAATGGCTTTAAGAGAATGAAAAACACAGTACATTCAATCAGGTGTGTCCAAACTTCTGACTGGTAGTGTACATACTAAAAATACTATACACATCATATACATCCTATACTAGGTCATACACATGCTTCATATGCATTGTTTACTACACCATATACATGCTACATCATATACACAAACACACCCCCCGCCTATGGGCAATTTCGAGTCTTCAGTTCACCTGACCTGCATGTCTTTGGAAGCAAAGCTACAGCATTTGTCTTCTAATTAAAGTGTTTTTTTTCCCCCCACACTGTGCTCTGAAATGATGCAGCCAGTTGCCACAAGCTGACCAGTACACTTTACATTTTTTGACACCTCTGAATAGCCAGAATGCTGTTGATGTTACAGAGAAAAGCGCTGGGATCGAGTGAAATCTGAACCTGTCACAAAGTGCGCTGCCCTCTTTCAGGAAAGCTGTAGACAGGTTGAAACGGGGCCTTCGCTTTACCCTCCCGCGAGGTTCCAACCAGTGTTTCACTCATAGATATTTGATGAGCCGACTTCCAAAGCACATCTCAGAATGTTTTATATAGGTGTGTGTGTGTGTGTGTGTGTGTGTGTGTGTGTGTGTGTGAGATTTGGGGGAGATAGTTGCGAGCCGAGGTGTTTGGTCAGGAGAACTTGGGGAAACTTGAGACACTGCAGGGCTCAGGTTGAGGATCTCACTTCTAAGACTGTAGAAAAAAAAAAAAGACATAACAAATCAACTTTAAGGCTATTGCACACCGCCAAGGTTGCAATTCAACTTCAATTCGAGTTAATAAATTGGGGATTTAAAGGAAGGTATTGGTGTTTCTCACTTTTTGTGGCCATTTGTTGCGATTTTATTGCAAGACTTTGTTATGACTTGGATGAGTTCCTTTTCTTGGAATATATATTTTGCGGCTGTAGTCATTATGTGTGAAATCAAAATATACCACTGTAAATTCCAACACAAAACATAGTGCAGTGTCTCTCTTGCACGCTTTCAGCACTTTCTACTCGTCAAGGCACTTGCTGCTAGTTTTCAATATCTCAAAAGAAAAAGGAAGTTTTTCCTCTATTAAAAAATAACACCATAGAGTGTCCAGCAATGGACTTAGGCCTCAGACTGGCAAGGATGAAACTGTAATCAGTTTGAATTGGCAATTGAATTGGGTGGGGGTCGGGTGGGTGGGGGGGGGGGTCTATGTTCAGAGACACAAAAGATTCAGACCTGCAGCTCTTTTCTTTGTATCAGCAAACTAGATCTGCTCTCAATGGATGGTGAAATAAGTCTAGTCAATCTGGTGGTATTTAAAAAACTAAACAATCAATACTACTTTCCAGTCACTATTAGGTAAAACAAGTTGTCCACGGTAGCTCATAGCCTCAGGATAGGTAATGGAAATAGTAGACCTGCAATGGGGCTATGAAGTAGAATTTATGTATGGCATGTCTACAGTAAAAAGAAGCATGGCTGTTAAATCACAACCCAAATGAAAGAGTAACAGAAAGCAACCACGGAATGCATTTTCATCTGTGCTCGGGCGAAAAATAACGATCCGTCTCTCTCCCTCTCCGCCTCCTCTTAAATGTCTTTCAAGTCTTTCTTTAAAGATCTCAAAGCAAGGAGAAAGGATTAACAGAGGAATTATTGACTAGTTTTCTTTGAGGGGAAACTATGGAGTGTGTCCATTTGTCTCTGGCTTGGTTTTATCAAGAGCAAAAGTCCAGCAATTACTTTTTCTCTGACCTCAGGGAGATCAAGAAAGTAGGCTCTTGTAATCCCGCTATTGTGCAATGAAGTGGTGTCTCGTTATATTCGGACCGGCTTACATTAGAATTCACTGCTCATGTTGATGGAGGCCAATGAGATCAATCCATTCTGAAAGCCTGTCGGTAGCTGTATTGGCGCTGTTTTGCTGTAGACAGTTACATTCAATTGACTGGCAGCATGTCAATCACTGAGAGAGAGTGGGATTTACCATCTGGTCATGTCAGTAGTGCTATTGAACTGTTCAACTCCATGTTTGCTATTAGTGTCCAGTTACCATGGCCTTCCTCTATATTAAATTGCTCCTAAGGGTACACTGCAAAAAACTTCCATCTTACAAGCCATTTAGTCTCATATTCAGCCTTCAAATCTTATTTTTCGAAAAACAAGAGAAAAATTCTGCCAGAGGTGAGATAACTCCACTTGTTTCCAGTGCAGTTTCACTTGTTTCAGGAGTTTTCAAGACGTAAGTGTCAATAACAAGTCAGAACACAATAACACTCTATAAAATTCTTGAAATAAGTTGATTTGCATTGGAAACAAGTGAAATTATCTAACCCCATTGGCAGATTTTTTTCACTTATTTTAAGAAAAATAAGATTTTAGGACTCAATAATAGACTAAATGCAGTGTATTAAGTGATTATTTCAGAATTTAAATGCTGGCAAAAGCTTTGATTGAGCATTCTCAACTGTGCCCAAAACACAGATCATTTGTGGTGTTTTATTGCGGGGTTAGAAGGACAGCGGGATGATTTGGGGGCAATGGCTGGTTGAGCCGCTCTACAATAATGTAATCAATGGTGTTAATGGAATCTGACTTCCACAAAGAGCTAATGTTGGTCAGCCTCTGCCACCAATTTGCATGGAGGAGGCTGTGGCGTCGTCTATACCGCAGAGAGCCATCTGGAACTGCAGCCCAGTGGCAACAGCCTGGATACACCATTATGCACGGGCACTGCTACCTGAGCCAATCAGCATCACAAGGAGCCCACCGTGTGGAGGCAGCTGGCACGGCGCTTGGCGAGGCAGAAGACCTGGCAGTGTCTTGGTCCCAGTCTCCGTCAGTCTTGGTTTCTCCATCTCTTTCTCTGGGTCCTATCTGTTTCTGCGCTTTTCTATCCGACTCCAACTCTACCCTTTTCTCTCAATTAATATTGTGATACCTTATTGATCTCCACAGGGAAATTATCTCCAGATAATAAGGTCAGATACAGAACAGCGCCCGGCGATCAGGTAGGGATTCAGTGTCTTCCTCAAGGACACATCAGCTGGGCGGATGCTTGCCAACACTGGGGCTCAAACCCAGATCTTCTCTTTAACTTTTGTTTCTGAATCATTCCTTATGCCTGTACTTTGACAGTGAAAGAATATATCTTTTCCTTCTTTTCCTCCAATCCACCCTCTCTCCCATCCTCCCTCTGTCTGGATTTGTCTCCTTTCTATTGTATCTGGCTCACTTTTCCTTTCCGGTTCGTCCTGTTGGCGCTCACCTGAGAGTGCTGAGTGAGAGATATAGTGCTGCTGAAGAGGAACATGAGGAACATATGCATCTATTCAGCAGCTATTTAGTTTCTGCGAGGCTGCTGTGTGTGTTTGTGTGAGTGTCACGTCACAACCTGCCTACAGAAACATCAAAATAACAGCAATGCGCTGATATGAGCCACCATTTTTATGTATTTATAAACTGCATTATGTTTATTCGGCACAAGTTGCATTGTTTTGAACTGCTGTTTAAGAAAGTTTTGTTCTGACGGACAGTTTACATGATATGCTCATAATTTGATTATGTTTTCCAATTTTATTCATATTGTTATCCCTTACAGCTTCTAATTTGAATGAGAAACAATACAATCAATGTTTTTTTTCTCTTTAGGTGCACAGATGCGACGCGTAAAATTAGAAAGAAAGCCACCAAATTCATGAAGAGATTAGGCTTTACATGCCTCCTATTGCGCTAATTTGAGAGAAACTCTATTAAAATTGCCAACCTGGGCTTCTCTAGTTATTGATGTGTAATTCTTTTCAATAGGCATGAAATCAAAACCATTGCTGTTTAAATTGATATCAGGAGTTTTGATAGCGTCATCCGTCCCACAGCACCAACATCTTGTTGTAACACATAAACAAACAAACAAACAACAGGATTGTTGGCAATTGCAAACCCTATCATCAAAATACAATCCTCAATCCCGAGACACTAGAAAACCGCTGAAAAAAAAAACACTATAACAGAGAAAAATATGGCGGTACACAGCATCTACAGTTGAAGCACTGCAGAGCTTTACTGCAGTATTTTCTTCTGGCAGTGTGTGAGGCCTTATTATTGCAACAGAAGCCAGGAATCCTTAATCCACAGGGGTCTCAGTGGGAAGGAAAAGCTTCTTGAACAATCCCCGTTCTGGGAGCCTGTGGTGAAATCCAGCGATCAGTCAACCCTGAGCCCCTGAGCCTCCTGAGGGCTTGGGACTCAGGCCAGTGTTTTACAATAGCCCCGGTGCACTATGGAGAAAGAGAGGAAGAGACAGATAGGGAGAGAGAGAAACAGGAAGAGACAGAGACGGAGTGATGGGGAGAGAGAGAGAGAGCAAAGGTCTGCTGGGAAAGAAACGGCATCACTCAGAAACACAGGGAAATTGGCTCAACATTGGTGTATTCATAGAGCTGAGTTACAAGGCCGGCGGGACACAGGAGTGGGTGTTGATTTCGCACAACGCCTACACACACATATACATGTCTCCACACAGTGTGTCTGCATCGGGCCAATGCGTGTGTATCTGGATAGAGCTTCTGCACAGGAAGCGTTTGCAACACAGGGGAACATTTTTTCGGCGAAAAGGGACTTTGAAACTTCAGTGTCACTGTCATTCAAGGCATCAGCGTCCAACTTCAGCTTTAGCAGAAGCCCACAGGACGCCATCTTGTCCATTTGTAAACGCTGATTTAGAAACCATTCATGCTGTACTGTGCATAATCATGCTAGGCAGAGACCAGAACCTCCTCTATCACTCTGATATATTTTATTGTTGAACTGTGAATGGATCGCCACATGGTTTTAGACAGCCTCCAAATAATAATCCAACTTTTGAAAAATGTGATAGCTTTTGCAGAATGATTGCTTGCAGGAAAATACAATCTACTATTGAAGGTTACTGAAATTATAAGCTATTTTTAGTTTGTTTTTTTAGATTGTCACTTATGAAACAATTATACATATCATATCATATCATATCAATTAACATTTAGTCATGACAACATTTGACGAAAGCAAGCAAATAAATTGACATTCACATACTTTGATTTTATAAGCATCCTGCACCGTCTTGTTCCCAAGGACCTAGAGGTTGACCCTGCACTTTTGGCTCTCTATCCCTCTCTGACCCATCTGTGAATGCAACATTGCAACGGAAATGAGTGTTTATCCACGGCAATGTTTGTTTACATGGTTAACTCATTCAATGGGTGTTGTGATGTCAGTGAATAACAGTCAAAGTATCTAGTGTGTGAACCGGAAGAGTTTAAATCAAAACTTTCCCATGGAACAAATTCTGGTGATTCATTGGATTCTTAATTAGATAAACCTGTGCTCCTTGCTATAAAACTTCCATTGATTACAGGTAAGTTCTGGTGTGTGCAGAGAGCATAATACATTTCACTGGCTGAAGCAAAAGCCTGATGGGACGGACAGCCACCAAAGCTCATGTGACCCTCCTCCAGCAGAGGGCAGCACTAAGTGCTCGCTTGACCTTCCAGCTCTGCTTGACTCCCTGCTGGAGCAGTGGCTGTGTCTCATCCCACCTACTACCAAGTAGGTGTGTTTATTCCACTAGCTCAGAACATTTTGAATTGTAAGACCAATAAAATGCCAGAAACAATAACTAATTACCGAACACATCGCATCCGGCTCCAGATGTCAATGTAGCCCAGTGGAGTGAAGATAATGTGTCTGTAGTTTTTGTGTATTCTTGCTGCGTACAGTACTATTTAGTAGGCAGTGTGCAGTTTGAACTTTCAGACAGTGTGGGATGCAACTTCACTTTTCTTCCCTCGATTCTACACAGCGTAAAACCCTCATCCCTTTTTCACAAAGTACTGAAGGGTAGAAGGGAGGTGCTTTGGATCTGTTCCAGTGCCTTTCAAAAAGGAGGCAAGAACAGAGGATGCACAGAATCATTGAGACTGTTGAAATGGAGCTTTTTTAATAATCGCCTCTTTGCGCTGTGCTTAGCTTTGTATCTGAGTATGCCTTCTGTGCCTGAACAAGCCCAGTACAAATACAAAAGACAGTCACACAATGTCTTATGCTCCCAGCAGGGTTTTTTTTTTTTTTATATGGTAAAAATGAATGATATTTAAAGTATCCACATGGCATCCTCCATCAAGGTTACAGAATAGAATGAGATAAAGTCATTTAAGTCTCCCATGTGCAGCATCAAGCCAATTTCTGCTCTTGATGGAACAGCCTGGACCAATGACAAGGTCAAGAAATTACAAGACTAGTAGTATTATTATGTTATTAAAAGAATATTTTGAAAAAACATTGTTTCTTCATTTACTACAGCTTCCTCCTTCAATGTATTCTTTATTTTGCACTTTGATACTTGTATAACTCAAAAAACATTGCAACAATTAAATTTGTCAATAACGGTTTTATTTGGAATATTACAACTGGAAGTGTATTCGTTATTCTATCTGTCCTGACACACTGCCAAGGCTTTCTTGGTTCTCACACAATGAAACAATTGGATTGCGACCTCTGTTAGGGACCAGCGTCTCACCGCCTACACAACTGCATGCAAACCACGCAATCACTCCGCAATTTTTCACATGCTGCTGTAGAGAATTATCCTGGAGTTCTCCTAATGATGTCTTCAACTAATGGAAACTACAAGTGAAAAATCAACAGTGTACCAGTGTCAAGCCAACAGTGATGCAACATCTCTTCGCCGCAATGGCTGCACAGGTCGCCATGGCTTTTCTTTTTCTGTCTTTCATTGATAGAGAGATGCCTTCCAGATAAACTGACATATAACACACACGTATGTATATGCAAGTATTCTACATACTGTATGTGCAAGTGTTTCATATATTTACATATTTGGTAGTATGTACATGTGAGTGTTTGTGTGTGAGCAGCAAAGTTTGGATGAAGTCTTACATGGTCTCTCATACTGGCATCCTGTCTCATTTACCGCAGTACTGTCGCGAGCCTTTAAACCTGACTGTGATTCAGTCGGTAGATTTGAGAGTACGCATGAATGCACCAGCATCCGTGTGTTGTGAGACATGTGCAGCATCTCAATAGTCACCTCTGCTTCATTCATCCATGCTTCATCCAGAGGGAGAGCAGAGTCTTCAGCAGTTGAGAGGAAATACGGTATTATGTCATCTGATCCACAAAACCTCGAAGCCAGGCTTGTTTCAAATTCAATCTGGATCTCATGAAATTTTGTGAAATGAGCACAATGTCCTAAAATGTAAACACTGTGCTCTGTGCACAAAATAGAAAATGTTTTCCACGCCACAAAAGGATTACATGGAGGAGACATGACTGGAAACAGGCAGCAGTTTGACATTGAAACAGCACTATATGGAAAGTAAGGGGGTGTAGGTCAGATGGGTTTAATTAGATGTAGAATGAGGTCTTGGTGTGTGAACTGCATCAACTCATTATAACATAATCAAGGATTCCACTGGACTGTAAACATATAAATCTGTAAAGAGCAAACATCTGCGAATATGTCAGTCGCTATCAAAGTTGGAATTCTCTCTAGACATTATAAACTGTTTATTAACAACATTAAGAAATATATTTTGTTCATATCTTTAGTACCTTTTACTCTTTATTCACCATATTCTTTAATGCTGCAATGCCCCAATTTCACCTCAATACAGTTCAGTGTATCTTTATGCAATGATGACAAGGGAACAATATGATTTGATTGTGAAAGGGGCAGGCATAGCATATGTTCATATTTGCTGCTAATTTGATTAGTGCACTCATGATACTAATATGATACGCTGTAAGCTTTGAGTTATGTTGAATTATGGTAATGAAAATCAATTTCAGCAGTTTTCCAGTAACAAATATGAACTCTCTTTTACTTGTTGTTCATGATTTGTTTATTTTTCAGCCTCGGTGCCTGCTGAGCTGACAAAGGAAAACCCTCTCTGCTAATACTAACCTTGGCTTCGTAGTTTTTGTCTCCTCATGTGAAATGCCCACTACCAATTGTTGATTATTAATGGATGAAGTTTCTTATTACTTATTTATCACATCAGTTTGCCTGTACAAACACTCAATCACCCCACCGAGATGAGAAGAATTCTTCACAACTCTGTTAGCCTTGAGAAAAATCAGTAAATACGAGACAATTAGTTTCAATATCTTACACATTATATGGATTTGTTTTGTAGAAACAAGGGCTGCATACACAACTTTCAGTCATATTGTGTTTGTGTTGTATGAGGAATATGCCGCAAAACATCACTTATTGATATCAGGTCAGAAATCAAAGGATGTTTTCTTTTAGTTCGAATGAAAGTCTTGCCGCCTCCTGTGCTGCGACTGTGGATGTTTGGATTACTGCAGAGAAAACTAGCTGGTTCATATTTTCTTCTCCTTCCTGCTGCACTTTTGCTGCTTTAAAGCGTCAAGAGCACAGCAGGAGACTCAGTGTTAACAGTAACAGTGATTGCTCTCCCTGTTCCATTTAACAAGTTAATCTGCAGGCAACTGGACGGCTGACATTCCTCTCTTTATCAAGTGAAACAACGCATGAAATTCAGAATCTATACGCTGATTCTTTGGCAGACTCAACTCAGTGTTTGAAAGATTTCTGTCCTTCTCTTTCACGCCAATGAAGTTTTTCCTTTGATGGAGGGGAAAACGAAGAAAAACAGCAACGGATGTTTTAGACATTCATGCGTGATATTATACCACATGGTACTTGGTTAACATGCATGTGTCAAGTGAGAAGATGGAAAAGATTTCCTTGTTGCAAAGCAAGCACATTGGTTAAGATTGTAATGGCAACATGGTTAGTAAGAATAATGTCAGTAAGAGAGACTAAATAGCCATTATTTGCCCGGAAAACAAGAAAATGACTTTGTTGTGTTTATTTTCAGATGTTCTTGGCGTGTGCTATCTTTATCTTTAATGGCTCTGAGTAGTCTGTTTTCATTAAGACTTTGGCTTAGTTATTTATCCCTCATTTTTCATGCATCTCTATATTTTATTAATTTATTTTTTTTCCCAGAAGCATCGTTTAATACCTGAGGATCCCCATCTATCTGCAGACAATGCGCCCCAAAGCATCGCATTAGGGATGGAGATTCAAAGTCACAAAGCTGTCAGGGAAAAGATAAACAAACTGGATGTGGTGAGGATTTAGCCAGGGAGCCCTGTGCCTTTGAAAAGTACATGCTAATACAGATTAAGAGCCACGAATGAAGTTTACAGCGAATGCCAAAACACAGTTTAGGCTGCAACCACTTATTATCAAGTTATATCGCTTTAGAGGATGTGAAATTATTTGATTGGCAAGCTTAATCCTCTCCTCTCCTTGAGCAAGCATACATAAATGAGTGAATCTTGAAGGGTACTGTTCAAAAATTGTCATGAAGGTGACATAAATATTGTCACAAGAATTAACAGCTTTGAGAAATGTGGGAAACACAGCATTGGACATGTGTACACGCTGCAAATGAGTCAACTGTTTTCCTGTGGTGTCATGCATTTGTTGAGGTGAGAAAAGCAAATTAGGTTGACACTGCCTATGGAATGTCAAAAAAGGAGTGTAATAGGCTTACTATGGGAAGAAAGTAACTCTGACAACTAGCGTCTAATGCTAATATCTAAGCACAGAATAGCTGCCTGAAAAATTATATTTGCCATGCCTTTTTCATTATCTGAAAATATTGGGTGTAGATTGTTGGTAGTCCTTTGAAAGCTCAAAATTTGCCCCATGAGTGAACTGACTTTATCAGTGACTGTCAGTCAATGGCTAAAAAAATTCACTGTGGGTACACATGCAGGCCTGGCTCAAGTATTAATTAAAATCCCTTCAGTAACTCTCAGAGTTTGATTTAGCGAGCCTGAAGTGACAGATGGGTGGACGTTTGTACATTTGTGGCAATGTAATGGGCTTCTATGTGTTGTGCAACATCAATCAGTGCAAGAAAAATATGTGAATTCATTTAAAATGGTACTGCGTCTGAGGTCTAATTACACACCAATGTATTAAAAACAAAACTGTAGGGCTTCTAGCTGTAAATTATTGTTAAGTGTGTAAACTGTGACTGAGTTTTCCCTTAAATTTCCTTTTTATGGTTTCAAAGCAACCAACTTCACTTGTATCCCAGGTTATTGCCATGCACATATTCTTTATCTACTGATGCTACTTTGTGCCTTGATCGAAGGATATGTATCCTAACCTGAGATGTCATTTTGATATCTGCCCCCATTTTAAACTGAGAGTTTCACACGTGAAAACATCTGCTAACACTTCTCATTATAACACCGCGTATAGACAGACATAGAAATTTACAGCTTAAAATATGTTTCTTTGCACCAGTATCCCATAAACGTTAAATTCTGATGATGAATCCATATTAAACCTGTTAACACCTCCAGTACAGCACCCATTTAGCTACTTGGCAGTGAGCCTATATGCAGAATTATATGCAGAAGCTGGAGTGCTAATCTTATCTTAATATGCCACAGATTCCAGTGCCTCCTTAGGATCCCACTTGTCCCTGGACAGGAACACATAAGAGGTACAGTATTCAAAAATTCAAAAACTCTCAGCCATGTATATATAATCAGGGTGGGAGTAACAGGTTAGAGGTACTGGGAGTACAGTTATCTGATTACAGAAAAGTTGTTACTCAAATCTATTACAGTCACTAATAAATAACAGATTCACCAGATAAAGGGACTACAGATGATTTTGGATTATTCAAAAACATGTCCGAAGGATAAAGGGTGTCTAGCCTCTATAATCTCTCAAACCTCATTTTACACATTTTGAATTAATGTGTAATACTGGCGACGACTGACGGGAATAAAACCCCTGCTCAAATTGTCTGTAATTTGCAATAAATTGTCAATTATGTCTATTATGTATTCTATGGATTTTGAAGGCAGAACGAAGCATAAATGTAGCTGAAAGTGGTTTAATTATATTACTCAGTGAGAATTCCTGTGGATTACATGACTGCTGAAAATTTTAAAGACCATAATCAGTGATCTATAACAGATTACCTTTTGAAAGTAACCTTCTTTGCCCTGTATAGAATTAAGGTCGCCATGAGCTTTGCCTCTCGCCGCGCTGCTTTCCCTCACAGCTGCTCATGAAAGTGCTTGCTTGTGCTCTTGAACTGACAGGGGTGCGACCTGAACCCCCCCCCCCCCCCCACCCCAATAACTCTTTCTCCATATAAAATCCTGTCCAGCAGCCACACTTGAGGCGCACCGCATGGGGAGCAGTGACGTTACACAGGTGGTTCGAGTTTATTCTCACTTTTCTCAATACAGGTTGTTACGGGGGAACAAAATGCGGTGAGGTCATGAATGAATACTTTTTTATTTTTTTTTATTTTTTTTCCAACACTTTGAGTGACACCCACAGCTAGCACACAAAGAAGAATGAGAGGAAAATTGAACTATAATTAAATCAAACAATTGAGCTAATGAAAAGTGAGCCATTACACTAATGACAGAAAATGAGATTGGGCGCATACTTTGCTGAAAAGGCATGGAAAAGTGTACATGATTAAGAAACTGAATGGTGTTTTCTTTTTTTTTTTTTAACATGCTTCCGTTAGGCAGTAAATGGGTCATTGAAACTGCTGCAACTTTGTCTAATGGAACTAAGGCTCTTTGTTCAGGGGGTACTTGACTATTACAGTGTATTTTAAAAACAGTAGATTCGCAGTGATTAGAGCAGACCGTTGTGATTATCTGGCAGTTGGTTCAGGTTATTATCCCGACAGTGGAAAAAGGTTTAGAATAACATTGACATACTGGCTGCGGTTTAATCAAGTCTGGAGGTTTGAGAGCGTAGCGGTGGTCTGGCCAGACGGCAGCAGCAACACAGGAAGGTGATATTTGAGCCTGTGTGGTGAAAGCTAAGCTTCTCCGCTCTGCCCGGGAAGACTTGTGAGGTGATATTTCGGCAAAACGTCCTCAGTTACTTGCCTGTGTGAACATGTGAATTACATCAACTGTGAGAGAAATGAGATCTGATCAAAACTTGCTGAACTGATATAAAGTTCGGTAAAGCGACTCATATATAGCAGCAAGCTGACATGGAGAAATGGTGGAGATATTTGTGCGCTTATGCAACAGTGTGTTTGATTCTGTGGAATCATAGCAAGTCCATGCATTACTAAACCATTTCAGTAACTTGATATAACAAAAAAAAAAAAAAAAAAAAAAAAATCCCATGAATTGCATCAACTTACTTTTGAAAAGGCGGGTGCACCACACATGGACTTGCATCATGTGAAGTGCTTATATATATGCTAAGGGGGCCACTGGTGATGTGGATTATGTAAAAGTGCCTGTGCTCTCGCATACTGCAGGAGCCCACTCATATCTGTGGGTGACATCCCTCTAAGGCAAATTACGCTTCCCCAGGGAGGCAAGCGTGTCATCGGTGCAAACAGTTGGCTGCGACTCACAGGGAGCATTTTAATTGTAGCTTGTGTCATGCTGAAATAATCAGGGAGGCTGCGGTGTCAGAAAAGGTTGCCTGCAATAAATAGTGTCGTGTTACAGTTGCCATGTGTTATTTTACAGGTTTTCTTTTCCCTCTGAAGACATCCGCAATCACTTACACCCTTTTGTGGAGTAAACAGTTGATAGGTCCACTTCATCTTCACTCTGTCTCTGTTGTTTTCCCAACAATTTAATGACATTTCACTGTGTTGTTGTTGTGGAGGTGTAGAGCAATTTGCCACTGGAGGTGCTGTTGAACCAAAATAAAGATATTGGCACCTACTGTATTTAGACTGTGTTTAAAACATGAGGAACACTCACTCTATGTAAAAGACCAGGGGCATGCGGGTGAAAGCCATATTTCTTCATGGATATTGCTTATTATATCCAGTTCAATCAAGAGTGGGAGATACAGTATAGATGAAGTGGAAGGAAACATGTTAAAAAAAGACTTCTAAGCCTCGTGACAATTGAGACGTGGATTGTGCAAAGGGGGTGCAACTCAATACTTGGAAGGTATTCCTAATATTTTGAACACTCAGTGCATTAGCCATCACTGAAATCACCAGCAGTTCAAGCGTAGGAGGAATAACACATTCGACAGTGCTGATTAAATTCACAGGGGTGTGATCAAATCATCAAAAAAAAGTCACGCACACTTTTTGGGAAAAAAAATCTCTCTGCCATTTGTGCAGAATTTCCCTTCTGATTCTTAGTTAGTAGTAAAACTAGATGGCTTTGGAATGGATTATCATATTTTATCACTAAAATATGCCTGCTAATTCAAAGATTATTATTGAGGCATTGTTTATTCAGATGGAAAAAGCAGAAGTCTAATTTAACTGCATGGGCTGCATTCAAGAGTGAATTACTGTTGTAAAATGATTCCACACCCGAGAGGAACTGTTTAGAAAATTCTAATTGTATTCCCATTTCAGCTGTCAGAAGGTACAAGGAATAATTTGCCAACCAGCTGATTGTGAGACAGGTGAAATTGAGCGTACATGCTTTAAGAGTGAACTTGAGGTTTAATCTTAGCATCCAACCAGAAAATACTAATCCTTGTGGGGAATATGTGCATGTTCATTAAAAAAAAAAGAAAAAGTCAACTGGAGAACAATCAGTGACAGCACTTCCCACTATAAGTGAAAGTCTCCCCCTCTCTCTCTCTCTCTCTCTCTCTCTCTCTCTCTCTCTCTCTCTCTCTCTCCCTCTCTCTCTCTCTCTCTCTCTCTCTCTCCCTCTCTCTCTCAGTGCGCCTTAGATAAACTTGCAGTGAAACTTTTCAATTGTCTCTCCCCTATCAATAGAGCAGAGACAGTGAATGCAAAAAGGATTTGTGTATCCAACACAACCCACCTCTATTCCACGCAAAGTGTGAGCTTAATTAGCTTTGGGAGCAGGTTTGTTGAACAAAAACAGAAAGAACGAGACATTGATCAAGGGAAAGGCTAGGAAGATAAAGCACCATGAGAGTTGAGCAACCTGATTTGTCTTTAATTAAAAGTAAAAGGTTTATCCTTGCAGAAGGCAGCCTCCGGTCTCCTAAGGCCACTCCAATTACTGAGTGAGACAAAAAGAGCCCTTCAATTGCAGGAGTGGCCAGAGAGAGAGAGGGAGGGAGAGAGAGAGAGAGAGAGAGAGAGAGAGAGAGGGAGAGAGGGAGCGGGAGAGAGGAAGAGAGGGAGAGAGAGATAGATGGCAGTAGTGGTTATGGGGGGTTAAAAGGAGGAGAGTTTGTAAACTTTTTCCCACCAGGGGCAGACATAGCTGGAGGTTGTGTGTGTGTGTGTGTGTGTGCATCTACATATGTATAGTGAATGTATATCTGTGTGTGAGTGTTTGTGTGTGTGAGTTTTTGCACATGTGAACTAAATGTGTGTTCAGTGGACTTGCACTTCTGTGTGCGTAAGCGCAGAGGCTGGAGGGAGAAGCAGGGCGGGACTTTCCGATCATTTTTTTGGGGGGGGTGGGGAGAGGTGGGGTTGAGGGGGTTGAGGGGGTGTGTAGGGAGGTGGAGGCATCCCTCTCAGGATCCCTCCCCGGCCCTGCCCCTTCACATAGAGGAGGATCCTGTAGCACCAACTCAGGTCCCAAAACTGGAAAGTCATTCAGTCCCTTCTGAATGGAGTGTGTCTAACGTGAGAGTGAAGGACTTAACTTACAGCACTAGAACATGAGAGCCCCGCATTTGGTCCTGGTCGGTGCCTTCCTGACCCTGCTGCGTCTCCCCAGCCCCGGCCATGGAGGTAAGTGCCACTCCAAATCAGTCTGCCAGCTGTTTCCTGTTCCCCCCCTTCTGCTCCTCTCTGACAGAGATGCACCGCTTGAGGAGGGGGGGAGATCAGATCACTCTCCCTTCCTGAGGCTTCCCCCAGTGCAGAAATCAAAGAGCGATTAAGTGCTGATGAGTTAGCCCCTCAAACCTGAACCTAACAACTCTCCTTCACTTTTAAGCAGCACTAATACTGCATGAACCAAAAAGTCTGTAAAGTAAATTCTCGACCGAAGTTGTAGCTTTTTTTTCCGGCACAGAACATATTTCTTTTTAGAAGAGAACAGATTTCTTTTTAGAAGTGAACAGATTTCTTTTTTTGCATTTTATGGTGTTCGTTCTGCACTCTCACAGTCCTCATGCCATTCATCGCTCAGCGATGAAACCCTCCTTTTCCTTGGATGAAACTGAATACATCAGGGGGAAAGATGTGCCAAGGGTCTGACCCAGTCCAAGGTCTGAGACAACTGTTGGTGTCAGTTCTAATAGAGTTTTCTTTTTTTTTTTTTTCAGTCTGCGCCCGTCTGCGTGTGTGAGGGTGTGTACCTTGAGAGTGTTTGTGTTGAAAGCATGTTGGCAAAGGACAGGAAGCAGTGGAGGAGGTGAGGTGAGGTCCCTCTGCCGGCAGCGCTGAATGGCTCTTTCAGAGGAAACTGTGCACAGCGGCAGGCAGAGCTGCTCCTTATCCACCCAGAGAGGAAAGATGAAAGAGAGAGAGGGAAAGAGGGAGTAGTGATGGAGTGAGAGAGAGAGAGTGGCAGTGTGTATGTGTGAGAGAGAGTGTGTGTGTGTGTGTGAGGGAGGTAGGGAGGGGGGTTGGATGCTCGAAGGGCACGGCCCATACAATGGCCCCACAGTTCATGGCCTCAATCAGCTGCACAAGTACCTTTCTCGATATGATGCAGCAAAGCAATTCTTCCCCCCCTTATTCCTCTTGAGCGTGAGTGTGTGTGTGTGTGTGTGTGTGTGCGTGTGTGTACTGTGTGTACAGTGTTTGGGCGAGGCAAATCTGGCCTTTGACCTGGTTCACGTATTGGGTGGTGTGGGGGGTGGAGGGGGGGCACATGAAACGATGTCTTTGAACAGCTTACTGAATCCCCTCAGCGCAAAACTGTACACATGGCAAGTTGGCAGCGTCGGCGGTGGACTTGGAGCAGATGTTGAGCCCATTGTGTTCCACCGGCTGTCAGATCTTCAAAACTCGCACTGGAAATTCCACTCCAATTAAGTCTGGGCAAACCTCGATGAGTGTCTCATTGGCAGCTAAAGAGAAAGAATGGCTCTTGATCTGAACGGAGGAGTGTTGCTTTGTTGCAGTGGCACAGAATCAAAGCTCAGCTGGAGAGCTGAATTCATTTCTACTTTACTGTGATCTGTTCACCGGGAGCATGAAAAGATTAATCTGGCCTTCTGTTTGCTCATTTATAGATAAGCACCATTGATTGGCATGACTGTAACACCTCCATTGATGAATTAGTAGAATTTGCTGGCATTTTGCATTAACTTTTTGTATCAGTGTTGGCTGCAAACTGCTATCAGCGATGTGTGCCGTGTCTATATGCAGAAATACATGAGCAAATAGTCAGCATTCACTGGATAAATGGTGCAGAGACACATCATTTTGGCACAGATTTAGGATTGGTGGAACGTACCGCGGATCAAAATCACACAATAAAACAGGCAAAACTGTATTTGGGTACAATTTCCCCTCATCCAATTATCTGCTGGCACAATCCCCACAGCCTCAGTGTGAACAGTACTCACCCACTGACCCTGGAGAACTAAATGCTAATGTTGACCAGATGTACTGAGTCACTGATTAGATTTTGGCCCCCCTTTTGCTCAGCATAATGCCTGCCGCAAGCTGTCAGGGGGACGCTTCCACCAACTACCTGGAAGGCTTACTGAAGGTTTCATTTCTTCCCTGTGTTTACATCTTCATAAGTCACAGGCCGTGCACCGCATGATACCCAGATGCCTGGATGTACTTGAAATCACTGGCATCTCTCTTTAAATCAGTACTTTGCAGTCTTTCTTCGTCTGCAAGTATGGGATTGGTGTAGCTGCACTCACGTATACCATATTCTTTCATGGAGGGATATGAGCAAATGCAGAAGAGTAAGGGATTTGAGTCTGTGCATCATAAAAAAATGACCACAGCACAGTCAGCCTTCTCCTATTATATGGTTTTCCATGAGTTTTTTTCAGTGGTGCAGTGTACCAAAAAATGCCCACTTTCTCACAAGCCTATGCCATCTTGTTTTATCCGCCCACATAGCAGCCACAGTAACTATTATGATGTGGATGAGCATAAGCAGTAGCTCATGCGACACTAACCCAACCAAATCAATTCTATAATTTCCCATGAAGAAAATATAAGAGCAGTAAAATATGTGCTTTTCAACATCAATATATTTTAGCGATACAATATACTTAAAAACTTCCTGTTGAGCCTTCTGGAGGCGTCATGAGCCGAAACACCTGTGATATGAGCTTCCCACTTAATGACATACCAGCTTTCACCCAACCCCCTATCCTAGAACACACAAGCTGTTGCTAAATTGGTTCTCACCTCATCACCTTATCATGTATTGGTAAATGCCATTTCTCTGCAGAATGTACTAGGGAGTCACCTTTTTGAGCAGTGGCAGGAAGGCGCCACTAGGGTTCTGCATTCAGCAGTCATGTACAGTCCCCCGACCCCCCGACCTCCCCAGGTGTATACACTCAGATGAGACTAAACAGGAAGAAAGTTTTGGCTGAAATGAAATGCTGGCCAGTTATTCCACTGCATAGACTAGAGCAGGAAGCAGGAAGCACATGGAATTGAACCCAATTAAATGATTAGTAACCTAATCAAAGTAACCACCTCTCATTTACCAAAGATATGAAGCCAAAAAACATAAAGTGTAGTGTGTCAAATGCTACAAATATATGAAGTGAAGAGGCCACTGCATAACATTATAAGTGCATTGCAAAGATTGAATTAGGCTACACTGAGTTCTGGATGCTCGCCTTTAAATTGCTCACACATTATAAGACAATAATGTCTGATACAAACATTGCTTAATGATTTATGCCAAATTGTGAGGGTTTTAGAGATGACTTGCTCCTGAATGTGTTTGCACTTTGAATTGCAAACCTTAAAGAGGGGATTTGCATCCAGAGACTGCATATGAGCCTGCTATCTCCCCAGGAGTATAATGTCACTATGGTAACAAGAAAAAATAAATATGGATTTTGCCTGGGCTTCGCGGAGCGTCTGTATACAAGGCCTCCATGTGTTCCTTGAGAGTTGGCAGGGCGAACGGCGTGACTACAAGTGTCTGCACAGAAGATTAATAAGTCCAATATTTGCACTGGGAAATTGATGAGATTAGTGTTCTGGTGGCTCTGCTGGTCCAACAGACAAGCTGGGCGACCCTCCCCTCACCTCTTACTTTAAACAACGCAATGTTAGGACAGAATAGATATGTGGCAGTTGGTGTAAATCCAAACAAGAAAATCAGAGTGTTTATAAATGCACAGTCCCTTCATGGAAATCCCTCTACATCTTGTGACTGAATGACCAGGAGTCCATAAAGTAAATATAGTGTATACAAACTGTTTGAGGCGTCTTCAGGGAGTGAGTTGTTACATGCTTATTGTCCATAAGGAGGATTTTTAATGATAGGCTTCATAATAAAGGGATCAAATTCTCACATGCTCATTTTTCTGTCACAAGTACTTTACTATCCTAACATATGTCTTTCTATTTAAAAGAGAATGGACTCTGGGGATTTCTTGGCAGAACGAGGCATTTTTTCCTAACATCTTGGGCTCTGTGGCCCCTTGTTGAAGATGACTAGAGCTGTACATGAGTCAGTCATGTCCTTAGGAAGGCATCAAATTCTTCACAGTAACAAGCTTATGCTTGTGGGTATATGGAAATGAGGCCCTCAACATTGCATAGCATGGGAGAAAATCAATATTGATAATGTTTCTAATATGATACAACCTCTCTCCCTTCTGCCTGTCTAGCGTTTTATCTTGGCACTTTGAGAAGGCAAGTTTGAGTGAGTCATGGTTTATTAATTAACTTTTTGGGTTGTGGCCTGAGGCAAACACCACTGCAAGAATCCAAAGTTAGTTGTATGGGCTAACCCCTCGCTCCACTCCGTGCCCTGCTGTAACATCATCTCACTAGTACAGGTAGGCTTTTATATTCAACCTGTGCAGCTTTGGTTGAGTCCTGGGCAGCAGGTTGGGCAGCAAGGTTACTAGTGATTACAGTGATTTGATCCCCGCAACAGCCATATGTCCTGTGTCCTTGAGCAAGACACTGAACACCTAAGTCCTCACTCAGTGTAAATTGCTGTGGATAAGAACGTCAGCTAAATGCCTAAAATATAAATGAATCCCTTGGACAACCCCTCCTCCAGTGTGTGGATAACCATTACATCATTTATCTCATTGAATTAGAGCCATAGGCCTAGAATCAAAGCAGGATCAACACATGTAACGAAGCGATCAAGTTGAGTCTTCCTTGATGATGTTACAGGTGCACAACTGTTGAAAAAGAAAGTGTTGGAGTAATGCTGCCTTTGTTTTGAATATATACCACTGGTAGATGCCACACTTGCTTGGGCTCAGGGACTTCAAAAGCACAGATCGTAGTTCAGTTTATTCTCAGTGTGATGCAAAAACACGGAAAGAAAGGCATGTCCCTTGCCTTGAGGACTCTATAGTCCCTTGGCAGATGATCTTTCCCACAGTGCTCTCTTTGAGGCTGTTGGCTGTCAACGGCAGGCTGCTCGGATTATATTTTAGGGCTGTGATGTGCTTAGAGCAGGCAGACAGCCCACACACAGACCTCATTTAGCCCTGGGTGTGTACACAAAAGAGTTCCTGTACACAAACAGAAGCCAAGGCTCCATCCTTAGGTGGAAGGTCAGAGGGCATCTCATGGTATGCTCCCGTGTTGTTTTGACCCCTTCAGAGTCAATCAGATACAGACGTCTCCATGCAAGGGGGTCTGGCAGAGGTTTAGAGATGGTTAGTGTACACCCAGATTTCTGGTCTGTAAGTGTCAGGTTGGGATTTCGAGTTGGGTGGGCCCTTCTTAATCTGTGATTACCTTTTCACCATGCAATTTTATGCAACTCTAAGGACACAGTCTTGCCCACAGCAAGAGCTGCATGTTAACTTCTAAGGATTACCCTGTAAAAGTAATGTTCCTTGCTCAAGAGCACTCCAACACTGGTTGATGAAGAAGTGGGAAGTGTGTGTCATTTTCGTCCCCAATTTAGACTTTCCCTGTGAGCACAAGGTCTCAAACTTCTGACCTTACGGCAAAAGTTCTTTAACCGTTAGATGTGATGTCCTAGTATATTCGAATTGACTGGTACATCCCTAGAGCAAACAAACAGCATTGTGTGCAGGCTTATTGTGTGCAGAACCAAACCGTTGAACAGCAACAGAAACATGTGGGCAACAGTTGTCCAAGTACATGTGTTGTGGAGCAGCAGTTCTCAAGGTGAGGTCTGGGGATCACCAGGGTTCCTTGAGGGTGTTCCAGGGGGTCCCCAACATGATGATGAAGTTTAACATCACTTGGGGGCACATGGGGACAAAATCTTATTAAATTGGGGTCCTTGACCTAATGTATGTCTTGAAAAGGTCCAATACTGTTATATTGTATCGGGAGGACTTGCTGATTTGATGAAACCTTAACGATACCCGTGGGGAAATTGGGTCATCACAGCCACAGAGAATAGGATATAGATAAGTATAAGATAAATGCTGAGTACTGAAGATAACAACAAATTAATAATTGCAACAAACAATGACAAGAACCAACAGAATTGCGAATAATAAAGCAAATAAATATATAGTAAGTAGATGTACAACACTGATAATGTCATGCTCATTAGGATACCAGTAGGACCGCAGCAATAGGCCAAGATCTGCGCTGCAGCATTTAAAGTCAAAGCTTGTGTTATGTCCCCAAGAAACGCAGACTGATATTCTGCTCCACTGCAGCAACTGTACCCGGCATGTTTATTTTTGATAAGAGCTGTTGGGGAATTTAGTGCCCAAAATGAAAACTCCAGAGAAATTTCTCATCATCACAGAACTGCCAATTTTTCAATAAGCAGGAATTATGCATGAGCAGATGTCTCGATATGAGTGGCCTCTATGGTATTTTTTTGCTTGTGTTTTTTTTTCAGAGAGTAGGCAGCATTATCACTTTTTGGTTGAACAAAAGGATCTAATTCTACACTGTCTGCCATTGTTTCTCTTATCCATTGAAAATAAATTGGATGAAAAAAGGAACATCAAAATGTCTTCGCACCCCTCAAAGGCTACAACAGAATCGCTTTACCGCCCAAGATCAGTTCTCAAGATCTTTACTTGTAGTTTGTCCTAAATATCATTAACTGCTAATATTATCAGTTGTTATCTCACTCCATGTTATCATAAGATACAAATTAATGTCTAAATTAGATTTAGCAAAAGCACACGCTTTGTTAAACATATAATACATTGCGTGTAAATCGCATGCTCTGATCAGTGGAATCAAAGTGATGTGGCCAGTGGGTAACATCAATTTACTACCTCTAAGCCACTGGAAAAGCTGCATGAATCATGGGAAATGTTTCCAGTGTTGGGCTGATTCATCTGAGATGTGTTAGGAAAGGCCTGAGGTTTCCACTCCGACATCTGGAGTCAGCTTGGTCGGTAAGTAGCATGGCCAGAGCTGGAGGCTTTAATCAAAATGTCCTTCCACTTCCCTAACTCCTAATATAGACAAAACAACAGCAGTGAAAGAATGCGAGTGTGCCAAATGTGCTGCAATTATTCAAGTTTTCAAGAATACTCGCTATTAGATCTTAAGTCGCTCTGGAAGCATAGCCATGGAGAGAGCAATCTGTTATCAAATAAGCATCTTTTGTGTTTGTTCTCCCAGCAACTCTCCAACTCATGGGAAGTTTTTTTAGAAAGTTCTATTACTGAATTACATAAGCCACACACAGTAGGTTTAATTCGTGACAATAAAAAAAAAACACCTCTTTGAAATTCATGTGTTGTATGTTAAATTTTGGATTTGTTAAGTTTAAATATATAGCATTATACCTCAGAGATTTTAGTCGTTATTTTTACAAATGTAGCCAGGCCAGGGCGGTAGCTAGCACATGAATATGACTCACAGTGTTAAATATAGAGGAATCCAGTGCTAGTGTGGGGACTCCCTCCGGGCCAGAGGGTGCATGACTCATAAACACAAGGCCGCAGTGGTTCATCATGAGACATCAGACTCCAAACTAATAGTTTTGTACTTCTAATTAGCTCCCGACTGTAAAACCTTATTAGCCTTTGCTCCAAGAGCTATAGTCTTCAGCTTTAGATGCATGTATATGTTCAATAATAGAATTTCTCGAGAGATAATTTATGAAGCAGGTTATTATAAAGTATTCCTACTCTATGAATTCCATTACGGACTGCTCATATGCAAAGTTACGATACATTGTCTAAGTTTGAAGATTCTGGCAAACACCTGACTTTGGGGTGACTTCAACATAATTTTCATTATTTTCCATGAAAGTGCTTTCTCGCTGACATAAATATGAACACCCCCTTGTTCATCCACATAGCTTGTCTCCTACTCTATCATTCCTACAACATGGCAGCGGGAGGCTGCAGTTAGGAGGGCCACTTTTCACAGCATGCTGACATGGAGGCGGATCAGCGCCAGCTCCCATCCTGTTGAAAATCTTCATCAGCACCGCCGAGGGACCGTGAAGTGTTCTGAGTAATTTGACGCCAGACGGCCTCATCAGAGGCTGGGTTCAGACAGAATCAAGGGGGCTGGGGATAGCACCAGGCTTGGGATCTGGCAGATGACAGTCTGGAATAGATTGCACCAGATAAATATAGCCAGACGGGAGAACCAACAAAAGAGCACATTGCTTCACATGGGGTTGACGAAAGAGGAAGCGGGAGGAGAGGGTTGACTTGGGGATTCAGGGTGGGGATGTGTGTGTGTGTGTGTGTCTGTATGTGTAAGGGCGTGTATATGTGCTGTGGTTCACACAGATCCCAGTGTTAGGGGCCAGAGCCATGTCGTCATCCAACTGGTTATGCAGGCTTAAAATAGCCAGAGGAAATGATCTGTCCCATGAAGTTTGGTTTGACTGACTGTACAGCCTCCTCCAGCAGCATGGAGCAGTGAGCGGCTGCACAGTAGAGCTCAGGCTCATATAACCTGGTTTGTCAATCCAGACGACCAAGCCCCTTGTGCAGTCCATCTTGTCAAGGCATTAGACAAGCTAAAAATGACACCACAGTCTCATAACATTTTGTGAAACGAACACAAACTCTGAAATGCTGATTACGTCTTGTGGACACGAATTCCGTGAAGATTTCGTTCCTCCACCACAAATTGGATTATGTGACAAAATCATGAATTGGACACGCCATTTTCTGTTGTTTGTCACGTGAAAAGGTTAGCGAACGGTTAAGTAAAACATCTTGGGTTAAGGTTAGGGTTAAGTTTAGGCAACTAAAACTTTGGTTAAGGCTTGACAACAAGTTGAAGGCAAATTTATACATCCATCCACCACCACAGCACTCCAAATGTTCAAGGCAGTCGTTCAATGTCAGACTTCTACCTGTTTCTAGTCGCGTCTCCTTCACATAATCCTTTTGTGGAGAGGAAATATATTTCTCTCCCTTTTCAGGCACAGAGCACGTATTTGCATTTTATGACATCATGCTCATTTCATGATATTTCGGGAGTCCAAGCTCAAAAATGATTACATGCTTGATATGGAAAACAGAGAAAGTAATCATTTTTAATAAAATACTGGCACTCTATCTGGTGGAGGAAAACAAAGATTACAAAAAAAGGAGAGAAAGGTCGACAACCTTTGAGCGACTGACAACAGCAGCTGAACTCGCCAAAGTAAACAAATAAACGGCCAAACCAGAAAAGATGCAGATGACAGGAGAGATCAGTGTGCGCTAAGAAGAGCCCATATTTTTGTGGCCAACTATGCAGTCTGATTCACCATATTATGCCAGATTGGGTTATGGGAATGGGCCTCTGGGGAATGTGAAGTTATGGAATAGGGAAACTGACCACGTATGACCCCGGAGCATCCAGTCACTCTGCTGCCAAAAATGCTAACTAGCATTCCACAGCTTCTCTACAGGACAAACCTCCATTTATGTAAGTGACCGCAGAAAAGACGGTCAGGATATTTTGAAACATTGTTGAGTACAGCGTAGCTTTGGTGCAAAATTGGGCTGGATCTCAGTGCTCTCATCATGATTTTATTTCTCTTGTTTAGTGACACTCTATTGGTCCCCCAAAGGAGAAATTCACAGGGTCTTGAGTCCTCTGGTTGAAAGACATTCTTCTTGATCACTACACTACCCAGCTGCCCAACATATCTGGACGTGTAACTTGTACACAGGCTTGAAAGATAGCTAGAAAATGTATGCTGATGGCGTACTATTAATATTCCACTATGACAATCTAAGGTTACATTACAATGGAAAAGTTGCCTCAGCAGAGCAGGCTTCAATTTCTTCTTTTGAAACACACCAACGATACACACGGCCTGTTCAGATATTTCAGTCTAATAGCAATGCAGGCCAATCCTTGATTAAGTAACCTCCAGAGAAAAGCTAATTTGCTGTGCGTGAGAGAGCAATTCGCTACCCATAAGGTGTAACCATTGGATGGCAATTAGCTTAAGGCCAGCCTAAGGGAGAAAAACGGAGCTTGCTTTTTATGGCTCCCTGACTCTCTAATGCATATAAATTTATTAGGAAAATGAGCAGGCCCCCACTGTTTCCTTTCCCTCTCTCCATTAAACAAATATTAATCAAGTAATAAGAAAAAGTGTTTGCGTAACGACACTGCCATTTAGTCAAAGTTGACTGGGAGGAAGTCTGGTCTGTTGCATTTATATATGGAATGGGTTTAATTCCCTGAGGTGTGTTTTGTCTATTGAAACTCATCATTTTTGTTTGCATGTCATCAAGTCTTTAAAACCCCATCAACACTGAAAATATTAGGACCACCTGCTTTTTCCAGGTCATCAGATGAATCCAGGTGAAAGCTATGATCCATTATTGATTTCACCTATTGAATCCACTTCAGTCAAGAAGGGCAGACATAGATGAAGGGGAAGAGACAAATTTAGGAGGGACTTTTAAGCCATTAGACAATTGAGACTCTCAATTGAGATTTTGTACAGCGAGCGCAACTCAATAAAGCTTTGTATTGTATTCTCATCTCTGAATCAATTTTACAGCTCCTTCAACAAGCTTTCTCTAAACCAAATGAATGTTTTTTCAACAGGACACTATCACATGTTAAACCAGATACAGCATCACTTTCTTCAGGTCTGGTGGGTTTCAGAGAATTGATAGTTCAGAAATAGAGTTTGACACAATCAACCAGTGGTGAGAGAGAGAAATATGAAAACTGGCGAGTTCTGAAAACGAACACCAAGACGTTTTCCTATCTCTGGAGAAGTAAAGATTCACTTTCAGCAATATGTCATACTGTTTATTTTGGTGGGAGACTCAGCGCTAACTTGCTCAACAGCTGCTGCAGAGAAGACTTACAGTGTGATCCAACATGCAGTTACTTGCGAGCACAAATATGTTCCTGGCAACTGAAAGTGGAATTCACTGGAGTTCATTGCCATGCCAAGGCCATGGATCTCAGTTCCAGACGTACTTGAGCATGTGCATCAAGGTAAAGAAGGTTTGCTTGTAATCTTGAAGTCATGTAATTTGCCCAGCAGAGGACAGAAAAATGTCTGGCTATGCAATCTCACCCTCCCGAAATCTAGGAGGACCACTGGGAGTTAGATAGCGTGGCTTTCAAGCATCCAGTGGTGATTACACAGCATTATACAATGGACAGTTTAAGCCATGCATTCCTATCGGTCAACACATTCCCATAAAGCACAGCTGCACCTCTATCACCACAAAGAATACCTGGTAACACTTTACAATGGCCTCATTCCAGTGTATTAACCTGTGTACTAACCTATGGAAAGGTATTGTACACATCACTGCGTAGGAACTTCATGAAATGAAATACATAATGTACTTGCAACAGTGTAACAAAACCGTTTTAATGACGCCATTCTTTAAGTTCACCATTCATCCGTAGTTCAGCACAAAACAATATTGTGTACTTACAATACTTTTCCATAGGTTAATACACAGGTTAATACACTGGAATAAGGCCATTGTAAAGTGTTACCAAATCCCCCCCTGCACTAATAATCTCACACACAGTATGTTGTTATGTGGTTATATCTTCAGTAAAAGCTTCTTTTTGGAATGTGCTGTGCAAATCCATTGCAAAACAGCATCATTAGTTTTTAGCTGTGACCAGCAGCTGTTGGTCTGTCAGTCCCAAAAATGTTCAAAAGCTCCACTACACAGATAGCGCCACAGGATGCAGAGCTACAATACCTTTGTACCAGTGTGGTACTTTAGCTCACTTGTTAGGGCAGCAGACTGGCATGCGGTTCTAATCCCAGAGTTGGCAAATGGTTCAGAGTTTACATTGTGTTTACATTATGCTATTTAACATGGTCAGTATAAAAATAGCACCAAGAAGATTTTCCACCAAGGTAGTAAGAAAAAAGTTACGTTCCACACTAAAATTAATCTTTTAGTTGATAGCATTGATTGATGTTGCACACAGTCAGTCAAGAATAGGCCTAAATAACAGATCACTGATTAGACCTATTCATCAACATCCTCCATAGTGACTGCACAATCTAAACTGCACAATCTAAACAAGTATAGGCCGACTTTAGGCTATGACTTGTCACAACGGCCCCAATAAGGAAACCTGCACCAATCTGGCCACAGCTTATCACACATTACATGCTTGCGTTGCCGTTACTGCACCCTTCCCTTCTCTCTTCTACTGGGTACCCTTCAGGCTCTTACATAAATGACTGGCTCTCTGAATATTCCTTTTTGGGCCTCCTTTCGGACCGCCACCTCTTCTGCATCCAAAAATGTCTTTCCACTGTTCTTACTGGGAAACATACTCACCTCTAGACAGCAATGTAGAGGACAAGGTTTTGGAGCGTGACACTTACTGTACACTTAGGAAAGCCAGAGATAAGTGAAATCCAGTCCAGGTTCTAATGGAAACGTGCTTCGTATTCCCGGTGGTCTCTGGAAATTCTAGATAGTACATTACTGCCAGGGAATGTTCAGCCATCTGCCTCTATGTGTGCTGGTTAGCATTCCTGAGCCAGTCACAGTGCTGAGTGGATTCAGTTCGGGAGCTGATACAGGGAACTAGATTTGCAGTATGTTCAAGCGGAGTTATGGAGAAACCACAGCAACCACAGCTACATGTGAACTTAGGATTTTAGCACAAAATGTAGTATATGTGAGTATGGCTGATGTTTTAAAAAATAAAAAGTTCTTGTACTTGTGCACATATACGCCACTGACTTTCCTATCTGAAATTCAAAAAAATTTAATTTCTTTATTGGGTAACACTTTAGATTAGGGAACACATATTAACTATTATTATTATCATGCATATTATTATATATTTGCATTAGGGTGGGCACTGCATCTATACATCATAAAAACCCATTTGACTTTGAGCCCCTTACATTCTGTTTGAGCACACTGTGACCCCCTGACATTTAAACTGCCAGTTTCTAAAGCATGTGGTTTCGGTCTGATATGGTAGTTTATGGGAAATGCTGCTATCAGATGTATGATTCATTCACAGATCAGGATAATGGTTTTACCTTGACCAGACCAGAGCTGCTCAGCTCTGTTTTAGAGACAAGCCATAAACTATTGATGGTGGTCTCCATCTGAACCCAGTCTTGACTCCTGAATCACATCCCTCAAGAGTGAAGTCATTTGGAAACAAACTTAGTGGTCTGTCTGTGTGGGGAGAGAGGGGAGGATTGGATAATGTATAACTGTTGTGTTCTAAAAAAAAAAAAAAAAACTGCCATGGATTTATGAATGAGGCTTTAACTGTGACCAGGTGTCCCGTGTTACGGAGATATTTCCTTCCCTGCAATTCTAAAGCTCTAAAGTTATATTGTTTAGCAGCTCAGAAAAAAGGGCTCCAGGGTGTTGTTGAGTTAAATATGGGCAATGGGCTCGCCATCATCGTTAAAATAAGTATAAGCAGTGAGACTTACCAGTGCTAAGGTTTCATATGGGCATATTGTATGATTTTGGTCAAGAACATTGAAGACATGAAGCGTACATTGTGTCTGGAGGATGGTGTGGTTGCAGTCTGGACTAGAGCCTGACATTTGTAGCCAAATTCAACAGGACTGGGCCTGTGCGGCCCGGCTCCACCCTGCCTCGCCCTCCTGTGCCACCTCTCCTCTGTCTTCTCCTCACACGCTTCTCACAGATTACCGTTTTAGTTATACAAACTTCTCACAGGCAGCAATAATTTCATTGGTTGAGTTAAACCTCAATGGGCGGAGCCAAAGAACCACGGTTTATAGCTACCTGGCAAACAAAATATACATTTAAAATATGAATGCAATGACTTATTTTTCCTTTCATTCCTGACCATGGCATTCATGGTCTTGGAAGGTCAGCAGTCTAACTAACTAGCTTACCTAGACAGCTATAGGCTAGTATGGCTAGTTTGAACTTGGAAGGTCAACTAGGCTAACTAGCTAACCTAGATAACCTCATGACTCAGTATGGCTGCAATTTTTAAGTTAGTAGCAAGAGTAGGCTACTAGGCTTCATAATAATTGTTACTTCTTTTGTGACCACTTGCCTTTTTCACTGGGCTTCAGTCAAACATTACTTAGCCAGAAAAACTTGTAAATTCTCTGGCTCCGCCCATTGTGGCTCAACTCAACCAATGAGATTATTTCTGCCTCCAGAGCAGTTCTGCCTCTGAGAAATGTTTGTATAACTACAATTCCAATCACATTTCTTGCTACATTTCTCATTCTACATTAGAGTTGTTAATTAAATGTACAGTCAAACCTCATTATCCAAATATCAGAAACAAATTAAACTATGCATTTTGGAACACATGTATGTTTTCTATTTTCCATAAACATTGCATCGGTGCCTCAATGCCATTTTCTAGGTTTTTTTTTTATTCATCACATAGTACACAGTTGAGAGCAACACCAAATACATGGGAGAGGATGATATGCAGCAAAGTTTGTGAACCAGTGATTTTGTGAGGGCATACGTATGTGCCGTAGCCTACTGAGCCACCAAGACACTCTAAAATGAACTGACTTTTGAATATAGTGTATGTCGGCGGCTTGACTGAGATATCCAGACAGTTGCCTTGGAAGCCACACAGCTAAACATCCTCATGTTAATGCATCATTCACGCATGCCATACTTTGGATATACTTACTCCGCAGTGTTCTGGATGCATTTATTCTCATGGGCCTTTTTCTTGGTGAATCAAGCACATCTGTAGAACATCTGAATGCCAGCTGGATGGCATGCTTTTGGCAGGATTATTGAGAATCAGTGCATTTCAGAACAGCATTCATTAGTAGTCGGCAATATGGGCTGCTTAATTTGGCCCGTGGAATTCAATTCTTCGACCTCATTTGAATTCTAATAAACAACTATAAATATGTTCAGAACCAAAGGCCAGAACTCATTTACATCCAACTCGAATGACTGGTGTTATGAATTCCAAAGAGCTTCAACATAAACATTGTGAACACACTGTAATATCCAGAAGACTTCTTAAACACAGTGCGAACGATGTGAAGAAGGTAGTTAATGGCTCAACTTTCTACTGTGAATTTGATGTAGTAGACGCGATTTCATGATCATGTCATAAGAAGAAATGTGAGTTGACTGCTTACCAAAGTTACCAATTTTACTCATTTTCAAATGGATCTCCATATTGTATGAGTCAAGGGTCTTTGGTGATGCTGTACAGGGCTGCATGTCCACCGGGAAGCTCTCTTTACAGCGGCTACAGGCTTCTTTTACTTTCTTGCCTTGTTTGCGCTGAGAACTTAACATGTTGTAAATGCTCAGAGCACCAAAAGCTTGAAGTTGAAAGTAGTTGATCTTTCAGCAACTTGCTGTTGATGTACTTCAGATGGGTTTTCAGTAGTCACGTAGCAACAGCACTAGCCATGAACAGCACGTCCCATGAGCAACTGTTCTGCAGCTAAAAAAGAGGCGCCTAGTGTACACATGGGCTTCCTCCCCACAGACAAACATTACAGAGCATTCCTCCATTGAGTTTTCTGTCAAACTGAATCCATGCTCGCAGTTTGTGTGTGCCTCATTTTAATGACAGCTTCTCGTTGAACATGACTGTTGCAGTTAGCGCTGCCACATCAGATATCTGAAGCAGTTAAAAATAAAGCACGTTATTAAGGTCTTATGAAGTTGTGCTGTCATAGTGAAAGTGACGCCTCTGGAAACAAGACCAACGCCCTGACGCTGTACGCCAAGGCCTTCTGGGGAAACAGGGGCTCAGAAACCTCCAGAAAGAGCTCCTTTCCCGAAAATACATCTTTTGCTGTTCACCAGAAAATCCCCTCCTCCCACTGGGTACATGGCGTACTCTCTCTTTGAGTCTTTCTTTCCATTTGTCCTTTTCTCTGCTGTACTTACTCAAGTGTTGGTCGGGGCAAATTTTTGAGGACACAAAGACTCCTTTTACAGTAGTCATCTGAAAAATAACTTTTTGTGCCATTTGTTTGGTTTTCTTTTTTTGGGGGGGGCGGTTTCCTCTACAGCCTGGGTTAGATGGCCCCTCCCTTCTGCGATGGAGTCGCCTTGCAGCCCGTAAATGTTTAAAAAAGAGCCTTCTTCTCCTGGATCCAAAACCACCTCAAAGCTTGCCATGGTAGTTAGAGGAGGTACGCAGTAAAGTAAAACTTAGCAAACACATTCCATGTCATCAACGTCGTAATACAGTGCTGCAAGGTTGTGTGTGTCTACGTATGTAGGTACAAGTGTGTGTTTGTGCACACGTATGTCTGTTATTCAGTTTTCCAAATTTCCTTCAATTCAGTTTGAGTCTTAGTGCATGTGCACAACCACGCCCCATATATAGAGCTGCAAAATCACTTATTGTCACTCTTATTCAACTACTCAGCAATATGATAGTTTAGGCAATTAATGTGGTAGATTTAGGGGCCTTGAACATATAAGGAGCCTGTATGGCCTCCTACACTGCAAAAAAATTACAAGCTTTCCAGTGATTTTTACCTTGTTTCCAGACCTATCAAACTTTTTTTGTAATATTTATAGTCAAACTATTGGACTGCACTATAGCACATAATCTTGCTGGTCTCAATAAATTCCTCTTGATACAAAATGACTTCTTTCAATAAATCATCATAAAACAATGAAGAAAATCTTGAAACATGAAACTTTCTCCAAGGTCGTTTCACTTTTACCAAGTAAATGTCCTGAAACAAAGTCAAATTTGTTGAAACAAAAAATTATCTGCCAGTGCAGTAAGATGATTTCACAAAAAAGTCCTAAAAAATATGCTTGATAAATCTGGATACAAGACTTAACAAGTTTGTCAGTTTTTGCAGTGTATGTATTATGTTCACATTTTGTTTGTTGAGTGACAGATCACCAATACAATAATGTTGATATACCCTCCATATGGCAGGTGTATTGGGTGATGAGTCTGACGTTAAAGAATTTTTCAACCTTCAGCAACGCCCTGCTTCACATTCATGCTGTTACGCACATTCACACTGGGGAGACCCCCGGTACAGGCACTGAGCAGCATCATGGAGCAACTGGGGCTTAAGTGTGTTGTTCAAGGGCAGCTCATTGGAGCTTTTTGTGGAAGGAGACAGCATTACTCATACGCAAGCTTGTCTGGTGATTCAAACCGACAACTCTCCAGTCATAAGCCCTCATCTATAACCTTTATGCTACCAGAACCTGCATTTGCCTTAGCATAGGCATGAAGTCCTTTCTCTGCAGCATGTGTGTTTGTGTCAGGTTTTGTCTGAGCAGTTTGAATTGAGCGTGTCTGTGGCTCATTGGGCTGATTCTGGGAGAGCAGGGAGTGAGGGTGCTGTGTGTGTGTGTGCGTGTGTGCGTGTGTGTGTGTGTGTGTGTGTGTGTGTGTGTGTGTATGTGTCAGTTTTCATGTGTGTGGCCATCTCAAGCATGAAGACAGATGGATGAGTCATAAACAAATTTTCAAGCTTCTCACTTGTGTTGCTGCCAATGCATTTGTGATGTGTTTGTTCTTTCGTTTTTATCCGTATTTATGTCCTTTGTTGCTCTGTAAAAAACTTGGTGACAAACCTGTTTGACTAAAATGTGCTTTAGGAATAAATCTGAAAAGATTTGCATGTTGATTTCATTACAATCATCACAATCATATCTGGTGAAAAAATGTATGTTAGCAATTATGTTCTCTGTTTCTCTACATCAAAGCATACCATAACTGTTCAGTTCAACTGTGCATACACTGCCAAAAGCCATGAAAAACAATAGTATCTAGTATATTAAATAATGTTTAGACAAAGAGCAGTGCAGTTGACATTACAAGATATAAAATGTATCATTACACTGCAAAAAGACGTTGATTTGTATCCCAAGTGTCAAGAAAGCTTTATAAATTGCCGTACATTTAGCCAAACACATAAAATGTGTTAATATTTTCACCATCTGCTGATTTTTTAGCAGTCCAATCTTTCAAACAAATCCACCACACCTTGTGTGTCATCTAGCCAGAGTGAATGACTGTTTCAGAGCCTTGTATTAAGACAATAAGAGAGCTTCAGTTTCACTTTTCACTTTACTCTTGTCTATTAAGCCACCCAACTTGCTTTCTGTTACAGCTATAAACTACCACACATTATTCAACCAATGTCAAGATTGAGAACTATAATTTATTTATGATTATATGGGTGCAGTGAGTGAGACTGATAAAATTACTTGAGTTGAAAAACGAGAGCAGCAAGTGAATTGACCCCATGCACAACATACATTGTGAATGTATGCAGCGTTGACACATATTCAAATGATAACTTAGCAGCAAGATTTATGTGTGCTGTATTCAGCACCACACCCTGCCTATGAGTCAAACTCAAACAAAACTCAATGCACCCTTTCCAAAACTCTCTGCTGACCTAAGTACATTGTACATGACTAAAAACCCAGACTGTCATTTGTCTGAGACAGACCAAACACTCAGCCAACTATGTGTAGCAAGAGTTTGCTAACTGTCAGTTACAGTGCCATCATTAAGTTCTTAAGCATTAATCAATGAACTTAAATGTAAAACATCACTAAAGGTGGGCTGCCTATATTCAGAAAAGTGTTGCTCTTTATTTGTAGTAGATTCATTTAAAACAGAGCACCATAAAGCAGCGAATTACCTCTAGTAACCCCTCACTGGAGATGGGAGGGGAGTTTGCTGTTGTCACAAATAACTATAATATTTGAAGTGAAGCCCAGTCTTCCCAGACTGAGGGTGGCGACTTGGCTTTTTCCGGCCTTTTCCGAGCTCCTGTTTTTCAAATGTGCTGCCTGGGACATCATTTGTCCCGAACTGCACTGTGTATATATAGGCTGTCTGTCCAAATAAGTTTGTTGGTGCCACAGTTTGATGGAAAAATCACTATTTCATAATCCTATGAAATTGTCTGTTAACATTTGAACTCTTGGAACATTATACAAATTCAAACTAGCCTAGAGAGACTCTTAACCTTTTTGTCTCTGGTTAGACTTTTGCTTGTTATTAAGTTTGGGCGGATGCAAATATTCATGTGATTTACAAATTGGTTCAGAGGGATTGAGGCACTGGAATCAAAGCAGAAAGACTGCGCACAACAAAGGAGATAGAAATGATATCACCCACATGCATGATGGGAAAAACTGCTAATGAGTCTTTATGAATGTCTGACCCTAATAAGAGTATAATCGCATTGGGAGCTGTGAAATCATGTGTTCACCCATTAGCAAAAGGAGCACACTTCTGAGTCTTTCTGATTAGTCCAAAAACCTCCCAAAAGGGCCTTTAACATGAGCACCCAAGAATGTATTTAAATCCAGAGGAATTTTAATTACACTCAGATAGTTTGCAACTGGGTTAGCTTGTGTTGTTTAGATGGGGAAATTAATGATTTTGTAAGATGTTTTCACTTCATCTGAAGACTAACATCTGGACTAAAAACAGGACCAAGCGCTTAGCCAAAACCTCAGTGTAGACAACAACATCAAGGTAATGCCAAAGACAAAGACTGTCAAAGACTTTTCCTCATGGTAAAACTCATTTAGAGCATCAATCATGAGACTGTAAGTACATTAATCTAGTCAGGCAACATGGTCTCAATTCCAGATTTAAACTGTTTCAGGCTTGTCTTGCCTATTTTAGCTTGGTGACGGCCGCCACTGCCGTATGGTGATTGATTGATTGATTGATTGATTGATTAATTGATTCATTCATTCATTCATTAATTCATTAATTCATTCATTTATTCATTCATTCATTCTTTGCACAAAATCAAAACATTTATTTAAAGAATAACAATAGCTGATACAGTATGAACAGCTGATACAATACCTGATACCGGTCTCATCATCATTTGAAACATTATGATCTGTTTGTAGTGAAACAATATTAATCTTGTCAGTTAAATGCTGTAGTCTTTGGTCTTTGTCTTGACTTGTATCCTGCTAGACCCAATCTTGACTGGAGCCTGTGAAAAAAAACAAACTAGGATACCTCTTTTGTTTTATACACTGTACGTTTCTATGCTGTTTTTTTAAGGCGATATTTCACAGAGGCATCGTAAAAATGGGTAGTGAAAGTCCCCGCTCACCACAATAATAGGGAAGCTTACTTAGAATGAAATACTGCTCATGAAATTAATGAAAAGATGAAATCATTCAAACTTGAAAAACAAAAGACCCCACTTCTCCATTCACAGAATACAAGTTTTGCTGTGTATTTTATACAGTGAAGTGATGTGAGCTCGGGTAAACACTTTTTATCATTTGTCTGCCTGATTTTTGAGACAGAGGGTTTGAGTGGCAACCCGAGACTCTTTATAGGAAGCTTGTTGCCAGTTTGACAGATCATCCAGATCTGTGAAATACTCAAAAAGCTAATCCTCAGATTTACGATTACCATATCCCCCGGCATGGAATTGGATCCCCCTGTGAGGTATGAGATATAATATGCATGTCCAAACCATGTGGCACATTTATCCTCACACATATTGACATTTCAGCATTCTGCAAGAAAGGTTTGCTTACTTAGCGGGTAAGCACCAATGAACACATCTGCAGATGGTTTAGGTTTGGTTTAGTACTGTAGGAGGCCTCCAGTCCCCCCGTTTGTTTTACAGGTGAAACTGTATCATTTTCATTTTAATGAGGCAAAGGGAGAACGGAAAAGTTTCATCTTTACAAACTCCTCTCTCTCGCAAACAAGCCGGAAGGAATCTAATGGATGATCATTCCCTCTTTGGAAAAAGGTCAAATGGTTTTATATGGCCAGCATTCCACATAAATAACAACTAATGAATCACAATGAATGTCCCAAATACAGGTGCGCAGGAGGGATTTCAACAAGAGGTCAAAGGGGGAGCGAGTATAACAAAGTAAGCCTGCCTGAAGCCTTGTAAGCCCAAATATCTAACCTTGAAAAGGGATTATCACCAATCGCCTGACTGGTGGATGTTTGGCTCTGTGATTGAGATCAAGGTATGTTACACTCCTGGAAGTGCTCTTCTGTGTTTAGTGGAAAAAAAGGGATTCAGAGGTACTCCAGGCCATAGTAATAATCCTTTATTCTATTGGTTTATCAGGAAAAAAAAAAGTTTAAGGACTGCACTATACACTGAAGGTATTATCTTAGTATTTAACGCAATAGACACAGAAAATTGTGATTATGAATGCAACTAAGAAAGTAAAAAACAGCCACACAACAAGACAGGTAGATTAAAGTGGAAGACAATGAAGTCTATGGATTGTTTAAAGCTACACAAGATTTTTATGTAAAAATACCTTTGTCTTATCAGCCTAAATCAAGGGGCTGCAATAGAGAAGACTAATTGAGACGCACTAGATTCATCATTTTTACCTAAATGAAATTCTGATGTCGGGTTTGAACACTTCTCTACCCAGAGGAAGTGATGAATCAAGACTCACAGTCCAAACTGTCTCCTAAACAGCAGTGAGCAGCGCCCCGTCCAGAGAAAGCTGGACTCCCCAACATTAGATCTTTTTCATCTGTTTGGTATCCTCTGATATAAAGCGATCAGAGATTAGCCAGACTGGTAAACACAAGCGTGCTGTGCCACCACATGATTTCTGGGTATTAAAGTTCAGATTTTTTAAAGTTACCTCTGGCTTCTATTTGGAGCCAGAGTGTGGCTTTAAAAAACTAGAAATGTTTCGTCAGTATGTAAGAGGTTTTTTTCCATTCCTATAAGATGAAAGGAGTCATGTACTGTAAAATTTCCCCCTATATCTGCAGTATGTTGAGCAAGACATGTGGTCAGGGTGTCAATGTCTGCCAAACGACAACAGTGAGTGAATGTGTGCATAATGCAGTAGCAGGCAAATGCAGAAGAAAGAGGGTGAATGGCAGAACGTTTGCTCCTGAGGGGAATATTATCTGTAACAGCACCCTGCCATACTCTCTGCCTGCAGAGAGCATTGTCAAATGTCAGTCACCCACATGGAGTAGGAGCAGAGGAGCAGAGTCTTTGCGTGAAATTAATTTACATATTTTAAATGAGGAACATATGATAGTTTATACAGTATGTCAGAACCCTGAATATAAAATCCTGGTTTGTTCTTAGTATATAAACACTGGATGCTGTACTGTATTTTATTACCTTTGTTTTGCACAACAGGTTGCATGGGTATTGGAATTTCACATTATATAATTTACCTTCATATTGCCTCTGCAAGATAGACAAGTTGTATTGCCTGATGTAATCTATATACAGCGTAACTGTCCATGCCAATCACATTTGCTTCATCTTTTTATTAGAGATTGTTACCCCTTTCCTTTCCATAGTCTTTGATTCTGTTATATTACATTAAAGATGGAGTTGTCTGCAGTACAACTGCTGGACAGATGCAGGATAAATGCATGAAAGAGGATTGTTACAATGGCTATCACTGTATATAGAGAATAGAATATATTTGTGAAACTGAGTTTATAGACACACACTTAATATAATATCACTTTTTGCAACAAGTAAAACACTTCACACACTAAATATAAATTAAAATAATATTTGGAATTACCACAAATTCTTTTACTTTGTCAGGATTTATCTTTTTTCAGTCTCCACCTCGTCAAATTTTATGGTGGGTGTCTCTCCAAGGTTCTGTTCTGCACTCGGCTACAGGAGTTCTCCAAGAGGAGCATTGATTTTAGTCAAGAGCTTTGTTATAGAGTCTTCAGTCAAGACAGTGACTCCGTCTCAATAGAGCATTCGCCTCCAGCAGTGAATAAAAAAGACATTCCTCACTTTCCCTTTTCCTCAGTGCTCACTGACTCTCTCGCCCCTGTTGATAATCTCTCTCTCTCGCTCTCGTTGACTCTGTGTTTCAACATCGCACTCCACCAACCCTGTATTCATCACAGTCTGGCAGCCTTGTCAATATTCACCACCCAAAGTGGGCAAAAAGCCATCTAGCACTTCGATGAGACGAACAAATGTGCTCATAAATCTAAATAAAGCCATGGAGCTGTCACCGTTGTATGTAAAACTGTGTTTAACGACGTGGGTTTTATGCACAAAATCTGTGCAAGCCATCTGTAGGTATGGTATGTCTTATGCCATCAAATTATTCACCCACGTGTGGCACCTTCATCAGTATACATAATTGTGCTGTGACAAGATTAAAGATTTGTCTACCTGATGATGGATGAAGGGGGGCGGCAAACAAAGGCACATGTAGAGCACACTGTATTTGTATATACCATGTAAGACTCACACGGTGCATTGGATTTGGATTAGCAGGCATATACAAATATTAAGAACATGTGCTCTGATGAAAGCTTTGATATTTTATTGATTTCACCTGTTAAATCTTCTTCAGTCAAGAAGGGGAGAAGTAGATGAAAGGAAGAGGCAAGCTAGAGAGAGATGTTTAAGCCTTGAGACAATTGAGACATGGATTGTGCAAAAGGGTGTGCAACTCATTACTAGTATGGTGTTGCTAATATTTTGTCCACTGACTGTAGAGCTAAAAACCTTAACATTCTCACTCAATTCATTGAACTGTTTACAAGTAGAAGGTGCCTGAGCTTTTCATAACTGTTCTCATTTTTAAGAACATGGATATACACTTTATAGCTTCTGAGCAAACCTGAAGCTTCAGTTCAGCTGTCGCAGACCATTAGTCCTTGCATCCAGCGCTCTGGCAATTTAAAGTGATCTTTGACAGTGGTAGAATGATTTCACTTTTCAGCACACACACACACCTCCATAGATCAGTTCAGTAGTTGAGGAGCAGTCAACCTCCAACAATAGCTGCCCTGGGCATCTGCTGTCACCCTCGGCATTTGGGCTTTCTCCTTTTTGTGGGGAGGGAGTTCAGGATTGCTCATGCAAATGGTCATTTCAAACACAGTGAGGATCAGGCATTTGGTTGAGGAGAACATCAGCCATGCCCATTAGGCTCTGTGTAATACAAAGGAGAGGATTATGAACAAATTAATTCAAATGAAATGAAGAAATTACAGTGCAATTAGTCAGAGGCAATGAGGTGCGCTACTTGTAATTACATCTGTTTGATACACGGAGAAGTTGTTGGAACAACAGCCTATTCAAACTGCCTGCTATCGTTATCGTCTAAATGCAAATTGGAGGTAATAAGGACCTTATCTGTCTATCTGCTGAAGTTATGTGCCAAAACTTTCAGGAACCGCAAAAAGAAAAAAGGCTGTCTAATGTTGGTGTCAATCCTTCTGCACTCACTCTTTGTATTTCTCAAGAGATGTTTCTCAACCTCCCAGAAGCATGCTTCCCAGTTTCTCTGGGTCTCTCCCATCATATCTATTTCTCTCTGAACATTGTTGTCTCTCTAAATTTTTATATTCTTTCTGTCTTTGAGGCATCCCCGAGGCTCACATGAACTCGTGGCATTGTGGCTTTGAATCTGACTCATGACCCTTGTCACATGTTCCTCCTTCTCTCTCTCTCTCTCTCTCTCTCTCTCTCTCCCTCAGTCCCTCCCATCTTTCCTGACAATTCACTGTATTGTCTAGAAAAGCAGAATTGCTACAAAAATAATCTTTTAAAAAAATCAACCACATCTATGATCAGATCCTTGTTATACATTATCTCTGCCTTCCTGTCTCAAATCACACCTTTGGTCGAGAGGATGCAGAGGTTCATGGCAGAACTTTCCCTACCTGCTTCTATCCTGAATTAGTGCTTCAGCCACTGCAGCCAATTCGTTGACTGCCATAATGGAGGTCCTCAGCTCTTGGCCAACAGTGGCTGTGAACAGCTGATTGCACATCTAAACTTATAACTTGGCCATCTCAACAGAATTCAATAGGCATGGTCACTTTCTATTTTTGACTGGGAACTTATCATTTTGCTACTGATACATCTAATAAATTTTGTGTCTGCTGGTTAGCTAGCTAACTATAGTGTCTGGCCAGTTAACCATCACACATGTCACACACCACATGTGATTCACGCACTAGCGAACTTATCTAGTAGAAGCTAGCTTTAGTAGCTCATAGTTGCATCTTAGGATAACAATTGGTTGCTTTGCAAAATTAGCCTGCTGGCTAGTTAGCTAGCCAACAATGCCAAAAAACAGCAGTTTCTTGGGTTACTTGGGCACTGGCTCTTCTCAAGCTGCCACAAACAAATATAGGCTACCATATCAGACTACACATACTCAGACTTCACTTTTAACATCACTGAACTGACCTACACCCACACCACAACAATCCTTTTCAGTTATCCCTCACACAAAGCCAGACTGTTCAGACCGCTCTTCGGCTGAAAAGATTATGTCTGAATGCTGAAAAGGAGAAGAATTTTGAATTTTACCAACAATTTCTGTTGAAGCAGCAGTGCAGTGGTAGTGCAGTAAGCAAAGATAAAACGTGGGACTTCTACTGTGGCTACATCTGTACACAACACAGTTGCCAATGGGAGTGAGTGATGTAAACACTAGGTTGTGTTAGAGAACACGTGTCGCCACAATGTCCCTCCAGGCCCACTGTGGTGTACAGAGTGGCTGCTGGCAGTGAATGATTAGTCAACGAAGGCTGAGTCTGTTCCCCCTCAGGGGAATTTTCTCACTGCACCACATGTTTAAACCATTACCATGGATGTGGCATGGGCATTTAGGTCCAGCCTCAGCAGAGTCTCCATAAATATGTATCTTAAGTTCAAGCCTTATATGCCATGGTTTGGACTATAGGCAGGAATGGTTTGATTTTGCTGGCAGAATCTCCTGCTCCATCACTTTGTAAAATGAAACGAAAAATGAAAAGTGTGCGACTGAGTTCTCAACACATTCCTACCTAACACCACATGTGTTTTACAAAGCATTCCCTATCAGATACTGTTCAAATATTTCTTTTGTGCCAATTCCCCAACTGTGCCAGTTACTGCCTTTACTGTAATCGTTACTTCATCATATATTGGTATAAGGCACCCAAGAATCAACTAATATATAACACTGCATCTGAAAAACACCAGAGGATTTAGATAGTGAATAAGAACACTTGGGATTCCACGTTTCTTTATGAAATGATAACAAACCAAATCTGCTTTTATCCACCCAGAATTACCTGGTGAGAATTCAAAAAGAGGGGAGAGAAAGGAACCTGTTTCAAACCCTCAGAGAGTTCTCTCCATGTCTACCAACTACTGACATTTTCCAATGAAACCAACGCTATCCATCTTCGAGTTAGTACCTCAACAGCGAAACCAAACCGGGCGGGCTGTGGAAAAATGAAACGGATGAATAAGTTGGAGCTGGAAGATTAGAGTGCTGTTTAAGTTGTTTTGCAGTGTTCCCGGGCTTTCCATGTAATACGTTGTTTATTTTGGGCCAAGAGCGGCGGGTAAAGGAAGAGCGAGAGCAGGGAAGGAGCGGGCGGGGGGGGGTTGCTCCTAATTTTTCCCAAATGAGAGGCGAGCTATTGAGAGAAAAGCTGGGCGGGGTGGAGCGGGGCGGGGTGGGGCGGGCCTCCTCAACAGTAGTGCGGTGGAAAGCAGTGGTGTGAATGGCGGGAGGGAGGGGCAGCTGAGGGTGGCCTGACTCAACCAGCATGTCTGAGAGGGATGATTGACAGGTTATGAGATGTCTAACTGATGGTGGAGAGAGAGAGAGTGTGTGTGTGTGTGTGTGCATGACCACTAATATGTGCATGTTTGAGTGAGTGTGTGTATGTTTGCACCATGTCTTTGGGTGTGTGCATTAGAATGGTATAAAGTAACACTAGCTGATGGAAGGGTTTGAAAGCAAGCATCTGGATAAAGCATTTATCTGGGCCTAAATGCAGCAGGTTATGGGTGTAAGGGAGAGGTGTCTCCAGGGTTTGGGGGAAGGTGGGGGGTTAGGGGTGGTGATGGAGGGTCAGCCTGAGCTGGAGAGGGTCAGCCTGGTGGTGTGTGCCTTCAGCTGGTTCTCATTACAGGGGCTAATGTGACGCTCTGATCTCAAACACACACTGACTTTACAGACTGAGGTTAAAGCCGGATATGGGTTTTGGGAGGCCCCTTCACTGCAGCTTCTGTATCACAGTTTCCCCCCCTTGGACCGCGGCTAGACCGGGGGCCTCATTTATAGAAAGGCCTCACTATCAGATTCGGTCTTAGAAATTGCGTGCAGGTACAACGCCACGTCAAAGTAGTTATTTATAAACCTTGAAATTGAGGGATCCCGCCTGTACATCACATCAACTTGTGCAGTTTTAGTTGTTTTTGTTAAGCGAGTGTATGCACCAAAATTGAATCTAAGAAGAAATCCAAGAAATGTTTTCATGTTTTACAAATGACATCCTGCTGAGAGATAAAAAGAGAAAGATGGGGGGGATATAGGCAAAGTGGGAAAACTTATGGAATCTGTCTGGGGCCAAAATGGAGCCCCTGCAGCAGCCAAGCCCAACCCAAACCCCGTCTCTATCCAGTGTTCCCCTATGCAGAACCCCAGTTGAGAGAGGTCTCCCAGGGTCCAGGTCTTAAATCTCTTCCTCTGCGCTGACGTTTAAGTGGAGTGATTTACGACAGTGAACTGCTACTCAGCAAAGTGTTTTCCAGCCCACTGAAAAGCCAATGTCATGCTGATAATTAGTGGTGGAGTGACTGATGCCTGCACTCATGCTCATAACTGCAGTCATAAGAGCCCTCTGAGCGAAACCTGAATGAAGCTATTGATATGTCAGAAATAACTGGAATAGGGTGAAGGAGGCAGTGCTAGAAAGAATTAGAATGAGAGGAGAGCTGCAGAAAATACCTTTTAATAGCCAAGAAGGTGTTGTGCTGGAAATGACGATATCAAACTGTAGTAAAGTCAAGTGCTCTTCACTCATTCATACTTGTAACTGCAGCTAACAGTTCCAACAATGCTACAGAGGCTCTCGAAAGTCAAAAGCGTGCAACAGTAGCATGTAATTGACAGAAACATGATAGCACACAGAATGACAACTGGGGAAAGAACTGCAAGAGCGTGTTGACAAGTAACGGGAAGTGATGTAACAGGAATTGGTGTGATGGTGTATGATACAAGACACACAGTAAATGATATGGATCAGGTGCCTGCGACTGCATGTTCCAAATTTGGCAAACCCCAAATTTAGGCCAGGCCTAAGCAGTGGTTGCTGTGCACAGGATGTGTAGTATTACAGTAGTAGTTATGAGGGATTGTCTGTCAGCTAATACCATACATTGTATACATGGAAGAATGTTGGAAACTGATGCAAAGCCCTGATGTGACCTTTCAAGAAAGCATTTTTACATGAATGGTGGACAGGTACATCAAGGGGAATTGAAAATGCCATTTTAATAAGCTGTGTCATAAGGAAACAAGGGGATGATGAAGTCCATCAATCAAAACCAAACATAAAAAAGAACTACATCAAAATCAAAAAATGTTTTCATCACTGTGGCATGAAAGAGCAGTATCACGCTTCAAACTAGTGGCCAAAGATTTGTGTTTACTTTTAAATATTAGAGACTTAAGTGTCAGTATTTAACCACTTGCTAATTTCAGCAATGGAAATGGAGAAAAGCATCATGCATTAGATATAGCTCTCTCATTCTATTTCGTCATCATTTGAACGTTGTCTTGAATAAAGTAGGACAATAAAAATCTTTTTAGTAAGTCTTTTTTGACCTTTGATTAGATTTACATGGGTATTTCAGTTAGATGTACGGGTACAGAAATACATGGTACTGTATATTCCACATGATGAGCTGTAAAACTCTTACGTTTAATGGTAGCTACATGATTTCCATTGCGAGTATGACACTACTTGAACCCCATCCCCCCCCTTTCCTCTCCCTAGACATCCCTGTCCTATCCAGTTTCCACAGGTCAGATTCCACGCTGGAATCCCCAGGAGCCAGTTCATTACCGGTGTGTTAAAATGTCCTTCAGCTCTGACTTCATACAGCCGACCTCCAGCTGAGGGAAAACAGAGAAAGTCACAGCTATATGTATAAACAATCACTTGTTAGTACGCTTCGTGGAGCGCTTGCCTATTTGGCAGAAGGGGAGGGAGGGGGTACAGGGTGCGATGGGATGGGGGTTGGGGTGGGGGGGTCAGTCCTCTGATGTCACGGGAGGATTATTTAAACAGAACCCACCCACTGGGACCTTGGCGGTTGATGGCTTCCGTAGCTTGGCTGGGCTGACAGAGGCGCGCTTTGTGTTAGCCGGTCATAAACTACGGCAGAGCCCCGAGTCACTACAATGCTTCTGTTCACAGCTCTGTTTGTCTTACAATGTCGTTAGGTGAGTGAGATCATCGGTCCCAAGTCATTATGACCGACTAGTTTTTTAGTTGGGTGTGATGAGCCTTGGAACAAACTGTGACTTCGCCACACACCTTACTGGACCGCAGTATAGAGTTTTACGGAAAAAAAAAACAATGTTTACACTGTAGCTGAAGCGTACATTGAAAAGAAGAGAATGTCCCATTGTGTATTTTTACACGCTGAGAACTAGAACAGTAATTCCTTGTTCAGTCTTGCAGCAAGCTACAAATTGGCAAATTTAACATGAAACTGAAACGCAGCCAACATCTATGCGAATGTTATTTTCACTGGCATCTGAGTAAGCGCGTATGTAGGCCATCTGAGTAAGGGAGGGTGGTTCCTGGTGAGTTTTTGAAACGTAAATGTGACATGAAACGAGACTCTGTTCCTTCTTTTTCCAGAGACTGGCATTCTGTTGGATGCTTAACCTCTCACCTCGCTGATCCCTCCTGATTTCCAGTTAAGACACAAAGATCTCAGTCCAGTGATGAAACAAGAAAACAGCAGCAGATGAAAACACATTTTCACAGATGTCATCAGTCCTCAACAAAATAGGTCTGCCACATATTTTGTGTGTCCTCTAAAAAAAAAAGAGCTTTTCCTATTCATTTTATGCAGCAACCCAGCCTTTCAGACCCTCTCTCGCATTAACAGACCCAACTCAGACAACAGTGAGTCTTTCATGTCCTCTTTTCCATGCTTTCCCTCCCTTTTCTCACAGGTCCATTTTCACAGCTGAAATTACATTACACTGTTATTCTCCTTTCACAGGGAAAGGTCATAATTTTTCGTCACTGCCCCCACCCCCCTGTCTGTTGTGTAAGTGCGAGTTTTACAGAAAGAGAGCTGAAAAGTTTTAATTATTGCCTGGGAGGTGGCCACCCGCCGGGTCTCTGCAGGCCTCTGTTTTTTATGTATTGTGCTTCTTCACTCCGGTTGGCATCGGTGTGTCTCAAAGGGATGTGGAGGTAGATGGGGATTTGAAAGGAGGTTAAAATGATGTTGTGTTTGCTTTCACACTGCTATAGTCAGGTCTGAGAAATGGCTCCATAAAGCCTGTAAAAGTGTGTCCCTGGTGACTTCTGAAAAGTGAACGGGGGGGGACTTATAAAACAGCGCTGCAGAGGTATGTAGAGTTGTGCCTCTGCTCTCTACCATTTAACAGCGCAGGGGATAGCTGCCATTTCCTATACAGCCTCCTGTATTCAGAGGCCAAAGCTAATTACGGCGCTGTACTGGCATGGCACCATCAGGTCTGTAACCGTGTTGTATTGCATGTTCGCCTCCTTTTAAGAGCAGCTAGCGTGCTGCGATGAGCGTGTGAACAACACACCTTAGCTGTTGCTGTCACTTGTTGGAAAAGGAGGTTGTCTTGCTGAATGCCAATGTCATCCCAGTGGGGCTGAGAAGGTACGGTGTCACTTCAATCCATCTGAATTACACTAAACTCCATTTACCAAACAAAACCCAAATTGGCAAGCGTTAGTCCCTGGCAAATGGTTTTCACTCAAGCTGCAAAATTAATTTCATTGAACCCTTGAAAATGATCATAATTTTTTTTTTCATCTCTATGAGGCTACGATGAGCCATAAAGTCTTGAGTGAGGTTGAGTTAAGGTCAGTGTTATGATTACAGCTTAGGAAACAAGTGAAAACTAGCTTAGTGCTGGTTTCAAGCTTGACACCTGTTTTGTCTGTGAATCTGACCAATACAACGTATCAAACCCAAGTACATCAATTACATTCATATCAAGTATTTGCAATACTTCTGAGCATCTAGGCTAAGCTGATGACATCATCACACAAAAGGTAAAAATCAAGAAGACCCAAGGCAACCTGTTTAGCCCTGTAAATGAGTTTAATCTCAGAGGGGTCTTTCTCTCTCTCCGTCTCTCTCACACACACACACTCAGACACACACACAGCTCCCCTTCAATGTCTCTCCACAGTGATTTCAAGCATAAGCACCACTCTAAGTGCCTTAAAAATAGGAATATTTGCACAATACTACAAAGCTCTAAGACAAACACAAGTTGTGGGAGCAAGATACACATTTCTAGAGTGTCATTGTGCTTTAATTTATAGCCAGAAAATGAGTATGGACATAATCTAACTGTCGTTTCTTGCCGCAACACACTTACAGTGAGCTAAAAACAGCTGCTCACTTGTAGTTGAAAAAGCTCTGGTCAATACCATCAATACTAGCCAAGTAGCCGGAGCTACCACAGGGATTAGTTTTTGGCCCGGTCTTTGGCTTCTCTCCCCACGAAGAGCCTGCGGTGTTTCCGGCTAGAGTTGAAGCAACAATTAGCCAACCTCTCCTCACATAGCCTCAGCTGCTAAAGTTTAATTAAATTAACTGGATGGACGATAAGACAAGGAAATAAATTGTGCTCAAACTGGTAGCACCGAAGATGGGGACGTCTTGAATGTCGGCTCAGACATTTATGTGTTTTGGTTTTTCTACCAGTTAAAGCAGAGAGAGACGTGCAGTGGGAATATGGGCTCTGATTGGTCGATTGACAGCCAATTGTGCTGCTGTACAACTTTGCCTCTTAAAAAGCCCGACCCTTTTGCCTATTTTCGACTGTATGTCTAACTTTGAAAACCCCAATAAAAAGAGTTGTAAAAAAAAAAAAAAAAAGCCCGACCCACACCAAACCCAACACACAGAAACATGCCGCTAAAAACGACACGCTCTGGTGTTGCAGCTTGGCCAGAAAGTGGAAACCCTGAAAAACTACAGCCAACTGGATGAATGTCCATGCTTAATTTGTTACTCTGATGCTGCACATATTTTTACCAATGGGTCATGGATAACTGATGTATAATTGCTCCTAAATATTATAACCCAAATTCTGATAGGCCACAGACAGTTGCTAGCTGCAGACATAACTGCAAAACTAATGTTTATTACAAGCAGAACTGCAATTGACCCTTGTCTTGACTCATTCATAACCCAGGAGAGTGAGATATAATTGCTTGTCATGGTAATTACTGTGTTGCCATACGGTAAATGTCATTACACCCCTAAATGCTCTCCAATTCTATCTCTGGGTAACAGCACCCTATCCTTCATATAATTATATCCAGAAGTCATTATGCCCTAGTGTAGTAGGCACAGCCCAACAAGGGAAACAAATGACCAACATAACCACTATTTATAGTCAAGCTAACCATGGTTTAACCATGGCTTACGTAAGTAGGTGGTTTGTTTGGCTTCAAGGCACTGTTGCTATGGCAAAATCGGTGGAGAAGAACACACACTGGGTATCCTTCCTCTTTTGGTGGTTAAATTTTCAACATACTTTAGCAAAACATATTATATGATAGAAATGTGGATTATGCTGTCAAAATAATTGTACTATTCAGATACCTGTAAAGTTACTCAGTGTCAGTTAACACTAACTTAAGTCAAGCTCAAATATGTAAAGAGTCCACCTCTTTGCACTTTGAATTTGGGTGTATATGTGTATGAACTGTATCTGATCTAAGTATTTTCTCATGAGATGCAGATGAGATGAGGGCAGCACAAAATAGCATACTGAAGACTCAAAACTTGTTTGTCTGTCTGACACGTCTTCACACTCACATAAAATCTCAGTGAATGGCGAGTGAGTCTGACTCATCGGCACAGACAAGTCACAGGACACAAAGCCGACCGAGTGTCTCCAATCTTCCTGCACTTGTGGTCGATCTGTCTCTCTTCCCCATAGCTTTTCCGGACATGTGTCGCTAGATCGAGACCAAAAGAGGACGGAGAAAAGGAGGAGGAAAGGGAAAGAAAGACAACAGGGTAATTCATTCAGTCTTTCGTGAAAGAGAGAAAGAAACTCTTGGTTTCCTTCGAGCATTATAAATACAAGCGTAGTCAGTCATCAAATTATAGCCATCTGCATTGGCCTGAGACCAGGATTCTGCTCGATGCACAATAAAGTAGTGTGAGGAGGGGCGTGGTAGCTAAAGGGGATCAGAGACTGTCCCAAGATCAGTCCAGCACGCTGTCTATGGTGGGATAAACCCACATAAACACACACGCACACACACACACACAGACCAAGCCTGTCAGCGGCTTCACAGCTCCAGGCTTACACTCTAAAGGAGCAGGGATGATACTTCAGTTAATGATGCTTTGCCAGAGAAATCACCTCAGCTAGATCCCATCTACCCCCAGCTCCAAAGTCCCTGGAAGATGGAGAATTGCTGAGTGCTATTGTGCAGTAGAAAACTGAAGGCTTGTGATGCACATCCCCTTTTTCAAAAGTCATTCCTGCAGGGTTTTTTCATCATGTAGGTATGATTCTCTCCTTGCATACCTGTCTGAATGTGTGAACACAGAAACAGTTTGCCTCTGTCCAAGTTCTGTACAGCTCAAAAACAAAGCGCCAGAGAAACAGAGAAGTGCCAAGGAACAGGGCATTTTACACACATAGCCTATTGAAAATGTCCTTTTTGTACATGTATTCTATTCACAGCTTTGCACCGCTTAGCCAGAGAGCTAATGAATTCCAGGTCCAGGTACACTGCAGAGAGTAGAGCCATTGTGTGTCATTAGAAAATGTGCTCCTTTTCCTGAAGGCAGCAGCAGCAAGCTCAATTTGAACCAGAAAATCCCCAGGCAGAATTGTCTTGGCATCGCTCTCTCCTTCAGCTTTTTATCCCCATGCTTAGTGAACAATCCAACAAAAGCTCAGGTTTAAGGACCATGAAGCTCATTGCGATTTTCTTTGTTAATGCAATTGCCTTTAAGAAAAGATTATTTTTCCTCATTTTTTAGTTTCAGCCCGAAGGCTCCTGTGCAATTAGCACTAGTCTTTTATTTGGAAGACCCTGGCCTTACCCAGAATTCTCTGAACTATACCATAATAGCCTCTGGCACAGCCAGTATCAACTAACAATGATAGCTTCCAAAAAGTGACATTTGAAAATTAATGATATCTAATGTGATAATTTAATTCAATTTAATGATACAAATGATATTTGTATTTTGAGCTCCATTCTCTTTTTGAATTGCAGGATATGATCCCATTTCTGTGGTTTCGCATTAGGTAGCTGTTTTCTCTAATCTATTTCAGGTGATTTGTCTTGTTGCCTGCTCATATTCACATGATAATAGATTGTCATGTTCAGCATGTGATAATGGCAAAGAAAATTTCCTGTGTTATTTATTTCTGAGAGCCACCAACATTGCGTTTCTTTGGCTGCAGGAGAGCAGTGCTGTGCAGCAGTGTGTAATCGAAAGTCGCTCTGTGTATTTGGCTTCGTGTTGAGACCGTTCATCACTGACTTTGTTCATGACAGAGCAGCCTTGGAACCAAAAGCAAATGCCTCTTAGTGAAATCACAAAAGCATGGGCGCGATGATAAAAGCTTTGCTTTCGTCCTTGCTGACATCAAAATGATTGTCTTTGTTCACTTTTCCAGTGTTTGTTGCAGATCTGGGATGGAAGGGTTCATTTACAGGATGAGAAAGCAAAGGACAAATGTACCCTTCAGTGTTTGAAGTTGTCAGCGTAGCATTAATGTGGATGCAGCACAGACACAGGATGCCCTTTAAACACACACACACTTGCTCTCACACAGACAGACTCGAACACACAGTCTTGAGAAATAGTTTATCCATTTATAGCTATGAATGTGAATGTTTACTCTCTCATATTATGTACCGCTATTTTGTACCAACTGAAATAACATAACGGCCTTTAGTGATTTAGTCATATCTGAGTGATTATTTAGAGATATTTTGCCTGGGCATTGAGCCCACTGCCCTGTCAGGCTGTTAGATGCTACTATATGTTGATTTTAGGGGATATTTTGGCCCTTACGATCTCATTGGAATGTTCCAATTTTGACACAGCAATGTCTCTCTTTCCTCTCTCTATTCTAAAGCACTAGCACTGTGTTGAGTGCCTTCTTCACTGTCTTCCAATGAGTTTCTGTGTCTTGAACTATCACCCCTATGAAGGCAAGTGGGTGGCTTTGGAAAGCCCCCTTTCTATGTCTCTTGGCTAAGGCCGTGGAAAACCATGCCTAGGAAACAGGGTCTTGGAGGTTGTCCAGTTTAATTTCAGAGCATGTGCATGGGGAAATAATTGACTTCCTCCGTGGTTCACATTTTGTCAGGGGCTCCGGAGAGCACGGTCCGAGGCAGGTGGCTGAATTTGCATATCATTGGAAAGGAGACAGCTCGAGCCTGGGAAATCCTACACCCCAAGACTCTATGCCCAGAAAACCTCCGCAGGGGTAATGACTGATGTCTCAGTGAGAGAATCCCTTTGAGGCCAGAAGAGCTCCTCTTCAGCCAGGAGCAGCTGGAGGAGGCCTGATAATATAGTAGTCAATCCTGAGCAAGTTGCACTGTAACATGAGACTCAAAAAAACCTCATCTAATTGGTTTCTCCAAACTTCCACATCAGAATTCCCTGAGTTGCCACCAGTTTTAGGGTGAGTTAGGAAGCCGATAGCATCACATCTAGGTGTCTTTCTGTGCTGTCTTAGTGCAATGAGCCACAGTGTGTTGCAGCAGGGCAACATCAATCCAGAGAATGCAAATTATCAAATCAACCTATTTCATTTTCCTTGTGACCAAAAAAACTGATAAAACTTCACAGAAAAGCGTACTCTTCACAGATACATGTTTTTGTCCAACAACAGCAATTTACTGTTTATTTTTGTGTAAAATTTCAAATAATACTTTACAGTAACATTCGGACAATCAAAGTACCCCTGACAGTTATAGAGCCATGATAATGTATTTTGTTTTATCATTGTTGCTGACACTCTTTCACCTCTTTCCACAGTATCCTACTTTGGGGATAGCTTCTGCAGCATACAGGCCATCCAAGATGTCTCCACCTTCCACCTGTCGCTACAGTTCAAGACCAGCCGACGAAGTGGGCTGCTTCTCCTGGCTGCAGGAATGGAAGACTACCTGTTCCTTGAGCTCCAGAATGGGAAATTGCAGGTGAGTAGGGAACAAAATGTGGAAGATCCGGTTACAATACCCACCTACACTTACAATACAACTTACAAAAAAAAGTTTTTCAAGAATAGCTACTGTTGCTAAAGCCAGAGTAAGACTACTTGAAAATTATTTGAGTAAAAGTAAAAAAAAGAAATTCTCACCACAAGACTTTGTTCATCTCCCAAAACATCCCTTTTAATGTAATGGGTTATTATCAGACCAAGTTTGGGGGTGGTTCCTCTTTTGCTCATGTTTAAGCTCTACTTAGGACAAGTAAAGTCAAGTCTTGTGCTAATTGTACTCATAAATCTTATTTATAAAAACAAAACTTACACAACTTAAATTGAATAATTTAAATTGCTAAATGTAAAGTAAACATACAGTCATATACTCATAAAATTAGTGTTGATACTTATGATTAGATGTTATTTTCCATCATAGGGTACTTCAACAATTAGCTTGGGCATAATTAGCACATATTAACTCACATACAAATGTAGCTCCACATGCATGTATCATATATTTTTTTTAATCTAACTATAGTAAAATGTAATTATGTAATAATAATCAATGTCAAAACAAGCCTTCCCTGCTACAATATCATCTACTTCATCTAATGCAGTAGGTGTATCTTGTTCTGTGTTGTTTCGGTGGAGGATGATTGAAAGCAAGTCGATGACACTCAAGCATAGCTAAAGTTGACACAGAAGTTATTATTTCAGCTGGATAACAAACTGTATTGATTCATTCTCTACTGTAATCTCAGAGACATCAGAAATAAAATGAGTCCCACGCAGATTTTCAGTACAGTATCTCTGCTTAAAACACCTCCACAAATTTTTAATGTATTTCTAACCCTTTTCCACAAATAGACATATTCATCTATGTAGGCCTGCAACATAGATGTTGGAGATATGTGTCTTTAAATGTAGTTTTGTTAGTGATTGAATTGTGGCCATGTATGTGACAGATTCCATTAAATGCCACTCTGAAAACACGCTAAATTGATTTGCTGTGTTGTCTTCACTAGCTGTCTAAATGGAATGAGAACCATGACATTTTAATTGTGTAATTAATTGCTTGACAGCATTGGAGAGGAGTAGAATTGGCATCAGATGTGCTATCACAGATTCATATAGATTTTCCCCAGAAAGGGTATGTTTCTGCATTTTTAATGAGGTGAAATCTCAGCGTATTTGCGATAAAAGGAAACAATATCACCTTTCTCAGTCTTCTTCATTCCTTTCTTCCAAGTGATCAGAGCGCTGAGCACATAAACTCAAGGCTTCACAAAAAATTAGATTGCCTTTGTCTGTTTGTTCAACTTTATTTAAGCAAGACTAAGATGTCTGATGGTATCAGATGACACTTTTTGGAACTATTTCATTTGAAAATACAGCTTAGTCAACACTGTGAGCATACCTGAGTAATTTTCTGGGGTTATGGATACATTTTCGGGCTCATAAATTTTAATTTTATGATTAAATGAGGCTTATACTCAAATATTTTATGAGTCAACAAATCAGCCTCCCATTCAAGTGGAGAGTGTCCAGGAAGTGTTGCTTTATGTCATCACAGATTAGAGGATTGGCTTTGAGGAAGAGTTTGTTCTTGTTCATAAATATTGATAGAACTCTGCAAAATCATAGTAATAACATATATTCATTCTATTTTAAAATGTATCAATGTATAGCCCGGGATCCTATAAGACTATGTGCTTTCCAAATGTAGATACTTTAATATAATAAAGCTACCAGTTTCACATGACCATTTTGGCCAACAAAATACACAAGATCTATTGTAAACATGTCATATTCCACAATGAATACTAACAAAAGTTAAAGTAGAAAGCCATGTATAATTTGAGTTAAATAAAACGTTTTTGTTTTCCCATAGGCGCGAATGAACATGGGTGCTGGTGAGATGACACTGTCCTCATCTCTTGGAGTACAACTGAACAACCTTCTGGAACATAAAGTGTCCATCACACTGCAGGATGCCAAACTCACCATGACAATTGATGAGCTCTTCTCAACATACTACCCTATGACTGACACTGGGGAGGAGCTCAACATTGACATGGGCATTTGGCTTGGAGGAACAGGAGAACTAGATGCCCCCTACCTCAGCAACGCCATTCCACCATTCCGTGGCTGCATGACCGAGGTCAAATTTGAGTCCCATGGATTTGATATTCTCAACTCCGCATTAACAGATTGCCATGACACCAAGGAATCCTGCAGCAGTGAGTTTGAGGCTGGTGATGGGGAGACAACAAGTTTCATCAGCCCACAATCTTTTGTGTCTTTCCCCACCTGGAGCGGTGCTAGTGGGGCTGCACGGACCTTGGAGTTCCTAATGAAAACCACCATTGATGATGCATTGCTTGTGTTCCATCCAGGCCGAGAGTCTGATTTCATTGCTATTGGTGTTGTGAAAGGCTATCTCAAAGGTGTGTTGGACCTTGGCAGTGGCATGGAGGTACTGGACAATACCCAGGTGCTGCTGGATGACGATCAGTGGCATAGAGTTAGGGTCCAGGTCGATCAGAGTTCATTTGAAATGAATGTTGATAGCCAGTCTGCCTCCCTCCCTCTTGACAACTCACAAAGATTGGATTTAGTTGGAAATCTGTATTTGGGAGGTATCCAGGGGAAGATGAAGGATGTCTTCCGTGATAGCGGGTTCTTGGATCGTATGGAGGAAGAAATAACAGCTGAATCCTTCATTGGGTGCTTGGGGGAAATCAAAGTAAATCAGAAGGACAGGAGTCTGCAGGACGCTTTGGTGACTAAAGATGTCCATGTCAAATGTGAAGGGGAAGACTATGACTACTCAAGTTATTATGACTTAGAGGCAACTACAACTACTGCCCCTGTCCGGATCCAATATGTTGACGTAGACCCCAATGAACGACATTGCTACCCAACAGACGACACGCCAGAGATGTTCCGAAATATAACAAAACTCCTTGACGTCACCCCCTTGCTTGTGCCTGAGGGTGGAGAAGTTTTCCTAGATATAAACAACCTGAGCCCTACGTTTGACCTAAATGCTGTAGGAATGCGTCAATCTCAGATCATCTTTACTCTCCAGAATGATCCCTGGTATGGACTGGTTGATATGAACATTAACACAAAACGTACACAAAAGTTCACTCTTCTCGATGTTGCCAATAAGAAAATAAAGTATCTGCATGATGGAAATGAAAGGTATGCTGATCAAATCCAGTTAGAGGTGGTTGTTCACAGTAATGGCTACCTTCCAGAATGTCTAAAAAACCCCCGCGAGTATGTCCTCCCAGTTGAAATTATTCCTGTAAATGATATACCACAACTTAGTGGAGGAGACATTTCCATCACAGAAAATGGCAGGACTCGTTTGAGTCCCAATCTTATCAAAATTGTGGATTCTGACACACGTTGTGATGAATTGGTAGTAACTGTAACCTCAGAGCCTTCCATGGAAGTCGGTTACTTAGAAAATAGCCAGCAACCAGGGAGAAGCATCACAGAGTTCACTTGCAGACAGTTGAAAGATGGAAATATCTATTTTGTACACAGAGGGGGTAGTGCAGCTGGAATTACCTTAGAAGTATCTGATGGACACTCAATAAGTCAATCAACCTCTTTTAAGCTGTCTGTCACACAGCCACATATGACTATTGTGACCAATACTGGCCTCCTCCTGTCTCAGGGAAGCAACTCTTCCATAGGTGTTCAAAATCTGGCCGTCATTGCTCATCCTCGTAATGGAGATATTGTGTATAACATCACACAACCTCTGAGATTTGGAGAACTCCAGATAATCACTAGTAATGGCATGCCCAAGCAGGTGACCACTTTTCATCAATCAGATTTGGATCAAGACCTTCTTAGATACTTGAGCACAGACTCAAGTGACCAGGAAGATATTGTGGTTGAGCGGATTCAGTTTGACATCCACCTGGGGCAGTTCTCCCTTTGGAACAACACCTACTTAATCAAGATCATCCCTGCGCAAGTGAAAATTTCTAACTTGGTCCCACTGGAGATGCAGGGAGAAGAAGAGAAAACAATCAGACACACAGAGCTTGAGGCTGAAGTAAAAGGGCAAAGTCCAGATCCAGGAACTGTAAAATACATCCTTGTGAAACCTCCAACACTGGGTAGTCTCCAGTTGTTAGACAAGGAGCTGATTGAAGGTGACATTTTCACCCAGAAGGACCTTTGGGACAGCCATATTAGCTACAGGCTCCGGGTGCGCAGAGCTGTGGATAGTGTGGACCAGTTCCAGTTCAGAGTCTTTGCTGAGGATCAGTACTCTCCTCTGTACACCTACCCAATTAACATCCTCGCCAATTCAGACGCTCCTGTTTTGACCAATGAGAGACTGGTTGTCTTGCAGGGTGGTGAGGATACTGTGAACAAAAACTATCTCTGGATCCAATCACCAAGTTCTACAGATTTCTTGTATCGGGTCACACAAGACCCAAAGAATGGCCGACTTATAAGGGAGTCCCCACCCGGGCAGCCTAGATTTGAGGGGGCAATTCAAGTATTCAGCAGTGAAGACCTTAAGCTTGACAGACTTATTTACAAGCATGATGGCTCCAAGACAACCAATGATGAGTTCAATTTCTCCGCATTTGATCAGGAAGCAGAAAGTTCAAACGGTCAAGAATCAATGAGTGGTGTTTTCAGAATATCCATTCAATCCAAGAACGAGCATGTGCCTATGCGAGTTGTGGATAAAGTCTTCAATGTGGTCCGCCACGGACAGCGTTTGTTAACCACTGATGTCATTCAGTTTAAGGATGATGACTCAGGTTTCAATGATACCCAAATTGTCTACGCTCGTGAGGGAATCCTCTCAGGCAACATTGTGTCAAAATCGAACCCCTCACAACCCCTCTTCCGTTTCACACAAGCCGACTTGAGAGATAAGAACATTCTCTTCATTCACCATGGAGCAGACCGTGAACGCTTCTCACTACAGGTGTCAGATGGCTTCCACAAGACCACCGCACTGCTCCAGATCCAAGCAGGCGAACCCTACCTGCAAGTGGTGAACAACACTATGGTTGTCATGGACCATGGCAGCACCAAGACCCTCAACACCACCCTGTTGAGCGCTGACTCCAACATGGACATCAGAGATGACAGTGAGATCAAGTTCAGAGTGATGTCACCACCCAGTGATGGGAGGATTATCGTGAGTGGGATCGAGGCTTCAGTGTTCACCCAGGAGGACCTGAAGAAGGGCGTTGTGTCATACGAGCATAATTATGAGAGTTTGAGGTCCAAGGACTCCTTTGGATTCACTGTCCAAGCGAAAGGATATTCTGAAGAGGGTACCTTCAGGATTAAAATATTCAAGCAAGGTTACCTTTCTGAACCTGAGGTGATAACCAACGAAGTCATCATCTCCTATGAGGGAGAACATACCATAATCAACCAGAATCATCTCAAGGTACTGTTTATTGATTCTGTAATTATCCTTACATTAGGCAAAACTGGTATTTTATACTGAGTGAAATATTTTTTTCCATGTGATTTAGTGCAATAATTAACAAACCTACAATATACAGTTCATTTGCTTTACTGACATTTAATCTGGGCTGCACACATTTGGTTTTGTTTAATGAGACAGCATTTAGAATTCATATAATTTGGCAGTCATTACTATGTGACTGAACATTATCTTTGTAATTTCAAAGTTTATTTTCTCTTTGTGGAGTAGACCTTTCTCATGACTCAATCGAGCACACTGTCTCGTGATACTGTACACCATTTGTTTTGTAACCATCTCTCTAATGTACAGACACCCACATAAAAGCAGGACTAAGTATGACTTTACAGTTGCTGTTTTTAATCTAGTTTATGTACTAAATTACAGTCTATTAAGTGTGGAAAACAGAGCACTAAGTATACCCTGAGGAGGTTTCTGGAGCCCACTGTAATTTATATGATGAGCCTGCCTGCACTTCATCTTGAAAGCAATTAATGGAGTTTAAATTGTGGGACCATTCATAACATATCCCTGTATATATCTTGACTTTTAAATTAATGAGAAACATTTTGGAAAAAGTAAAGTTTAATTTCACAATATTGTATACATTTTGAGATCTTCAGTATTGACTAAAAAAGCACGTAGATACCCAGTACACGGATTATTGAAAAATGTAGCCGTGACAGAATGGCCTTTAAAAGTTGTAAAATATTGACTTGGCTTTTGGGAGCTTATCCAAGGTGCGTGCTTACTATGAAATGGAAAGTAGCGAGCTCTTCTGAAATAATGTGAAATGGAAGCATGGCTGTTAAACATTACAAGACTTAGGGTTCCAGAGAGCTGATCCAAACTTCTCAAAATGGGATGACCATAAATCTGCCTGTGTATAAATATGCAGCATGTTGTTAAAGTGTACAAAATGTTGCAATGCGATTTTTAGTTTCTGGTCACTATACAGTCAAATTGTCAAACTATCCTTCTGCAAGCTTATCATTCTACAAACAAAAGACTATATCACCTCGACTGTACATCAACTGCAACGTATGGATTTATCTTTGTCTTTTAGGTGGAGCAAGCTGATATTCTGCCCTCAGAAATGGTGTTCACCATCAAAGAGCCTCCTCGTCTGGGTCATGTGGTCAAGCTGACGAATAACTCAGACAGTACAGCCGCCCCCGTCCTCGACTACGTTCACTCTTTCACTCAGGAGGACATTGATCAGGGGCGCATCCTCTATGTGTCCGCATCCATCCAGGTTTATAGTCATTTCATTTTACTCTGCTGTAATGATAATTCAGATGTGGGCAGCTAATTCCCTTCAATTCATACCCAGTGTGAAAGCAAAGACAAAACACAGCCCCAACCATGAATGGGTGTAAATTTATATGGTGTATTTGTTAAGAGATTATCCTAATAACTTCTGGTTATTTCAACATCCATTGTCTTCCAGGGCAGCGATGCCTTCACAGCAGATGTCAGTAATGGTTTTACCACAGTGGAGGACCTCCACGTCTCGGTGAACATCGTACCTCGGCTCATCCCCGTCCAGACCCTCAACTTTACCGTGAGGGAAGGCGCTGGCATGTCAGTTACCACAGATATTTTGAACATCTCGCACCCCTTCTATAGTTCAGCAATCATCGACTTTGTTGTGGAGGAGGCGCCACAGCATGGGGACCTCCGCTTCCTGGATGGAGACCAGCAGGAACTCACCGTATTCACCTGGGACGAGGTAGGCAGTGCAGTGGTGGAAGAAATAAATTATTTACTTAGGTAAAAACAGAAATATTCTGGTGGATGTCAAAATTCTACTTAAGTAAAAGTAAGAAAATCCTTAAATGCTCAAATCAAGTATGATCAGCAGCATGATCATTAAAATGTTTTTTCTTGAAGTCTCAAAATGCTAACATGAGTCCTTTCTTGCATGGAAGTTTGCACAGAAATATGTTAGCTTGTTAGCATTTTGTGACTTCCAGATAATTAAATTATAATGATCATGCAGTTGTTTGACAACCGTGAAAAGGTAACAACACATTATTTACACCATATACATTTCACATAAATTATTAGAACACAGAAAAAGCAACCACAGAAAATTTGTATTTTTTGTTTTGCCCATAGAAATTGAGCTGGGCACATCTCTTGTACCGAACTTTGTGGGCGTGGCCTGTTTGAAACGTCACAACATTCTTATCTATTATTCTCAGGCAGGCTGCAGACATAACTCTGATTAGAAACAAATCACTCCAAACTACAATGTTGGTATTCCCAGGGGTCATAATTGATTTATATTTAAAATGCTGATTAAATATTTTCTCCAGTTAGACTTTTCCATGTAACGTGAGAATTCTTAAATCATTTCAATTAACTGTGCTAAGGACTGTATATAACAAGTGCTGAGGTGGCTGTCCATGACTGTTTGAGAAAACTCAAGAACAAACCAAAGATATATTTCTGTTACTCTGGGACCAAAAGATTCCCGCTAGACCACTAAATAATCCACAACTTCTCTCAGTCCTAATTATACCAGAATAACATCTACCTCTCATGACTTTGATCATGGTTCAAGAGGACTACCACAGCTACACGTCACTGTGGAACTTTCCCCAGTTCCCAGTTACTATCCAGTGCTGTTTTGGATTTGTTGCGTAGTACCAGATAGAAAGGGAGAATTTTGGAGTTGCTACACAGTTATCTGGTCTCCCGCCATGTGGTTCAGAGGCCCCTGCTTTAGGAAAATATTAAAAATACATGAGTAGTTACCGGTGGAAAAACCTCATGCATTCTGAATGGACCACATAGTTTAGTGGAGCTGGTTAGTCACATATCTTATAGCTCCTACATCTACCCCGGCTCTCCCTCTACTCCTCTCTCTTTGCTGAACCATTGTGGAAAAACTGACGGTGCCTTTGGACTGCCCGGAGCCAAAATAAACTGGCCCAATATATTCCTATAATAATGTGTGTGTGCGCACACAAACCTCCCGCGCTTTGCCTCTGCCAGACTCACTCTCTCTGTCTCTCAAAGACCCCACTGTGCATTCCAGCTCAACTGGGACTAGTGCATAGCCATGATTCAGCTAAATCTGATTACGTTGGTAGTAGGGAGGCAAAAATGAGCATAGACATAATCGTCTGCCACTCTGGAAATGTCACAGAGAAAAAGTCACCACCTTGATTTCTTCATACCGGTTGATGGAGACTGTTTTTTAAGTGGACTCAGTGTACTATTTCCTTTTACTGTTATACTCTGAGTATGAAACACAGCCATTCTCCCAAATGAGTACCACATTTAAAAACAAATGTGCAAGCCTCAGTCAGCGCAGCATTTAAACCAGAGTGTAATTGTTCCTAAATTGAAGTCGGATGTGCGCGTCCTCATTATCCAGCATTATTTGAACTTTCTATATTCACTCAGGGAGCAGTGGTTCTTTTCAAGCTCAACACTGTTTCAAGCTCCACTGGCCAAGTCCCCCAGCCCCTGGGACTGGACTTTGGCTTAACTGCTGCGTGTAGTAATTTTGTGATAGTCATCATGCGGGGTGGTTCTACAAGGTTATGTAAGGGTACAGTAATGTGGAGGTTCAATGAAGAAAACAGAGTGTGAGTCAGGCAGCCTTTCTGTATAGCATAAGTGGTCTGCACTTCCAAATACAGGCCAGGAATCCTACGCTAACAGCAGCCACAAGAATGTAAAGCTACTCCGTGCGCCATGTCTCCCAGATGTGTCACAGGAGAGTAGAATGTGTGAGAAAAGGTACGGCATTTTGTTAACCACAGCATTATGATTCACTCCCTCTCTGAGTAATGAAAGTACTGGAGTTATGCGCGTCCTCCAGCATCCAAGCATCCTATAACATATGTTATGTTGAGTGGAATCCAACTGGATGAAATATGTGAAATCCAACTGGAGAAAATATGTGAAATCTGCAACACTTTGTTCTAAAACACCTTGCCTCTAATCAGGTTCAGCTCTCCATCGGGTGCCCATTAGGTCTTCCATCTGTGGAAAACTTTAAAGCCATTAAAACCCACACAGACATGTTCATTTTTCAAAATAGACTCTGTTTTTGGAGCAAAGTGATGCAGGTCCTGCATTTTTATCTCACTCACTTTTAGGTAAACAGATCCCACGATTAAAAATGCATCACTCAAAAATCAAAACTTGACAGACTAAATCGTGCAATTAGAATTCGATATTGACACACACATCAGAAAGACACATTGTCCCTCTTTGAGTAAATGTGATGGCCACATGTCCAACAACCACCCATTGTTTATTGTCCCAGCGAGGAGACTGATTGTCTCGCTCACTTTCCCCGATCGGTAATGATGGGGGGTGTTTTTCCAGTAGGATGCCAACCATATGGGATCCATTAGGCACTTCCTGCTCTCGAGTGCGGGTCTTCTCATCATAGAGGCTTACTGGCCTGGTTATAGACAAAGTTTCAATAGTCCTGCTTTGTGCAGAGAGGGACACCGAATCTCGGTACTTTGTCCTTCTCTAGTACTCTTCTCAAAAGGTATCAGATAGGAGGAGGATCCTTGATTCTTCCTCTCAGACGGCACTAAGATACAAGGACACAGGATGCTAGGAAATGAGATTCCTCCTCTGTTTTTTAATATAGAAAATCAACAGAGTTGGCTTGGCCAGGCCACAGGTGTTGTTTTCCATCAAGATCACTTGACACTGGATGACGGATGACGGATTCCTTTGTGCATCTGGTTCCTCTCAAGGCCTCATCGCACCAGGGAGGCTCTCCTTGTCCCTGTGCTGCTGCCTGCTCCTGGGACCTGATTATAGCCTTTGTCTGAAATTTTTGAAAAGAACGCTGCCCTGCAAAGACAAACAGCAGGAACTATTTTTGTGTGTTTTAAAGGTCAGACTTGATAACTGGGGTTAAGATTTCATATAAGCAAAAGTTATAGTCGTAAAAGCTACTAAACTATATTCTATCCACTTCTGTTCGAACAATACTTTTTGTCAGGACAGGAGATAAACTATATAGTTATTTTTTTCAGTTTCACTACTCACACTGCTACGGCTCATTGATTTGTAGGTCAGAACGAATTAGCTGTATGTCCTTGTCTATCGAAACCTCAGATATCTGAACTGAATATAAAAGACACTTCCACACTATTGTCACTTGCGCATTAAAAATCACATTTCAGTCAAGGACCTTCTCGAGACGATTTTTAATGTGCTAGTGAAGACAATATTTGGATGTCACATTAATTTATGGTGGCCTGCCTTGCTTTCTCCTTTGCGCCTATCAACACGGATAGTTTCCAAGCGTGCAGAAGATTTTCTACATTCAAATACCTGAACTGGCCGTTTAACAGACGAACAAAACGTACTACAGAACAAAATGTATTCTAGGGGCATCAAGATGGTATTTCCTTCTAGAAACATGATGAAATGAAATGAAATCAGTCTTTTGAGCATTTGGAAATAGATGTAAATGTATGCTGCGTTTGCTGACCAAGCTCAGCCTCATTGAAAAGAGTCAAGTGGAACACAATGAATTGAGGGCCTGTTGCTTTGGGAAACTTGTTCTCATTTTCTGATTTTATTCCATGCAAACTTAGTCTAGAGTACATTTACATGCACACACTATTCATATGCTAGTTATATGGGGTCATATCCTGGATAAGGTCTTAATCCATATGAAACTGTTTATATGCATCTTCATATCTCACTGTTAAAACGCCCTCAGCTTATAAAAACCACAAAAACTAACACTTCATGGGATAAGGTGTATACATATCTCAGTATTCGAGGTAATATTGTTATATTGCAGGTGCCTTATTCACAGGGTTGCCACACAGGTCTGGGAAGTCTGTAAATGTATGGAAAGAGAATTTGATAATTTCCAGGTCTTGATAAATTTGGAAATTGCACAAAAAAGTTTGGAAAAGTATGGAAAAATATTGTTATACTGTCCCAATATACATATGACTACATACATATGACATTTTCTGTGGTTTTTGATCCCGTCTCACATATTGTGATCTTTGTTGCTTTCAAGAATAATCTTCTATCTGTCTATAGAGTGATATGGCAGATTTAGTATGGGCAAGATAACTATCTGCTAAAATCATATTAAAACATCAAAATCTTCAAATCAAATCAGGAAATTAAGGTAAAAAGTGTGGAATTTTGAAGTTGAAACTGTAGAAACCCTTGATTCAGGTTTCTCCTAATTGTCATAAGAGTTTATCCAGGTTAAACAGGATATAATGTTTTCATGCACCCACTCAAAAGCAGAATATTATTGGGATATTTGTCTGCACGGCAACACACTCATACATACATTTTTATTCAACCTTTTAGGCTCACCCATCCTTTGCCCAGCTCAAGCGTGTCCTGACAATCAGGTCTGAGTTAAGATTGAGTGTCGACCGGGTCCCTTTTGTCTTTTCCAGGTGAAACTTGGACTCGTCTACTACATGCATGACAGCACCGAGAGCACCGAGGACAGTTTCACGCTCTCTGCCTCGGCCTATGAGATTGAGCGCCGGAGCCTCCCTGTCACCATCTCAGTGACTGTCATACCAGTCAACGATGAACCGCCAAAACTGACACGTAACACCGGACTGGAGGTAATGTTTTGCTGTTTGCAAAGCCATGCACTGTTACTTTGAGCTTTCTTCCAATATGCTCAACTGTAAAGGGGGTTGGAAAAGTTGCTATTGTTGGAAAATCTATTATACCCATAAAGTGGAAACTACATAGTTGTCCTGCATTCATGTACTATCGGATGTTGGAAAAATGACTTGTGATATTCACATGAACGCCATTCAAAGTCGAAATATGAAGTCAGAAAGTCACATAAAATTTTGCTACCCGAATTTCCAAGTTATGATGTAATGACTATCTTTCACCTTCTGAACATGGTGGAAAAATCAAGTTTTATGTCCGTCAACAGCAAGAAAACACTTAAGAAATTACATACACATGCACCTTTATTACATGATTGTAGTTAGCCAGGCCAACCAAAATAAACAATATTTCTTTAAATTAAGTTTGTTAAATGAGCTTGTTAAACTGCAGGACATCAATGGTTGTCACATGAATGCAATGCTGTTTAGCAGCCCACTTAAAAGTTACCACCAGCACGTGAACACACAACTGAGCTTTTATTTAAAGGGATAGTTGACATGAAAGGTTCAGTCATAAAATAGCAACCATCATTGCTTTTCTTTCTCACATCTCATCACATCGCAGCAGATCCTGCATCAAAGTCAGAATCAGGTCCAGTTTATTTGCCAAGTACAATAGATGTACAGGAACTATTCTTTTTCAATACCTTTCTGTCATTGAACTATTGTCAAATCACTCCTTGCACCTTCTGATGCTTGGATGTTCCAAAAAATTTAAATATTTAAGTGAATCCTGTCAATCACATTTCAACAGTACTGCAGTGATTCACTATTGTATGCACTGCCTATGTAACTTCCCTGATGGCTACATCTGTATGCATGTTAATGCAGCCCTAAATTTGCAAATACCTCAGTTAACATCAGGGACGATAGGGGAACAATTCATATCACAATGATCATAAGAAATTATTCCAATATTGATATATATAACAATATCTTCTAACATATGCAAAATCATATGTTAAATAATCAAATAATCAAATTGATGTTCATCGCATTAAACTGTAATATAAAGTACAGTATGATAAAACTGTAATATTCCCTAATTTGTTTCAGATTTCATTTTGTGATAGATTTTAATTAGTATTTGCTTTTTATCATTAATTCAGACAACAGAATTCTGTACCACAATAACTTGATATCATTATTTTATCACAATATCATTATAGTGAAAGGTGAGTAATAATTTTTAATTATTGCCCAGTCTCATACACACCATTAGCAGGTTCTGTCAGATGAAAGGAACACACGTAATGAAATGACATGTTTATTCAGTTGCATGTTTAATTAATTAGTATCTGGGTTCAGAGGGGTTTTGCCACACATTGCAGAAATATATGCTTTCCTTCAGACAAAAAAGAAAAGTTTTGAAAGATCAATGAAGCAGATTCTACTGTAAGAGTCGGCAGGCAGTTGGAAAAAGCCAGCAGTAATCAGCTCACAGAACTGGAAACCAACTGTGTCATTCAGCCCTCCCTGCTCTGCCTGCGGCTCTGCGTCTCCCTGGCAACCCGTATTTTTGGAAAACCAAGATGGTCGACAAGACCGCGGTTTTCTGGCAGAGTGAGGGCGGCAGCCAATCCCTGCGCCTCTTCTGCTGCGGCTGCAGAATGTAACATAATAATATGTGGATTTCTCAGCACACAGAGCCAGGACTGGCCCAGCGGCGCTTGGATTGATTTAAAGCAGGAAGTGTGTGTGTAGTGACCTCCACAGCAGATGATCAGACATGATGACTAACATGGCCATGATCAGGCTCTGTTCATGATCACCATTGATCCCATTTGGCCCAGGCTATAGGATACAGCTGGTCTCCATTAGGGTATACACTCAGGGTTTGTCTGTGTGTCTATCTGGTTCTACTTGGCTTTACTTTATGTCTGTAGTTGTCCCTCTGCGTCAGTCTGACTGTTTGACAATCTGGCTCTGTCTTATGTATTTAATTATCTGGATTTGTCCATCTGTTTGCCTATCTATCTATCTATCTATCTATCTATCTATCTATCTATCTGTCTATCTATCTGTCTATCTATCTGTCTGTCTGTCTAAATATGTAGGTCTCTCTATCTACCAGCCTGTCTACCACCTCCGTCTCTCTCCAGACTCTTTCAAGTCTTAGCAGGATTATATAACTATCCAAACACTTTTGCTGTGAATGCCCGTCCTAATCCCCTCGCTATTTGTACATATGACCAGTGAGTGACTAGATGAATGAAAGCTGCCCTCCTCTAGCTCTCACCGGGTACAGTAATTTTGTTTTATCCCACATCAAAACACAAAGCAGGGGAGTGTACATCAGGTGTTTGAGTAGTTAGTCTGTGTCTCGGGGAGAAGTACCGTAACTGCAGACGGTGGGTTTAAATCAAAATGGCATTGCTATCGTCTTTCCTTCACGGCCATGGACTGCAGCTGCATGGCTTGTGGGTATGGATAAAGAAACGATACACCATCTCATCAGCTTCTTTTTCCTATAGTTTGTCCAGCAATACCCTATACTTAAACCAGCCGTGCCTTTTCCATATCCTTGAGGAAAGAGACGGAGATGTTGGATGCCAGGGCAATTTGGGATACAGCTTCAGACGTCTGGCGCCCCTTAGAGTCTCAGACATTTAAGAGACAGTGGTATCCTGTTGAGTCATCTGCAAACTAAGTCATTTGCCTATGGCAGCTCCTTCATTACTGCCTCCAAATGAAATATCAGCCATTGTGTCCGATCAAATTGAATTTGCAGCCCATCCTCTTAGGTGCTAAATGTATTGATTGTTATATAAACCGTCAATTTGCGGGTCCATTTTCAGATTACCTGCCCTAAATTGCCTGCTGCCTTCCTGCTGGTGCAGAGCGGGCTGATGTGGCCATCTAGTGTTAGGGATTGAGGAATACACTGTAAAAAAAAATCTCCATCTGGACAAGGAGTGACCGTGTGTTGGAACCAGTGGTGTGATCAGACTTATTTTAAGACATGGCTCCCTTTTTTTTTTTAGAAAATTCTTGAATTCTATCAAAACAAGTGAAATTATCTCACCCACTTTGCAGACTTTTTCACCTGCTCAAGAAAAATATTTGTGTTGACTACATACAAAATCAAATTATTTTTTGAGATGGATGTTTTTGCAGTGTCTGTTTTTTTGTTGTGGCTGTATCACAGCATTTTACATCAAAAAGTAGGCTGGCCCTCTCTTTATATGAGAAGAGATTAGCATTGGTTTCTATTTATTTATAAAGCGCTTCCTCCAAAAACATGACTGTTATATCTTATGTCGCTTGACTGGATTGATTGGAGAGTTGGAGTTTATCAGAGCCGCTCTCAGGACCGGCTGGCGCTCCAGGTTCCTCGGATTAGCACTGACCTGGGAAATACTGCTTTTAGATTTTGTGCTCCATATACCTGGAACAAATTGCAGTAAACCCTGAAGCTTCATGCTTTGGTTGCAAAGAGCCAAGTCAGCAATCTGATTAAGAACCTGATTAGCTTTGTGAATATTTTAAAGGTGCTGAGCAGCATTTTTAAATGCATAATTGTATAATATATCATTATCAAATAATTGTGATACCTTGGTAAAATTACTGTACACAAATGACACCACAGTCGAGACAATGACATGGTCAAGCTTCTATCTCACGGCAGTGGGATTGTTTGTGGTACTGCTTCTCAAAGTTAAGACCACATTTCCCATAAGCCCCGTTACTTTCTGCTGCAAAGAGGATTTTGCGACTTCTCCCATCTTCCCCTCCCTCTCCCTGGCATCACTCTGGGTGCGTTTGTTTTCTCTTTTTGCTTTACTGAAGACGATAAACTTGTTGGAAGTGATTTTTCCATCGGCCTTTCACTTGTTCCACCATCTGCTATTGTGAGACCCTCTGAAAGCTTTAGTTTGTGCAGGAAGAACAGCGCCCTCTTCCTGTTTTGTGCCATAAAGCAATCCAGCAGATTTCCCACCAAATCCAACCCAGTGGCTCATAATGTAAAAGGCTGACAATCATCTCAGCAATGTTTGTGTTTGTTTACAGTAATTACACTAACGTCTCTAAATTAATGTGGTAATGATTTATTGATGGTATAATGCTGCACATAGCACCTTTAGTTAATGTTTGACAAGTGTTTTAATTGGTTGTAAATATTGTTTGTGTCTTTCTCTTGTTTGCGTTTCTTTCCACGTATGTAAACTCAGCTCTCATGGGGAAAGAAAGCCCCCGTCTCTAAATGTGTTTCCTGAGTTTCTGAGTAAAAAAAAAGGTTTAGTACTGTAAATGGGTCCCAGTTTTCGCACTGAAACAGGTACATTGAGATAGGAAGTACAGGCAGAGAATAAGATCCAGCTTTTTAACGACCTCGGTTGTCACTTTCTGTAAACAGTATCGGTGAAATAAAAGTTTAACAGCCACAGAATTCGAGCTATCAACATGTTCTCTTCTCTCTGTGCTTTGATTCGCATGCTTCTTGTCTGGGAAGCAATTTCTCCACACGGAAGCACAGAGTGTGTAATGATGGATTATGGTTTTGGACTGTTGATGCTGTCTGTCACCGTGATGGAGCTTTGATGGAGTGTCAAACTGAATGGGATGTTATGAGCGGTGGAATGTAAGGCAACTGAATTATATATCTCACAACACATTTATTATATTGAACCACAGCAGAAATGATAGAGAAGACTGAGAAAAGTCGACAATTTTGTTATTTTCACAACAGTACCAAGTTTAAACTCCATATTTTTCCAGTGAATGGGCACTTGTTATCTAGGCGCTATATTGATGGCCAGTAAATGAGAGTAACTGACTAGATTGTTTCGGCTAGAGATAGATACTTAAATACTAAACGACCAAGTATTTATTTAGCTGCTATTTAACAGAAAAATCCACCCATCCACTTTAACACTGTTAGAAAAAGCTATGTGTGGTGTATATTGCATTTCAGGCTCCATTTTGTTGTTCAGTGGTATTTTTCTTATTCCTGTGGATAACTGGCCAAACGTAAAATGACGTGACATCACATCGAGATATGTCCAGCGCTGCTACAGTGGAGTTTGTTAGCAGAAAATGTTTCAGCGATCTAAAATCTACGGTAAACATCAGGTTTTGGTATGAGCCCCTCAGAATTAAAGGGCAAGGGCTTCTCACACCGAATCACACAGGGAAAAATCCATCGTAGAAGAGGAAGAGATAACAATTTGACAGTAGCCTCAATAGACCAGAATGCAATGCAACTGCAAGACATGTTTTATGTGTTTTGTTTAAGTTTTGACTCACCTTTTCTCGACTGGAAAAAACTTTCACTCTCTTGCTCTTACTATGCGATCACTATCACTATTGCTCTCTCAAACTACACCTACAACCCACAGCTGAATGCAACAAGTTCAGGCCCGCTCCCTCGGGGTTGGTGAAAGTCATTCTGGGAAACGTAGGAAATCACCGACTGAAGGAGAAGTAGAGGAGGCAGGTTGAGGGAAAGTGGATACGCCAAAAAAGTTAATTACAACACTTCATCACAAAATAACTCCAGGGATGCGTTGGACACCGACTGATGATACACAACAGTCACATGTTATATACATTCGCTTGCATGTGCCATATAGTATAAATTATCTGCTGAACTGACTTTGCAGTGTGGGAAACAGTGAAACTTGAAGCATAAGTATCCCTGATTGAATTTATGTGAGACTGAGCTTTCTTCTCTCCTTCTCCTTCTGCCTCGAGGTATCTTGCTCTTTATCCTGAGACTGGAGAGAGAGAGAGACAGAGAGAGAGAGAGAGGGGGACAGAGAGAGAGAGAGAGGGGGACAGAGAGAGAGAGAGAGAGAGGGAGGGAGGTATCGGAGAGCGAATGCCTTCCGAGGAGATCGATACGTACCTCTTATTGCAGGGCACCCTCAGCTCACTCTCCCAACTGATTCCTGCTATTTAAGAATGTCTTTCGGGGGATCTGGCCCATTTCTTTCAATTAATGCTCCTTTCAGCCAGTCGACCATTAGAAGTCCATTAAAGCCCCTCCACCCAGGGAGAGTCATTCAGCCTGTGCCGCTGTGCTCCATCTTCTGATAACAGGAGCGTCTAGACTGCCACGGAGAAATAATTAACCTTTTAAATTGTTACTTTGGAGGTGGCTGTTTGTAGGACGGGTTTTGTCTTGTTTTGGTGCTTAATTTCTTTCAAGGTTTCTCCATTTGCTGCTTTCATTTTCTTTTCGTTTACTTAGTTGCTTTCTTTTTGCTTTTATTTCCTTTCTTTCTCTATCTATGTATCTATCTATCTATCTATCTATCTATCTATCTATCTATCTATCTGTCTATCTATCTGTGTGATATAGCTGTGAGGCAGCTATATGTTTCTTTCATTTGTTTCCTCAGTTGCTTTCTTTTTGCTTTTATTTCCTTTCTTTCTCTATCTATCTATCTATCTATCTATCTATCTATCTATCTGTCTATCTATCTGTGTGATATAGCTGTGAGGCAGCTATATGTTTCTTTCATTTGTTTCCTCAGTTGCTTTCTTTTTGCTTTTATTTTCTTTCTTTCTCTATCTATCTATCTATCTATCTATCTATCTATTTATCTATCTATCTATCTATCTATCTATCTATCTATCTATCTATCTATCTATCTATCTATGTGTCATTTAGGCCTGTGAGGCAGCTATACAGTATGTTGTGTAGTATGTGTTATGAAAATAAAATGATTATTTTACTTTTCAAGTAGACATAGACACAGCCATTGATCTGTCATATTGTTTAGGCCTTTATATCCAGCGGCCTATCTGTTAGTAGGCTAAATGGGACATTTAAAAACATGGTCAAAGATCATTGTTTGCCTCGTTCAATTTCTAGTTTTTAAATAAATATTTGGCCCTTGTCTTGATTCACACTTCTCAAAGTGGCCCTCACTGTGACAGTAATCTGCAGCATCTATCTATCTCTGTCTCTCTCTCTCTCTCTCTCTCTCTCTCTCTCTCTCTCTCTCTCTCTCTCTCTCTCTCTCTCTCTCTCTCTCTCTCTCCCCTTGTCTCACTCTCTCTTTGATGTTTCTCAGGTTCTTGCTGGTGAGGAATCTGATATCACCTCCAGCATGTTGAACACTGACGACGCCGATACCCCTACAGAGCAACTGGTTTACCACGTCGAGGCGCCGACCAATGGGATGGTGTCGCTGAAGGAGTCACCCGATGAGGGCATCCTGAATTTCACACAGGCTCAAATCAACAACGGGGAGGTCATCTTTATTCACGAAGGTAAGGCCGGACAGGATGAGAGGAAAGGAAGTCGCCGCACATTCATAGCCTCGAGACATGTAATTCCTTCATTTAATGCAATTTGTTGGGAATTATTTTTTAAACGGGCATGAAATTATCTATGAACTTTAGCGACCAGTAGGAATTGCAACAACATCGATAAAACATATCACCTCCTACACAAGTCTCTGAGTTTTGAAAGCCAGAAATCTCTCTCTACCTTGCGAAGTAATCATTGAGGTATTGGTATTGATCAATAACCCTATAAAACCCCCGCAGATACATTAAGGCCATGTTGTGCTATGGGGCAGTAAAAATCGTACTTACTGCCCCTTTAATGTATTTAATAAAATTGTCATTTCCATCATGGCTACAAGTGTTGCAGTTCAACAGTACGGCATCTCTGTCTCTCTCAAGGCCACAAGGATGGCCTATAAGGGATAGGTAATTAAAATAATGAATATAATAATAATTTGACATGTTATTGATCCCCATAGGGTAAATATGGCATATAGGTTAAAGGGATAACACTACATATGGGCACCTTTGGGTCAGTTGCAAATAATTCTTAGCCTTTCCTCTAATCTGCTTGGAGTATCAGAAGGTTGATCGTATAGAAAGAAAGAAAGAAAGAAAGAAAGAAAGAAAGAAAGAAAGAAAGAAAAGGAACCGAGTTCAAGCCGTTGCTCTCCCACCAGGTGAGGAGTCGGGTGGTTTCAGCTTCACGGTGACAGACGGCGAGCACACTTCTCCTCTCTACCGATTTGTCGTCACCGCCAGGCCTCTCACCATCACCATGGAAACGCAGGAGGAGCTCATGGTGTTTCCAGGTAAGATGCCAAAATCCTCCAGGTTCACGCCATGAATAAGGCACAGAGGGAAGGAGAGCTCCAGTGAGAAGACTGGGGTGACTCGGTGGTCGACCTAACCGTTAATAATGATACTTCAAAAAAATTACCTTTTCTTCTTGTCTTATTTCTTATTTGTTTATCTAGCACTTCTCTATTATAGCTGAAAATGCTGCAGACCCAGAAATAGTGTGAAATTTATTATGTGAGCACCATTGCCTGCTTGTAATGTTGATGATATAGGAATTTAAGCTTATTCTATTGTCACATTCATTATAAGTCACTCTTTGTGTGTCAATTAAATGGCTAAAATGTAACGTTGTAAGTCCTCTGTGATCCCAACTGCTGCACTATGAAGGTGACTTTAAAAAAATCAAATTCAAAACGTATAGTGCACCAAATAGAAATGTGCATACACATGAATGGCTTCCTTCCAAACTGCTGCATAAATCCTTCGGACACGAAATGTTACCTGATATTCAGTGAGCGATGTTTCAAAAACACAGCGTTGCGTCTTCAGATGCAATTTCTGAAATTGCACCTGCAGAAATGGAACTTTTGTGAGCACATGTCTCAGCGAAGGCAATAACTTCAGTTATATTCCATAATGAGCTTTACATTCATGCCGGCGATCGTTGTATGAGACGAGGTGTCACATTTTTCAAATGGTGGATATAATTTTGGAACGAAACTCTCCACATCAGACTGAGATGTCATCACAGAAATGTGCATGAGTTACTGTAACCGCAAAAGTTTGAGGCAATTTTAGATTCCGCTTAATTTTACAAGCTACACTACACTGGCAAGAGGCCATTTTCCACAGAATCGCCTCAGCACTCAGAGCATGTGTGTACTTTCACAGGAACAAGACAGCCTATCACCGGTGCCAATCTGGGGGCTGTGACCAATGAGGATGGAAATGAGATAAGCTACTCACTTGTCCGCCCACCTCGTCTGGGAAGACTCATCTTAGCCAACGACAGGAACCAGTATGAGGAAATTACCCGCTTCTCCCAAACACAGGTAATGTGTGTTCCTGTGTGATGGTAATGTGTGTTTTTAAGAGGCAGTTAAGAGTCAGGAAATGTTTTTTTTTTCTCTTCATCCCTTTTTTAACTACGTATTTATGTCTTCCCTTTCCAAAACATGCATTCCTTTGAAAGTATTTTTTTAAATAATAATGACACAAGGGATAGTAGCATCATATCCCGTGTATTGGTAAATGTTGCATGCACTAGGGGACACTGTAAGTTTGACTATTATTCTTTTTCCCCAAATAAATCTTATATAATATATATATATAATAACCTTTATGTATAAAGCACTTATCAAAACATAGTTACAAAGTGCTGCACATAAAGTAAGTCAACAAAGTTAAAAATACAAACTTTAAAACAGGGAAATTCAAAAGTCATAGGTCAAGTAATTCAATGAATATAAATAGTAATAATAGTAAAAGTATAGATAAAGATAAGAGCAAAAGCAAAAGCAGGGCCCGGAAACAATGACTAAAGGTTAAAAGTATAAATAGAAAAATGACAGAGAATCCAACACTGTTCAAGTAAAAGCAAATCTAAAAAAGAATGTTTTGAAAAGTGATTTACAGCCAACATCAAGTTGGCTGGCCAAATCTTATCTACTTGCAGGTAATAACATGTTTATTAATAGCCAGTATGCACGACTCAGCCTAGTAGTCTACTGCATATACCATCAGGCAGACAGATGAGAAGACATAATACTGGTTTCATACAAATATAGCCCAGCTAATCCTCCTTTCAGCACAAACTGGTGCTGCAATACCCACCACTTTTCCAGAAGTGGAAAATCAGCAATTAGGACTGTTCCAGTTTCTGCTCTTGCATGGATTTTGGGGGTATTGTGACTTTTCTGCATATTTTTAAAAGTCTGCTTAAAATTCTTCCTTTATTTCACATATTTACTCCTACATTTACTTGAGTTTTATTTTTAGGCATGTGAGAGGTGAATATAATGGACTCTCTCATTGGTAAAACACAGTCAGTCTAGACTCAAGCTCCCATAATTGATACTAGTTTGCTGATATTGATCATCCTAAAATATTTAGCTGGTCATGAATATGATATTCCATGTCAAAATGGATAACCATTATATTTTGGTGGGACAATTTTGTAGCATGCACAAAAAATATTATTATATTATTATTATTAGTTTTTTTTAAACAGAGATTTTAAATATATGGGGATGCAAGAGGAACTGTTGTGCCCACTCGTCTCACAGCTGGTCAAAAAGAGAATAAATGGCACATTAAATATCTTTAGACTACTTTTCGCACTATTTTGTGTATCACCTGGAACTCTGTAAACTTTTTAGTGACACATTAGTCATTTGATAGTAAGTTGAGTATCAGCATTGGACTATCTAAATAAAGTGTAACCCTGTTATTCAAAATAAATGATGTACTCTAACTTTATCGTGAGTAAAATGTATCTGACACCACAGTACTTTGTACCTGAGTGAAATATTTCAGCATCTTTCAAGCTCTCAGTATGTGAGGCATCAACACTTTTCTGCCAGCAGGGGGCCTCATTGCATATTGAATTCATTGCTCTGCACTGAGTGCCATCTTCTAGTTCAGGTGCTTTACCCTGTTGGGGAATAAATGTGTTACATATGATGGTATTTCAGTGATTACATTGCAAACAATTGGCAACTTTAATCTGTCATTTGTATCAATTTTGGAGGCAAAGTAACCCAAAAGAAAGCAGTATTATAAGTATAAGTATTCAGATTACATAGAATATTCAAATATATTACATTACTGATTACATTTTAGCAGAAAATGGATTGCATTTTGATAGCAACCTTCACAAGCCTTACTGGAGGGGTATGGGGTACACAATGTACCAACATAGTGCAGAAAATATCAACCAGACTGGTGAAGATTCCCACTGTGCATGCACCACAGCCCAGTATGGGACTGCCATGGTGGCAGTGTGTTCTCACTCTGCTCCTCTTTGCCTCTGTTCCACAGTATTGGTCCCATGCTCATTTCCATTCCTGACATCTGAGCATGCTTGGATGAGCATGAGAACAAATTCTTTCCCCGTGAACTGATCCATTTTGAGCGTGACGAGAAATCTAACAGAAAATAAAACATTCATATACAAAGACATACACAGAGAAACACTCTGCTGAGCTGAAAATACGATCTGATGATTTGACCAGAGTTATTCAGCAGCATTGTGTCTTTGTGCGTGCACGCATGAATGCAGTTGTGCATGCACGTGTGTGTGTGTGTGTGTGTGTGTGTGTGTGTGTGTGTGTGTGTGTGTATGTGTGTGAGCAGAGTTGAGTTTAGGACACAGTGACCTCAGAGAGCATACACAGGCAGTCACATTCCAGTTCCCTAACCCGTATCCCAGTTTAACTATGCCAAACCTCTGCCGCAGCCTGTTGGGTTCTCAATTTACTGTGGTGCCTGCAAACGTCAGAGGTAGAAAGAGCAACGAAATATTTTACCAAACTAAAATGTGAGTTACAGTCTGCCCAAATAAAGTAAAATGGTCAACAAATTATTACGAAAGGGATTTCACCGGTAAAAATGTTGCTAATATCGACTTCAATATTGCTGCCCATCTCTAAAAATATCTGTTGGAAAGAAAAAATCAATGTAATCTGTATAAAATTTTATAACACCTGGTACAGTAGATATTGAACCAAATTACGTTGATCATCTTTCCCAATAGCTGTTTTTATATCAGAACGGCCACTAATTTTAGACCAAAATACACTACTGGGAGTATGTAACAGAAAATTTTACTTTACTTTACCTACAAATGGAACCTTGTCTCTCTGAATAATTGTGACTTGATTTTACCTTAAAACAGCTCACCATCTTCTGTTTTTGTTTCCCAGCTGGAGTCAGGAGCAGTTTACTATGAGCACCAGATTCCTGAAGAGCCTTTTTGGGTGGTGAGGGACTCCATAGATCTCATTCTGTCGTCCCAACCAGCCCCAGACGTCCGTCACATCCTCCCCATCACCGTCTCTTACTACGCTGCTCACAGCAACATCTCCACACAGCTGTGGAAGAACAAAGGTAAGCAATAAAATGAAGGAGGTGCTGAAGGATTTGATTGACTGAACACACTTGGTCTTTGTCTTCAATGCCATGCTTCACACTTAAAGAACTTCACACACTCACACCAGGGAGTTGCCCAGTTCAAATGTAGTCTTCAGCAGTAGATGGAGTGTAGGTATCTTGCTCAAAGGCACCTCAACAGTAGTTGTTGGCAGGGGGATTCTTGTCCACTTACCCCACCCAGATTTTCCCAGTTGGTCCAGGAATTTGAACCCTTAACCCTCCAGTCACTACAATACAGTTCATTTACCAATTTATTTTAGGCTTCCATCGCCCCAATGAGACATGTCAGACGTTGTTTGTACATTGCCATAATTCTAAATATGTATGTTTTTTCAAACTATTTTCACTGTGAAAAACATTCTGTGGTAGCTTGATTTGAATTGTGCATCAAGATTGTTTACAGATGAACAAACTCTAACAGACACACAATTGCCACTGGATCTTATTAATATGAGGACATGCCATGATAAAAATTGGCCATCCTTGACAAAATCTTGTCATTGCTGCACATTTGTGATTAATTTGCTGTTTTGGTGGAAAAGCCAGTTGTTCATTTTAGCTTTTTCAGAGTTTTACAATTTGTTTCTCGTTATGTAATTGTTCACTGTCTGAGCAGTCTAAAGATGTGCGATGTACCACCCCTGCTTTGACTTTGCCAAAACAACAACCCCCTGCTCCATCTGCCTCTCCAAGTTTGCCAACTGCCTAACCTACACTGCTGCATAATTAAATAGTAGCAGCAGACAGCCAAGCTTTGTGTGCAGTATCTGTTTGAAACTAGAATTTAAAAACGTTTAAAATATCAGATTTGTTTTTATTGTTTCCCTTCAGGTCTGGAAATTGTGCAGGGCCAGGGGAAGGCTATTGACAGTTCCATTCTCGACGCCTCCAATCTTCTGGCTAGCCTTCCTGAGTCTGAGCGAGGCAAACTGGATGTGGTCTTTGAGATAAGGCGTTTCCCTGGCCATGGACGCATCACCCTGGGTGGTCTGGACTTGCCCCGTGATGCCCCGTACTTCATGCAGGAGGATGTGACTGAGGGAGAGCTGGAGTACCTCCACGATGACTCAGGGGCCTCCTTTGACAGCTTCTCCTTCCGGGCCCGTCTGAACCCTCAGGGCCGTGGTGTGGCCTCCCCAGCCCAGTCTGTGGTCCTGGAGGAGATCTTCAACATCTCCATCAAACGACGGGACTCTAATCCCCCCGAGCTGGTCAGCATAGACATGCTCCTGGAGGTCCTTCAAGGTTCCATGACCATCTTGACCCAGAAGCATCTCAACACTCGAGACGAGGACAGTCCACCAGATGAAGTGCGCTTTAAGGTAACCAAAGCCCCCAGCATTGGTCGGCTGGTTGACTCACTCACGATGGACCCCATCTCTGAATTCACACAAGAGATGGTCAATCGTGGGCAGGTGGGCTTTGTCAGCGATGGCAGCCTTGCTGATGGCTTTGTGGAATTCATTGTGTCCGACGGGAAACACCAAACAGAGCCACACACACTCCACATTGGTGTCCTTGCTCGTACCCTGGTTCTTGACAAAGCCCCAGAGATCAAGGTGAAGCAAGGAGATGATGAGACCCTAGTAACTGAAGAGATGTTGAGGGCCACAACAGGTGGCCCTATTGAGGAGGATGTCCTTTACAAGATCACTAGTGTTCCTAAGTATGCAGCTGTCATGGTGGACCGGCAGCCCACCTCCGCCTTCACCCAGACACAGATCAGAGAAGGCCGAGTCAGTGTCCGCTTTGTTAAGTCCACTTCACCTCGAGACAGTGTGGCATTTGTAGCCCGCAGCCGGGCTGCTAATGTATCCTCTGTCCTCAACATCACAGTCCAACCTCTGGCCAACATTGCTCAGGATCCTCTCTTACCTCAAGGTGCTCTTGTCCGATTGGACAGGAAGCTTCTGGATGCAACTCCCCTGGCAAACAAAACCAGGACCTCCCCCACATTCAGTGTCATCCAACAGCCACAAGGGGCTCGTTTTGTGAGGTCTGGAGGTCCTGCTGCAGGTCAGCCTGTGGACACATTCAGCCAGCGGGACCTAGATGAGGGCCGTGTGGCTATGGAAATCCTAAACAGCTCTTCTGGATCACGAGGTGGTGTCAATCAGGATGAAGCCCGCTTCCTGCTCAAGTCCCATGGGGTCCCTCCTGCAGAATGTGTGCTTTCCTTCCAGACTGGTCCCTATAACGCCTCTGGGGTCTACCCTGCCACTCTGTTGAGGGTCCCCCCAGAATCCCCATGGATGGACAGCAATGACCTCCCTGGTGGGGCAGGGACCCCTCGTGCCACTCCAGCCAGCCCCCGCTGGAGGGGCGACATGGACTGGCCCCGTGGAGATGCCCCCACTACAACCTCCTCTGGCACAGGCTCCCACAGGAAACCTGTGGTCTCCCGGCGCAACAACTTCTGGTCTATTCTCATCCCCATTCTGGTGATCCTCCTCCTCTTGCTTCTGGCAGCCATCTTGGCTTACTACTTGATCCGCAAAAACAAGACGGGCAAGCACGATGTCCAGACGGCAGCGACCAAGCCCAAAAACGGAGAAGTGGCCAGCGCAGAAACCTTTCGGAAAACTGACCCGGCCAATAACATCCCCATGTCCAACATGGACTCCAAAGACGCAGACCCGGAGTTGTTGCAGCACTGTCGGACAACGAACCCGGCCTTGAAAAAGAACCAGTACTGGGTCTAGGACACTTTGAGAGAGGAGACAGAAAGAGGTAGATCCTCGAGTGTCTGAAAGACTGCCTCCACAATCATTCCGCTTAGTATTAAAGACCTCTTGCCACAGCAGTATAAATGAAAATAATTTTTTGATGTCATTGGTTATTTACGTATCTCAATCAAACTGTGGACCAATTCTCAGGCAATGAAACACTGAATACCTATTGGCAATGGAAGAGGCAGTTTCTTATCTTAGGAGGCTTTAGCCATGTCTATTTATTTTAGTTTTATCATTCCTTTTTGTCAAAGGGCACAAATGAGGACATAAACATGCTTTGTGTTTGCAAAAATTTTTATTTTGGGTGTGCTCTGCCAATGTATTCCATACGATATCATAGGCCAATATTATTCATTTGAGTACATAGGTAATTTAAAGTTTTGGTAATAGTTTGATTTTAGTTTTGGTTTATCAGGAAAGTGGATAAGTGTGTACATAAATCATGAGGTAGATATATGCTGTATGCGCAAGAAGATGACAAACTGCCTCTTTGTGTTTTCTGTTTATTTTTCTATTTTATTAAGGTATCATTGTCTGTATTTTTGTCTCTCAGGGCTAAATTCAGTTTAGCTTCATTACACAATAACATGCTTGATTTTAGGAGTTCTCAAACGCATCACGTTTTGGGTGGAAAGCGGATGGGTTAATACATAAAATTAACAGTTTAAAATGAAAATTGCCTCTAGCAAAACTTGCACAGGTTTGATTGAATTTAGCTCAGAGTAATCTCATCATCTTTCATATTTTATTATTTTTGCATGCTTCCCAAGTGCTTGTAAATATTCACTGGACTGGCATGGCACTGACCACAAAACTGCACAGTTCACAATTTGTAGACCGCAGGCAGGACGTTGTTCAATAGTATTGGTCTTTAACACATCCTTATTGGCTGACAGGCAGGGATGAGGTCATCTGGAACCGGGATGGTTCCATTTTCCAAGTCCACAATTAAGATTTCATAAAAGCTGAAAGTGGTTGGTGATAGGGTGGGAATCATGTATAAAACGCTCCACTTGATTTTAAAAAAAAATGTTATTGACAGAATACATTTATTTCATGTCTTCAAAAAGCTACTTGTGATATTATGCATTCCATATCTAAGCTGAATAGAGAGAAGTTAATATCTTCAAAATATGAGAGATTTTTTTAATTAACTCTTTTAGATTATCATTGTTGTAATTAAGACCATTAAATCAGAATCCTCCTCTTCCTCTGTAGACATCTTTATCGTCGCTCTGACCTGTGGAGGCTAAGTTGATAAAAAATATTTTTAAAAAGTCTGTGATGCGTCTTTATCCACAAACTATCAGACTGTTGAATTAAGTACTTTAGGTCAAGTAGAAAGGTTCAGATAACTTTTTTTCTACCCACTAAAGGAAATGTACTACACTGAGTAACAAGTTTCAAACAGCTAATCTTTCTGAGTAAGTTTGAGTATTTGCTGTACATTTCCTTTCTCATACTGTATACATATGCAATGACACCTTATAATTTTTCTTTAGTTATATACTGAGTATACAATGAATTCTTTGCTGTATTCGTCTTCTATTGATCTTCTATTTTTGTAGTTTTGTAAGGGCAGGATTCCAGATATAGATTTAAAAGACAGCAGAGAGCTCAGGAAATGGACTGTGTATTTCCAGTGACATTATCATTATCTCTTACAGATAGCTACAAAAAATAAAAAAAAACATGGGTTTTTGGATTTAGCATCCAAATATCTTGCCAATTTTTGTGTGTAAATATTCTATTTTTGAATAGCCTACTATTTTTGGGCTTAATGAACATCTTGGAATATATCGTGTTTCGTAATTAGATCTGTAATTATATCTGTAATTAGATGTCAAGATTAACTACAATGGCTTCTCTGTGTGTGTGTGTGTGTGTGTGTGTGTGTGTGTGTGTGTGTGTGTGTGTGTGTGCGTGTGTTAGTGTGTGTGTGTGTGTGTGTGTGTGTGTGTGTGTGTGTGTGTGCATGCGTGCGTGTCTGCCACTCCAATTCTTTGTCTCTTTCTGTCGCTCATCTGTTTTCTGCCTACTAAAGGTTTGAGGTTATTACTCAACTTCATCATCACCCCTCATTTTTCATTATTTATTATTTCTGTCACTGTCCTCATATCTCTTACTCATACTCGATTATTTGCTTTGTCAGAGATTAAACTGTAATCCAACATGTGCCTTGCAAAATTATGGCAGTGCAAAACAATGTTTAGTTTCTGGAACAAGAGAAATGTCCAACAAAGCTTTTGCCTCTTGTCCCCGGCACTAATGGAAATAAAAGGTTCATGCAACAAAACCTGTGTTAATGATGTTGTTAATGATGTTGTTGTTGTTTATTTTAATGTTGAACTTTGATTCCAGATTAGTATAACACATTGTAGCTACTCTCCAAAGCTGTTTTCATTCTATCACTTAGCCCAACACTAAATGTTTGCTCATAGAAAAGGAAGTGTACTTTTTAGAATTTACTTGTTTTTCATTTAATTTTTACTATATAGATTTTGGTAGTTTTGGTAGTTTCTATCAAGGCAATAATCAATATTATAGCCAATTTAAAGATACACTGTCATGTTCAACATATTTGTATTCATTTTCAGCACAACACACATTAATAACAGCATATGTTTGTTTTTTTTATTGTTCTTAACAAAGAAGAAATGTAACAAAAATGTCTGTCGTCCCAACCCAGACAAATGACACATCCTTTTTAAAGTATCAGAGATTGTGTGGAGAATAAAACATTCCCTTTTTATTTGAATGTTTACTTTACCAGGCAAGTCAATGAAGAACAAATTTTTGGGGGGAAAAGGGAAAAAAGGGAGACAAGACAATAAAATTCCTTGTGTTAAAGGTCTACCTCTTGTTGCCTGGGTTTTTAAGGATGCAACAAGTGCTTTTGACCACCAGGTGGCGTTAGGGTGCAAACAGGACCTCTAAGGAACAGGACGGTATGTGCAGCCATTCGTCAGCATTTAACAAGGCCCTCTCTCCGGCCGTCATTCTTTCCAGTGAATGGCCTTTACTTTCAGTGTTTCTCTCAGCGTTTTACATTTTCCTGCTCTCCTGTCTTCTCCCGGTGTCACTGCCCTGCCATTGGTCTGTCTGTGTTCTGCTGTGATAGCTCATGCTGCGGGTTTCATAACTCTCCTGGCACAGCTGTCTGTCCACATGTGTTTGCTTATGTCATGGTCTCTAACCAGTCACTCTGTAATGGATGTCAAATCTCAAGTTGTGTGCAGTTTGAAGTGAGTGCACAAAGGATATCACAGTTAACTGAAACTAAAACTGAGACTAAACCTAGGCATAAAAAAACATTTTAGTAAACAAATAAAAATAAAAGCTACACACAATGAAAAACCTTAAACTAAACAGAAACTAGAAACTCTGCCTGATTTCTTATCAGTTTTAGTCTTTTGCCAGTTGCCTTATTGTGACTGAGGTGAAAGATGAGATCAACAATCAATACATTATCAATGCACAGATGCCTACTGTGCACATACAGTTTTCTGTCAGCATGTACAAAACAGCTACTACCAACACACTTATTGACGATTGAAAAACTAAAACTTTACCATTGAAAAACCATTGAAAAACTTTAACAAAACAAAAACTAAAACTGAACATTTATGAAAATAAATGCTAAACTAAAACCAGCAGAAACTAAATCACACTGACACGGGTCATGGGTATTTAGCAGGCTAAATACAACTCTGTTTTCCATCAGCAAGATTGAAACAAAAGATACACTGTATATTTACATGAGAAAAGTGTGCAGGTATGAGAGAGAGTGAGAAGAATTATTGGTCGATGTGAATTGCAGTAAAACATTTATAAACTGAACACCTGATCTGAAGGGCAAACAGTAATCAAAATATGAAACATAGCACTATAATTTGTTGTCGAAATGCCTTTAAATGCATCGAAACAAATTTCAAACAACCAGGAGAAGGGCTCCATTTTTTGAAGTGGAAAGGGTGTTAGTGCTTCAGACCGAAGCCAAACACAAAATACAGTTCAGTAAAACTCAACGGTGCTTCCAAAAACGCAGAGCGAGTAAAAATACATTGTATGCATTTGAGGTAGAAATAATTTATGGGGGACAATTCAACCCCAAATCTAGTCTATGTATTGCTTTGTGACCACAAGCCTCTCTCCAGATCGCAGATTCCTAATGCTTTGGAAGGAAATGTGTTTCTCGATGCAGGATTCCTCTTTTATGTCTCTAGCCTGGTCAGAGAAGCCGAGCCGCTGATTGGCGGATGTTAGTCAGCGTTAGTTTGGAACAGGCTGACTCCTCCTTCTCCCAAAAGACCATTAGCAATGAAAACACACAAGGCAGGGAGGAGGAACTATTTTTGAGATGCCTAAGATAAATGCCTGTACTCTTTTGACTGAAGAAAGAGGACTAGAGGAAGTACCAACTCTGATTCTTTTGGTTTGTAATGAACTGGATCAAAGTGGGTGAAAGTGGTCAGTAAACAAAAACACCCTTGCCCAGTTATATTAGAGGCTTAGAGATTTCTAGTTGAGGATATAGATGCAGAAAAGTCTACAACAAACATCGTTGCAGTGTCAGAATTGTAATATATGTGTATACTAGTGTTATACTTGCTTGTCAATCAAACAAGCATAAAATTGCTGCTCTACCTCATCTGTCAAAACTCAGATGAGGTTAAAATGAAGAGGCAGCTCAAGTGGACCAGCAATAAAAATCTTCCAGATAACACAGTTCCCTTTACAAGCAAAGCATCACACAATTAAGTCGGCATTATGTGCATCCTCCATGAGTTTAAGACCATTAGTTTGGTTGTTAACCTTTAATATAAGGCTGAGCCGCGTTGTGTTGACTTTGGCATTAAATCTTACAGACAGGCTCTCAGACAGCCTCATGTCTGTTTGCTTTAGGCTTTACTCTGTTTATAATATCTATAGACTCAATTGTTTCTCAACATGCAGAAAGCAGGATGTAACTAAACCTGGATGTGTGTTTGCATGTGTGTCTCTGCAGAGTTTCTATTGAACTTTAAATAGCAAATGCTATCATATATATATATCTGGTTACGATCTGTTCCCAGCTTCACCAGACATTTGATATGGAAGTCACGAAACCTGAAAACGAAACCTCTTTGCCCCGTTGGTGCGTCACTGCTGTCGAATGAAGACCTCCAATGAGTCAGCTTTTCAGTCATTAAAGTGTTTATCTGCGACATCCTGTTTGTTTTGATTTCGTTGACATCTGGTGATAATCGGTCATTGCTGTGGTGTTTCTGCACTGCACTTCCCACAGATCACCTGTCAATCAAACAGTGTGTTTTCCCAGAAAAGACCTACCAGACACCAGGTGTTCAAAACAGCAAATTGGTTGTGATGAACTGGGTATAAGTTGAATCACTATTGTGTTATATCAATCAGTGACAGGAGTACAAAAACAGCCTTATTTCAGATAGATGACCATGTGTTTTAAAGCAACTCAATGGGTTTTGAATGGGTTTAATACCTGCGAGGGCCATGTCAGTGACTCAGCACATCAAGAACCATCTAACTTTTCAATTCAGCAGCATGAAAAAATCCAAACAAAAATTCAAGTTGAAAGGTTTTCAGCTATTGGCCATACTCCGGTTAAGGTCACATTCAGGTTAAACTGTTTACATCAACCTTAGATACCCTGCGATTGAGTCTCCCTGTTGCCATGAATAAATCAGTACCAGAATATTCCTGTCTACTTGCAATGTCCCATCCACAGCTAGAATAGTCTGCAAGCAATAAGGTGTGAAAAGGTTTGTCTGCCAGCTAATTCTTCCCTATCTGACTAAGCAGCAGGCTCTAACTCAGGGGGAAGAAATGAAGATCCCAGTAGTAATCTGTGTGATCTTCTTGACCCTCCTGACAAATAACCTGATGTTACAGGCAGTTATACCTTTCATCCATCAAAATCCAATCCATCCAATCCATCAAAATGTACCCATAACCCTGTGGGAGTCAAAACACAAAAGTGAAAGGTATAAAATGTATACATGTCACAGTAACCCGTTAAATATCACAGTAAGCCAGGCATCTTAACCAGGTGTCTCATAATTGGAATACAAGCTTTTGCCTAACCAAATTATGGCGTTAAAGTAATAATCTGCAACTTTTTCATATAAATAAATGTCTGTTTTGCTGCTCTCTACCGACTGATACCATACAAAAGTGATTCCACCTATAACTATAAGATGTGACTTCATATTGACTTGAAGTGATGCGTATTATGTTTATGGAAGCAGCGGTTTGTGTAGAATGAATATAAGAAGGTAGAAGAAATATAACAAGCTACAGTCTACATTCAGTGTCTTTATTATTACAGTATGTTGAGCCAGCACCTACACTGAGTGCAAAACACCAAAGCAATGTCTGCTTTTCACCGAAGATGTTGCCAAAATAAAGAAAAATATGAATCTTGCGGATTATCACTTTAAAGGCATCGAACCAAAACTAGGTTACTGGAGTTAAGAACAGCATTCTGTGTGCATGTAAACGTAGCCGCTGAGTTTCATATTGAACACGTGCAAGAGCCCGTCCTTGCTCTCATGCAGCTGTCAAGCGGGGTTGGAGGTGGATCCCCAGAGCCATATGGTCGGGTCAGGAGAGCAGTGTAATGTGCTGGGCAGGGGCCGGGGTCACACCAGACACAACCTGCTGCTGCGCTGCCTCTTGGTGGAAGAAAGGCCCCTTCAGTCAGATGGACACACACGCAGACAGCTGGAACAGAGATAACTGATAGTGTTTTGTTGCTCTGTGAACAGCCTGCGGCCCACTGTACAGTGTGTGTGTGTGTGTGTGTGTAACGGAGAGAGAAAGTATCACCTTCCCCTTCTTTTTGCATTATTTTCAGCAGTCCAGCGCAGTGAAAATGGTGGCTTCCCTTCTCATGAGGTCTGCATGTGTTTGGGTGTGTTACTGGGTGTGTATCGCATTGAGGAATTGACCTAGATGATTGAATTATGTCAATCCACGAAGCTGCCATCTATTCTGTGGGATAATTCAGGAAATAGGTTTAGCCATTTAGCCAGATAACTGTAAAAATGTCTATTTTTCCTGATGATTTTGAATAATTTGTTGAATTAAGCTTGGATATTTGTGTGTTGTGTAATGTCTTGTAGCCGTACCAAGTGATGTCTCATGATGAAAGTTCTATCATGGAAATTTCAGTCATCTGGCTACATGCATTTGAAATATCCCACTGGTCTATTGTTTACTAACTACTTTGCAGAGATGTTTTTCTTTTTTCAGGATTATTTTTATGTATTTTCAGCTTTATTAAAGACAACACAGTGGAACGGTGGGAGAGAGAGGATGACGTGCAACACAGGTAATGAGTCCATGAGGGCAGAGCACATGATAGGCACCGCAGCTTGCTTTAACCAGGACAACATGTTCGTATGTTATTCTGTACCAGGACCACTGTAGATGCAGTTTCACCACAACATCTCCGAGCAACATTCCATTCACAACAGGTCAGCTATACCATGCAATTACATTTTATGTAACCTCATCTTCTGTGCAGGCAGTCTTTGTTTACAAACCAGGCTGGGCGTCAACTTAAGATGTTTACTGGCTGTGGGAGATAACAAAGGAAACACAGCACCTGAACTTGGTTTCAGTCAGATTTAAGGTTGGTTTCAGTTCTTCAGACTTATTGGAAGCCTTCCGCCAAATGGTCTACACTACACTGCCTATTCATTTTTACATTTTGATTCTTTAGGGTTAGGGTTAGGGTTAGGGTTAGGGTTAGATTAGGTTTAGGGTTAGGGCAACAAAACTCTTGAATCTACATCTTTAAAACATTATCTTGAAACATAACTGTCAGTACTTGCTCCTCAGCTTCAACTATGATCTCTTGGGCCTATTCTGATGGTAGAACTGGTTAGACACATGTCCCAGTACTCCAAAAATAACACATCTAGGACCCAAAGATTGATACACATTGGACCATGGAGATGCATTTGACAAGAATTTGCCCAAGTATCTCTCTTCTGGGAAGATTTTTGTTGGTAGATTTAGTCGTCCGTTTAGTACAGAATTATGCAACTATCTATATCACTGATTCTCAACCATGTGCCATTGAGGCCCAAGTTTTAATACGAGTCAAATGCTACAGCAGCTGATTTTACTGATTACTTCGTCCTTTTTGGTTGAAGATGTACTGATCGATACTGTAGGTGTGGAGATAACAGTGGGCGAAACCTGTAATCAGCGAAATCATTCTTACATTCCCTCCCTTTGCGCTAATTTCTACTGAATTAATATTATCAAGCGTCACTCCTCAGCAGGCCCCACTTCCCTCGGCGGCTGATCTGACGCCAGCTCGCCTCTGAAGTCACGGCACGGCTTATTTGGTTTTGCGGCCTGAGCAGCGGAGCAGATGATTCCTCGGGTCCAGCGCTGCGCGAGACTTTCACCCTCTCCTCCCTATGAGAACTGTGCCGCGGTCACCCTGCTTTGTTACTCCCACTGGCTGGAACACTATTGTCATGGAAATCTCTGTTTTGTTTTGTGTGTGTGTGTGTGTGTGTGTGTGTGAGTGTGTGTGTGTGTGAGTAGAACCCTGCAGTGGGGTGGGACAGACTACAGAGACAGCCAAGAAAAACACAGTCCTGGTCTAGCATAGCCTATATACCCCTCCCTCCTTCCCTCCTTCTCTCCTTCCCTCCCTCCTTCCCTCATTCCTTCCTATCCTCCCTTCTTCCCTCCCTCCCATCCTTCCTTCATCCCTTCTTCCCTCCCTCCTTCCCTCTCATCCTCCCTTCTTCCCTCCTTCCTTCCCTCCCATCCTTCCTTCTTCCCTCCCACCCGTCCTCCCTTCTTCCCTCTCTCCTTTCCTCCCGTCCTCCCTTCTTCCCTCTCTCCTTTCCTCCCACCCTCCCTTCTTCCCTCCCTCTTTCCCTCGCATCCTCCCTTCTTCCCTCCCTCCCATCCTTCCTTCCTCCCTTCTTCCCTCCCTCCTTCCCTCCCATCCTCCCTTCTTCCCTCCCTCCTTCCCTTCCATCCTCCTTTCTTCCCTTTCTCCTTCTCTCCTTCCCTCCTACCCTCCCTTCTTCCCTCCCTCCTTCTCTCCCATCCTCCCTTCTTCCCCCCTCCTTCCCTCCCATCCTCCCTTCTTCCCTCCCTCCTATCCTCCCTTCATCCCTCTCTCCCTCATACCTCATCTTTCTCACCTCCTTCTCCCTCCATCGCTCTCTCCCTCCATCCATAACCCATCTCCCTCCTTCCCTCCCTCCACTGCCCACCCCCTCCCTCCTCTCCCTCCACCCACTCCCACCCCCCATGTCCTCCCCAGCCAAAACCCTGGAGAGAGGCCAGCAGTCTGGAACGGGCAGGAAATCACCAGGGTGAACACCCCTCACCCCTCCCCTCCCCTCCCTGAGAGCTGGGGGGTTCGGGTCTTCTGATCCGGGCTGTGTTGTCGCCCCGGCCAGCTGATAGGGTGGAGCCTTCCCTCCAGGGTTTGGCTCAGTTGTTCTGTGACTACAACAGAAAACAATTCCTCATTTTGCATCAGCTTTTTTGCGTGCATGCACGAAAAATGCAAGAGAGGTTATGGTGTTTTTGGCTTATTTGTAGAAAAACTGTGAAGTATGAAAATTCCAACTCAAAGGACACAGTTATCATGTTGTTGGCAAGCATATTAATTAGACTTTATTGCTGTTCAATTCGCCAAAATTTGAGTCATCACTTTTTTTAAGGAGGAGATGGGATTAAGGAGGAAAGTTGTGCAAGTTCTTCATGTTGATTTTGGAAAATATAGGGCACAGAATGGTAATATGACCAGAGGAAGTGGCAGAGGTGGTCCTGAAGACAGGGTGAGGTGGTGGTCAGATCTGGGCGGGCTGGGGCGCGCGAGAGAAAAAGATGTGGTATGCAGGACCCAACTGGGAAGTTATTTTAAGGGAGAGCCCTTCTGGAAATTCACTCAGAGCCGTCTGTCTCCAGCCTTTCATCGCCGACGCTGCTATATAGGCCAGCAGACGATAAAGTCAAGTTACACAATGGACTGGAAAGGACTGGCTACTTCAAAAATGTTCAATAGAACTTTACAACTGCATTATTCCAGTGTACAACCTCTTAACTGATAGAAATGTACACAATAATACTCTATAAGTACTTAATGACAACCTTTAACCAAAAATATCTGAATATCTGAACTAGTTCTTGTCAGTTGTGTTATTTCATTTTGTTATACATGTTGTACTTTCGTATTTGTAACAACAATTGTGTTGTTACACCTTTGTGAGTACATAATGTCTTAGGGATATTTTCATGAAGTGCTCACAGACTGTTACTGTGTGCTTACAAGCATTTTCCATCAGTTAATACACTGGAATAAGACCACTGAAGGTAAAGTGTTATCATATGTTCTTCAGCCTCCAAATGTACAGTATTTATGCATGACTTGTGACGTGGTTATGGAAAGACCATCATCCATGTAAGATGAATACAAATGATGCAATCAGCGACCATTTTGTCATATGTTACCAAAGAAACAATGGGTCTTTGGAGATTCACAGGAATGTAGCGATGCTTCTCCTAAAATCTCCTCAGATATGAAAAACACCAGGAATGCAGGTGGATGTTTTCTCTGCTGCCGTGAAAAAAAAAACTGGGATCTGACTAATTGCTGTCAAAATCTGTTCACAGTTTAGTCTTCCCTCCATCCAGCAATGTTTCAAACCACAGTCAGAGGGAGAGAGAGGGAAAAAAATGCACCGAGCTGCACACTGGAGGGGAAAAATGTTGGCATGCCTCCATCGCCGAACGACCGAGCCAGAACTTTTTTCTTATCTTTTTCCCCTTGCTCGGCGTTTCAGCTCTGACATTTGCACAGGGCGTGATGTGATCAGATACACTTTATCAGCGCCATACACTCCTGCATATGCCACATAACACTTATTTGTGTACTGTCAGATAAAGCTATCTGGGCCATGTATTTTCTTACCTTAAAGTTCACCTTTGAAGTTTCATTGGCCGTCTTATAAAACTATAAAACTTCGTGCATTCACTCAAATGATAGGAGGTTACTAGAGTTCTGGGCTGGGCTGCTTGGACTATTTCCTGTGTAAATCTTGTTTTTTTTTCTCCCAACAAGCAGTGTTTAGAAAATAATTGTCTGGGTGTCAGTCGTATTAGGTGAAGTAATAAAACTTCCTGAGGCAATATTTCATTTTAATAGAACATTTTCATGTTTAAGGAAGTGGACCTCAGTGAGATTATCGTCTGTCAACCACTGACATTAGCTCTAGGTATTTTCTTTTCTTTTCTTTTCCTTTTTTGTACTGTTTTGTATGTTTTATTGTGTAACCACTGCTGTCATTTCTTTGCCTGGTCTCCCTCGGAAAAGAGAGTAGGAATCTCAGTGGGACTTTCCTGGTAGAATAAAGGCTAAATAAATAAATACGAATAGGAAAAATGTTTCTTGAAAGACATGTGAACACAGAAAAAATAAACTTATCAAGAAAAGTCATGCATGTGTTTGCAGTATGTGGCTAGATTTATGCTTTTATATATTCAAAGTGAAAGCGAAAGCAAGTGATGTCATTAAGGATACACGAAGCGGCCAATATTTGCGGTTGATTGTTCGTGCAGCTGCTCATGCTAAAGTCCTTCTTCCTAGCTGCCACATGGGAACTGAGTAAGTGTAGTTCTAGATAAGCACTCTTATTCTGAGGTATTGCGTTTCTAGTTTTAGATGCTTCTACAATGGAGGGATTGCAGAGTTTCATTTCAAAATTAGATATCAAATTTTGAAAAGTGAGACATACTCTTAGAAAAAGATTGCTGGTATAAAATAAGATAAGATAGCACTTTATTAATCCCCTTCAGCCTTTTCTGCCACAGTTACATTTTAGGGGATGTAATCATCTGTTCTCTGGAAATATTAACATCAGGGAACAATGAATCATCAGGCATGGATATATATCTTACTGAAATAAAAATCCTTTAATTACGCTTGGCTGTATCCCTTCTACAGTCCATTGTCCAGTGACAGCCATTGTTATTTTGTCAATGATGACTGTAGATTTACTCTCCAGACTGTCTGCTCTGTCCATTTCACGGCCAGATTACTGTCCCAGGGGAGACGGAGGGGACTGGCTGGTATGAGACAGTCTGACCACACTGTGTGATTCAGAGAGAGAGAGACACAGAGAGAGAGACACAGAGAGAGAGAGAGAGAGAGAGAGAGACAGAGAGAGAGAGATGGGAGAAGCTCACAGGCAGACAGACAGAGAAGGTCAGAGAGAGAGAGAGAGAGAGAGAGTACCTAATGTTCCACATAAGTCTCTCTCTCTGTCCAAGATGGCTGAGACTGTAATGATTATCGCAGTCATTCCAATGTCTCTTTCACAAGACAAACATATCAGGTATATTTTTCCTCTCCTCTAGAATTAAAGGGGCAATAGGTACAATTTTTACTGCCCCGTATGACCATAATATATCTGCGGGGGGGTTCTTAGGGTTGTCGATCAATACCGGTGACCCAAAGGTCACTTGGCTAAGTGCTGAGACTTTTGGGTTTCAAAACACACTTTCTGGCCTGTACTCTGTTTTGGAACAAAAGCTCCACACCCATTGACCCACTTACTTGCATTTTCGGTTACTCATCAATGGAGGACGGGCTGTGTTGCAAACATTTCAGCTATGAAAGCTAATAAGCCGCCAAAAAAATCAAATGACAAAGCAGTACTATTATTTTGCACTGGTGATATATTGCCTCTTCACTCGATGTTTCTGTTGGATCTCTTCTCTAATTAGCTAGCTTACTTGTCTCTGTTGTGAAAATGTGACTTTATTGTTTGTGTCAATCACAGGCCATCGTCATTCAAAGGGACAGGGGTTTGGGGACTGTTTTTTTGGGGAGGGGTATAGGAGGCAATAAAGCTACGTGTTCTTATAGGTGGTCTACAATCAAGCTCAGACACTGTCCTGAAACCTGCCTGACCAATGAAATGGTGAAAACATTCCAGTGAGAGACTTCATCTGTCTTATGAATGTCATTTATTAGTCTAACAGAGAGAAAGAGATAGAGACTGAGAGAAAGATATGACAGAGAGGGAGCTTTTGGAACTGAGAGTGAGATAATGTTTTTTCTGCAGCGTTTGTTTCCCAAGCTGGAATGTTGTTTACAGGGATTGGACAGCGTCTCAGGAATGCAGACTGTGTTCTGAGGAAATGGTTGTTGTCTCCAGAGGGAACCTCTACAGCCTGGCTGCAGACCCAGGGGGAACGCTGACAGGGATGGACCTCAGATGTACACACAGAAAAATAAAAGTGGAACTGGAACCGAAAATGGTTCCAGCCCATAGAAGGATCAAGAACCACCATCTGGTTCTCCAAAGAATCATATATGGTGCTTTGGGTTATTAAAAGGTTCTTAATTCTTAGTTATTGGATGGTGGGTGATGGCATAAATGTGGAATATAACCAAACCCCTCCATAGTATATATTGCGCAATTGCAAGTGAGGCTATACAAGGGCAGATAAACAAAAACACAATGCAGGTGTCTAAGCAGAGTGCAGAAATAGTTCTTTAAAGAACCTCGGTCTGAAAGGTTCTTTGTAGAACCAGAAATAATTCTTCTATTGCATCACTCCGAAGAACAATTTTCAGCATCTTTATTTTTCGTCCCTATCACATTTACAGATAATATGATGATATAATAAGCCATTTAGTTAGTTAGTTAGTTTTTATTGTCCCCGGGGGAAATTCTTTTCCACAAAACTGTACATCATAAGGAGAACCAACAATACACTTTACACACATCATCACACAACAATAGCAGACAGTAACAATACGTAGGGTATAACACAGCAGCACATAGTAGTGGCGGGCAAAAACAACATAAAAAGACAAGATTTGGTGGCCGCTTTTATCCAACGCACCTTGCATTACCTTGAGTGCATATATTCTCAGTATGTGTGTCTCCTGCGGGAATCAACCCCCTTTCCCTGAGTAAGGACTGTGATGAAAACCTGCACTTCTCATTTCAATAGTCCTCCTGTTGAGGGGAACCACTCAGAGAGGCTGTTGGATGGATGAGAGCGGTCCTGGCTGACCGGCTTGGTCTTTTAGATCGTTCTCATGGAGTACAGAGAAACCATAGATGGTAATGGATGGTTAATGGTCCTTGAAGCTCTGTGGACGCCTCTGTATTACTGATCTGGTTCTTTGTAACTCAATGGGTAGAGTGCTGCACTAGCACTGCTTCCAAACTCTTTATGGTTTGGTGCCCTTTGCAGAGGTTTATTATAAATAGAATCTGTTTTAAACTATGTGTTAATTCAGTCCAGATTTGATGCTTGGGCGTTTTTATTGTGCTGTTTTTAATCGCAGTAGCCACTGAAACATACTTGTAGCAATCTTGGAATGATCTTTTCTTAGCCAATGCAGTAGATTTTTTCACCTTGGCTTTTTTGGTATATTGAATATTAAAACATATCTATTAGTCGCATATTACTCCAACATGGCTTGTTGTTCGTTGTAAAATGGCCTGTGAAATCAAGTTAAAATGAAATACAAATCAGCATATCATTATTCTCCCTCCTGGTTCACCAACAGCGGAATGACCTTCCAGCGCCAGTCAGAACCAAAGAGTCGTATAACTCATCTGTTCTGTTGAATCATATCCCCTCTCCCACATCTTCCTTCTTTCTAGTCTAATTTTCTCTCAACAAAAAAAACTTCTAACTTTCTGCTTAGCCCTGATATTAACTTTTTTCATATTTACTTCTTTTCCTCTCATTCCTCTCTTACATTATCATTTAGATTCATAGTCAGTTATCTGTCCAATATCATGGAATATGATATATGGAGACCTTCGCTATATGTAATCCCCTCTCTCTCGCTGTATTTTCTGTCACTCTAGAACCTAGTAAACCAGAAATACCTATAATTTGGGGGAAAAAACAGCAATTTGTGAGCTTTGTATGAGAAAAACACATAAGAATGCTACACTGACTATTCCCCTTTAAACTCAGCTCACAGCAATACTTGGCAGTTCAGTTGGATACTGCAACACTTCATTAGGTGAGGAATCTCTGGCAGCTGTTCAGAAGGCCTTCAGGTTGCAGGACATGATGTCAAATTTCCATAAGTTCTTAATTTCCTTCTTATTTTGTGCCAGAAGTCACAAGCATGTGAGCATCACACCTCGTTTGTCTCCTAGTGCTGTGAAGTGTAAAAATTCAAAAATTCTTGAACCAGCCCAACCCAACCCCACTAATAAGTCTTACTAATTTGTATGCTTGTACCAAATGAAGCCTACGTTTTACTTAGCGTTGTCAGGAATGTAAGAGGAAACTCCCTACACAGGTCTGGAAAGTCTGGGAAAGTACGGGAGAGTTACAGTTATTTTGATAGTTCAGAGCTTTAGAAAAGTTTGGGTATTGCACAAAAATATGAAAAACTTGTTGTCACACATATAGTTGTAAGCCCAGTTTCACATATTGACAGATGTATTGTTGTGAAGAATAATCTTTCTCAGTAGGATGAATTGGCCTCGTTGACGGCCATATTGCCCGGTCACTATCAGTATACATCCAGAGGTGAGACCAAGTCCTAAATGTAGACCACCAAGTCCAGTCAGAACAAATCAAGAGTCCAATTTCAATTTAATATCTTAAAGAAAGCAAAATACTTTTCAATGCAATATGGTTTTAATAGGATAAAAACTTGGTAAGAGCATCATGAGTTTGATTTCTATAATCAGTTTCAACTTCAATAAATTCAATCATTCCATACAAATTCAGAAAACAGAATTTAAATTCAGTCGTCTGCTGGAACAAATCGCATCACTTTCAATCCAAGTCATTTACACAAACACAAGATTTTTAGAAGACTTTAGAAACCTTTTCAAGTCATCCAAGTACAAGTCAAAGTGAAGTCCCAAGTCACCAGAACCCAAGTCAAATCTCAAGCTATTAAAATTGTGTCCCCACCTCTGCATACATCATTTTGAATATCAACCAAAATCTTCAAATCCAGTTAACAACACCATTGGAGCTTACAGGGCGATGACAATGTCCTGAAACTGCTATTATCTCACTCAATTAGAGACAGTGGTCCAGATGAAACAGCAGCATTTTGTGTCCCAGCAGAATTATTTGACCACCAGTGTGGTTTACAGGCCTTGTGTTCGTCCGTGGTCCTGAGCTGTTCTCTTATTTTCCCAGCAGCCCCTGCAATTTCCACAAATACCTAGTGTCTGACTTGCTTCCTATCTGTACATCTTTGGATTTCACAATCTCTTCTCTTCTGGACTCCTCCTCATCACGTGACAGCCTGAAAATGCTCAGCAGAGAAACTTTCTCACGCAACACATGCATTACCTGTACAGGCTTGTGGCAAAGAAATGATTTCATCATTTTAAAGCAAAACACACAGCCGCACAAGCACATACACACGTATACATTCACCACCCAATTTTGTATCTGTGAATTACCAGGACCAGTGGATCATGTTTTTTTTTCCTGCCAGTTACAAATTGTTTTAAGAGCTCCACAAAGGCAACATTGATTACAATATGTATGTGTCCTCTGAGATGCACACCAATGTGACAGAATTGAGACTTTATCAGGGAAAACCGTTGAATTTCAGCTTGTAAATGTTATTCTTAATGCCCGAGGGTAAAGCCTGCGTTAATGAATGTTAACTATTGTCTTCCATAGCTAGAAACCAGTCAGTGGAGTTTCTCACGCCCTGAAATCTGATGTCACACTGATACTCACACTAGACAGGGATATGGAAGAAATGGGAAAGGTGTCTGTGAAAGCTCTGGCAATCACTGACATTTTCTGGTTTGGGGCCAATAGCATATTTCATATGCAATTATGAAATATGAAGCTGGTTTGGTTTAGAGCAGTTCATATTTGGTGGATAAGTCCATAAAGTCAGTTTCCTATTCATTGCCTGTGGAGCAGCTCCAGGCTGTACATCAATGTGACATCACAAATTAGTGTCTTGGCTCTCTAGTTTCTGTTTGGCTTTGGCAGAGAATTGTTCATGTCGAAAAACACTGGTTGGGCTATCATAAGAACAAGACGAATATAACCTATTCGAATGATAAAATTGATTGTTGCTCCCATTTAAACAGCACAATCTCAGCTCGTGTCCAGTGTCTCAATATAATTACAGAGACAGATCACTGTGCAATCAATAACTGTGCAATCAGAATCGATAATTGTGTCATTATTCATCTGCTTGTTTTCATTGCGGCAGGGAGAGTGGGGGTTAGGGTTTGGAAGAGTAGTGAAAAAAGACATCCACGATACATTATCTTCTCCTAACTGGACAGCAGTGATGTCATCTAGCGGGGACAGCCATGATGAGGCTCTTGGGGTTTGATTAACTTGTCAGGACATCTACTTGAGAAACTCCACCAGCATAACATTTTGCTGGGACTTTCCAGAAGAATGTGGAAGCGCTTCGGGTCCAACCCACTGGAATGTTCTCGCCTGTAGCCAGGCAGAGTGGTAGAGACCAGCCGGCTTTGGGTCGGTAGCTGCAGTACGGACTATTTGGCATCTGTACCGGTTTTGTAAAAGTGAAGAACCGCTATATGCTATGTGATGGACGTTTTTATCCAAAGCGCCTTACAGTCCCATCAGAATAAACCTTCATAGTAATGGTGGAGCCAGTGGGAAAGGCACTCTTTACACTGGCAGTGTTAGCACCACTGAGCTACACAGAACCAATGGATACTGCAACATCTACACAGATTGGAGTTTTAGTTCTACATTTGTTTCTTGGAGGCAGAGCTGCTCTGGAGGTAGAAACAATCTCATTGGTTGAGTTAAACCTCAGTGGGCGGAGCCAAAGAACCACAGTTTTTCAGAGCGTAAGTTAGCTCGAATGGTAAATAAGGAATTCTAGTCAAAAGATAAATAAAAAAATATATAAATGGCAATGACTCTTTTTCATTCAGTCATGACCATGGCATTCATGATTTTGGAAGAAAGATAGCTATAGGCTAGTATGGCTGAATGTGAACTTTGTAAATCTGAGGTAAAAAAAAAGTCAGCTAGGCTAACTAGCTGGAATTTTTTCACTTAGTAGCCAGAGCGCTATACTTAACATTAGCTTCCTCCTGTGGTATCCCTTCCCTTTTTCACTGGGCTTCAGTCTAACGTTACTTAGCTAGAAAAACTATGCTCTGTCCATTGGGGTTTAACTCAACCAATGAGATTATTTCTGCCTCCAGAACAACTCTGCGTCTGAAAAATGTATGTATAACTAAACCACAAATCTGCGTACACGTTGCAGTATCTGTGTAGCTCAATGGCGCAAACACTATCACTGGCTCCACCATTACTATGAAGGTTTGTACTGATGCATTGTAGGGTACGTGCTTTGGGTAAAAGTGTCCAGCACATGGCATATGTCACTGGCATAACTATAGCTCCAATCTGCAATATTGGGTGAAAAAAAAATCCCCTCATCCCCCTGGAGGGCCTGGCCAGTACGATGCATCTGGAACCAGTCTGAGTCCGGCCCACCCTTCCCCCTCCTCAGTGTGTGACTGGAGTGCAATGAGAGAGGGAGGTGAAGAGGGGGAGAGCGAGACAGACAGAGAGACAGAGACATCGAAAGACAGAGAGACACAGAATAAGAGACAAAGACAGAGACAGAAAGAGAGAGATAACAGGGGAAAAGGGCAAGGCAGAGAGAGAGAGAAAGACTACTGAAGTACTGTGACCATTACCATAGCACTGAAAAGACCTAGTAACCGCAGAAATGTTTCGTGGCCTTGCATCACTTCAGTCTCATTACTTTACCCTGCCACTAAGGAGTGAATCAGTCCACTACAATGGAAGTAAACATCATCTGACCAGTAAATACAATGGAAAAATAAAACAAAGAAAAAAAGGTAGACAGGGTTTTCAGTCTCTATATATCCTTAAAAAAAACTTGTTGATCACTCAGTATAAAACACACAAGTAAAGATTTCTCTTAAAATAGTATTTATTCATTTAAATGTTATTTAGTAAATATTTTTGTTGCCAGCAAAAAAAATGTAAGAGTAGGTGTCATATGCTTCACATGGTAGATATCTCTTTTTGGAATGGGACTCTTGCAAACTGTATTTTGATTTAGCACTGCTTCCACTGTGTCTTTCCCCTTATTTCACAACTCTTGTGCAAAGCACTGTAATAATGTTTAGAGTATATCATGTACTGGGTGTGTGTCCAATGACCCGCGCTCTGTTAAGAATGCTTAGCAAGCATCCAAATGCTGCAGAGTGTTTCCACATAATTTTGAAGTGTCTGAAAACTGTCTCAAGTCTACACTGATGACATTTTCAATCATTTCTAATTGGCCATTTTGCCTCTATACAGCAAACTCCTTGTTGTCATCCACAAATCAAACTATTAGCTGACATGTCAAACCCTGATTGAGTTTAAGAGTCAACATGAGTTATGCTGACTGTGATTAAGTCTGTGTAGTGTGTGCACTGCTTATTCTCCAGGGGCTTTGATTCGAAGAACGAATGAACGCTCAAGTTGGAAACAAATGTGAGTCATTGTCTGCTGAGACTTCCTGCACACATCTGTCAGCTCTATACAGTTTCTGACTGAATTTGCAATTTCCAAAGATCTATGACTGTCGCAATTACAGACTACACTTACTGTGTGCTTTTCTAAATTATTTTTCTTTTTGTGGACCATTACAACTGGATGATATTATGACATGATCTGGTTTATATCCCAGGGACATTAATGGTTCTGCAGGCCAGCCAGAAATATCATGGAGGACCATTTAGACTTCATGATTTCATATTCTAAGCATGTTACCATTATCAGCATCATTGACAAAGCTTTAGCTACTTAATGGATATATCTCTGAAGTATATAATATCTTATAGTGTCTTATGTCAATAACCAGACTTAAAGGACTACACCAAATTTTGGGAGTTTGGCCCATTGGTCATCTAACCTAACGTGACGAGAGGATTGGCACCAAAATCATCTCTATCTCTAGGAGATAGCTCTGTCTGTTGTGCATGCTAATGCTTTAGCACAGTGGTTGTCAACGTGGGGTCCGGGGACCACAGGGGGTCCTTGAGCGGGTTGCAGGGGGTCCCCAGCAAATTCATGAATTGTTAAACTTCAGCATTACTTCATTTACAAGAAGTTAACACAATTAGAGAATGTAGAAGAATGACTGTTTTGATCATAGTTTCACTGTTATCTCTCTACCTACAATACAGATAGTCATGAAATTCTGGACAAAATCATATCTAACAATACAAATATTCTCAAATTTGGGTTCGAGAGACAACATCTCATCAAATGGGGGGTCCGTGGCCCTAATGTGGACTAAATTAGGGGTCCTCGATATGAAAAAGGTTGAGAATCACTGCTTTAGTATACGTTAACTAATCATAGGCAACTAGCATTATCCAAAGTATGAAGATAAACCTTTTAGTGATCCAAAGTTGGTTTTCATTCTATGGCCTGGAAATTCATAACTTCTAAAAACAAAAATTCTATCTTCATCAATAGTGAAGGACAGAGAAAAGAAAGGATCTTCTGCCATTTGAGAGTGCATTTGTTGGCAAATTTTATGTCTATTTTATCAGTTCCCTGAACAAGGCAGGTTTAGGCGAGTCATTAAAATTAACTCACCATCCAGCCTTACAGCAGCTACAGTTCTCATTTTCTAGTCACCTATGATCACTTAACATACTGTATGCTAAAGTGCTAGCATGCACACCAGACAGAGGTATCTACATTTACATCTACATCACATATTGGGTAATTGGTGACAAATCTGCCAAACTCTGAAAAAGTCAGTGTAGTCCTTTAATTAGGCATGTTGGGGCAGTTTCAAATTTGCTTCACAAAGAGACATAACAGGTTATGAGCACGATATAAGAGCTTCTCATGGCTCACATATATTTCAAACACATTGTAATCCACAGTAGCGGTATGATTTAAGAGTTACTGGATCATCCTCCGTATGCTGTTATGCTGTAATTGCGACCATTAGTGTAGTACACAATGTTCAAAACCTTCTGCTGACCCTCTCTGGAACAGACACCAGAACGGATTATGGGTGGTTCACCTTTGGTGCTTCAGGGAAGGGACAATTGCTCACGGGGGCTTCCATGCGAGGAATCCCCGCCTAAACTAACAGAGTCAGGCCAGAGAAGCTGACAGGGGTTAAGACAAATCTGGTCTGAATGTTGGCTTTTGGCCCTGCTGTGATGTTGGCCCCAGCAGCAGGCAGGAGGAGCAGGAGGAGGGATTACCAGAACCACGCTGTGTGTTGGTTTGACCATCTGGTGCCTTTGTTTTCTTCAAGTGCTTGAGCAGGGGGACGCCATAATCCGCTGTACCATGGGAGTCAAGTCCATGTCATTCCAGTCACTTCAGGAGTTAGACAATAATTCTGTTTCGACACAATGCAAAAGTGATAGCAACAAAAATACTCAATTCTAGTATCCTTATTGCTGCTACCACACACTTCAGGAATGGATTACACACTGAATGGGAGTTTTGATAATAAAAACTTGGATTCCTGAAAAATACCTGAAAAGTCACATCTGTAATTCATGTCAGCAGTCCCACCGTTGATGTAGAGAACTACCGCTGCTGCGTAAAACACATTTGGTGCTGTGCTTTGGAGCTCAGACTGATTTTTCATTAAGGGGAACGAATAAGGACTCTGGGTACGCCGTGTCCTCTGAGGTATCCTGCAATGGGGCTTGAGGTACAGTTTTCCTCCCAGACTATGCAGACATGAAACTGCTCCTTTCCCCCCTCCTTCACTCAGCATGTTGGGTTTTTTATGGACATCTGCTGGCACTTTGGGCCATAACGCTTTTACCATGTGCCCCTTCAGCAGCAGTGCAAGGAGACCCTGAAAGAAATCCACGCTTCTCCTCAGACCAGGCCAAGTGTATTTCTTCTGAAGTTAAGAGCATCGAAAGAGGTGTGAGTAGTGCTTTAGTAAATGTGACTGGTTTCAAAAGCTGCAACATGACACGCAAGAACATCAGCGGCAGGTAGAGTACAGTGTGATAACTGAAAGAGCGCTTTGTCTCAACGCATTTGCAGCTTTATACGACTTCCATTTCTGCACCACGCTGGAGCCATTTCAAGAAATGTTCCCTTCTCCTGCAAAAGAGGTAGTTAGCTCATCCAAACTTCAGCTGTGTCTGATGGAAAAAGCTAAAAGAAGACAAAGTTGACTGGTTTTCATCTCCCCCACTTCCTCACTCCACACAAATTGGGTCGCGGAGGAGAAGTGCACTGTTAGCATTACTTTGGCAATACCTCAAGGTTTGGAACTTTTTCCAAAGTGTCATTTTACTGCTATTGAGGCTTTCTTGCTTCGCTAATAGTCTGTGGTGTACATCGTAAAAGTGTTTGGCAGACAAACTTAATCGTCCAGCACCTTCTTAATTAGCTTTCAGCCTCCTAATTAGTGCAGTGAATTATCTTAGAATTTAGATTTGAAAATCCTCTTTCAATCATGGGTTTATAATTGAACTTGATGACCTCTCCCACTGGCACATATCAAGAGGGTGACATCATCCCACTGCTCCAGTTGCATTCCAAAACCTGAGACAGCCTGAAACATTACCATCAGACCCAGGCACTGGGCTGAAATAGAAACATCTGGCAATTTTTAAAAGAAAATAAGTTAAGAGGAAAAGATTGCAAGTCATCAAATGTGCGCATAATGTACACTGACATGTTTGTACTTGTCAGAATTGTGAGCAACAATGATCCTTCAACATTACATCACTGTATATCACATTACCAAAGAATTGTTAGAGTATTCAGGTGGGAATTCTGCAAAAATTCACAATCTGCTATTGAGTGTTGTATTGGTGTTGAGACACCTGTTGGCTGGGTGAAAACAGAAGAGGGAGCTCAATAGCATTAGGGTCCATGGTGCCAACACCTCATTCACTTTAACAACAGAGCTGTTAATTTCAGCTGTCCAAATGAAATGTTTGCTTCTGAAACATCTGGAACAGATTAAAGAGAAAAGCCTGTGTTTTCACTTTAACATATTGAGCTACAGTCAGGCCTTCATCAGCTGTCTCAAAGAGGCAATCTAGCGCTAGAGCCTTATTCATACCAGGAAACTTATAAAATGTATCAAATTTAATATCAGAATTGTACCTAGGTGCAACCTACATCAAGGAAGCTCAATATATAGTAATAATAACCTAGAAGGCTTTCCTCTACTGTTAATATCAGTGCAGCGGTAATGCAAAAGTGTGGCAACACCTTTGGCAGCACCAAAGTACCCATGCAGCATGGTAAAGAACATGTATTGTGGCTTTTATACAATGGTTACAAACACATGTGCTGTCTCAAAAGTTTTTTTTTTCAAAGTAGTATACATACATAAGAATAAAAACACAGGAAAAAACAGAAAAGAGCTCCCTGGCTACCACAAACAGATCTTTAACCAAACAAATTGCTTTCCTTAAACTGAATAATAAACCTTGAACTTGATGTGAAAAAGCAGCTTCTGACCAGATGCAGCCTATACACATTTCTTCGGGTTTCATTTATTTTGGTAGTTTTGTCAGTGCGTCACTGTGTTAACAAGTACACAGTCATTTGGATAAGAGCTCCTGGCTATCCTGGTTAAGGTCGAATCCAGGACAAACTGTTTATATGCACCTTCACATCCTGCTCAGGAATATGCCAATTACTAGTAAAAAAGAACAGCCAGAATATTACGATAGCAACAGACCTTACACAGATAAATTGTCCCAAATATTAACAGGATATTAGTGTGCATGGAAACAAACTCAACATGCTGCAAGATCAAATCCAAGTAGTTTCTTACAGCTGTACTGATTAAAATGGGGCAAAAGATCGCTACAATAGAGCATTCCTCATCTGAGAGACATACAAACATTAAAAACTGTTTCATGCTAATCTACAAAGATGAGAAAGACAGAGAATGATCACCATCATCACTTTTATTAAGACTTTCAGGTCCCCCTCCCCTTTAATTAAGAGACAAATTACTTATGCTGAAAATCACCACCTGTTATCTCAGAGAATAGAACTAAAGCACAGATCTCCTGCAGCTCCCCCCGCTTCACACATCCATGTTAAGAAACAAGTCATCTGTGTGAAATGCCTGGCCTTTAACTTGTCTTGCAGCTTTGGAACATGAGAGTGAGTGTCTTCACGAAACTCTGCGTGGCGGTTGGGGCCGCCACAGCGTTGTCGAATGAGGCGATCGGTTGGATTTTTACTCTTTCTTTTACACCTTGCATGTCTGTCTTTTGCCCTGTCTTCTGTCTTCTGCTTTTGCCTTTGGTGTCCATTAGTCTCTGTGTGGAATGGTATTTTTCTTTTTTCACAATTTCCTCAGAATAGAACAGTTTGAATTCAGAAAACAAGAAAGCAAACTAACTTTCACCACAACCAAATAGAGTAAAATTGGAAGCCCAGTAGAAAGTGTCAGACTTCTTTGGTCTTGGAGTAACTGCAGTGAGTGCAAATGCTGACAGAAATAAAAAAAAATAAAAAAACGCTGACATATGAAAAGTCAAAGTTTGTTAAGAAACAAACAACCAAAAAAAATACCCCATTTAGAGAGAAGAAAGAGTTAAATGGCCAAGCAGCTGCGGATGTGGATTGGACAGAGACAACACTCATATCTGACTCACGCATAGTCAGACCACTTGAAGGTTGACTGAGAAACCTGGACTATTTCTGGTCCAGTAATCCTTTGTTCTCACGCAGCAGGATCATTTACAAACACCGGGCAGAGCTTTGACAAAATGAATATGAATTTTACTTTTCCAATTGAATACATACATACCCAAATTCACCACTGAGAGTTCAAACCCCCTTCGATCAAAGTGATCGCTTCCGAATCATTGAATTCTTTCCGTTGCTTGAGTTGTGAGCGCACTAAACACAGTCCCTACAGTTCTTGAGGTAATGCTTTCATTGCAACAGACTCCATATAAACCTCTGAGGTTGACACAATGCTAAAGATAGTCTCGTCAAACCACAAGTCGCCATGAAATTTTTCTCTTGTTAAACAGAATGAGTAATGTTACTGGAACAACTATTATTTGGTAATAAACACTCACTCAGACGGAGCAGAGTGGAACACGGAGCAACACTCAAAACCCCATACTGTCTCATTCAACACGGACATATTAGTGCACAAAATATGAAGAATTTCATTCCCAAATGAGATGGAAAAAGTGACACCTACTACCTAATTATTGCTGGGATGAAAGCAATACTCAGTATGGATTATTATTAAGTTATTAGTTATTTTAAGGTTACAAAATAGAAACATTATTAATGATATAATGTAGTTTTAGAGCTATGAGAAGTAGTTTTTTGAAGTTTTGAAGTCAATCGCAATCGATCAACATAAGATTTTTTTTTTTTTCAGAATTGATAAGTGTTTTGGAACAAAACCCTTCTATATGTAAAATGTAAAAAATAAGCAACTAGATGACCCTGACTATATTTACATGCAGCCTAATAATCTGGTAATAGGAAGAATTTGCATACAAATACAATACAAATACCTCAAACGGACCTGATAATCTAATTGGCCCAAATCCAACTGAAACTCCAAAGTGATTTTGTGGCTCAAAGAACCAGATAATCTACTTCAGCGATCTGACTACTTTTCATATTGGCTAGATAATCCAGTTGCTGCATGTAAATGTCATAGATTTGTTTTCCACCACGGAAATGGGAATTGATCAGCACAGTAGTTGACTAATTTCTCTCGCACACACACACACCCGCACACACATTATGGCCCACTAGTATTTAAAAACCTGTGCAAACTTGTCTCTAAACACAACCCATTCCAACAGAAGCCATGCTACAGACAAATGGTCTATTTAAAAAAATCCCACTGGAATGCCTCAGCCCCTTAAAGGCACTTGCTGCACAAAAAACACATAAAAATGAAATTACGTATTTGAATTACATTGCATCAGTAATTCTTCTGTGTGGTGCAAAGTTTAGACAGGCATTCATGGCTTGTAATAAGAGCTACATTCTGAAACTAAAATGAAGTGTGAAGTAAAATAATGCAGTGAACACCTGAGCAAGTCGAGTCCAACCAGGACCGGTGGAGGTGATTGTGACTGATTTTGTGCCAAATTCCCCTTTACTATATTGTGCTGTTGTTTTGACCAGAAATACCATCTATTCACTTTCATTTGAGACAATTCAATTCATTCGCTGCAATCTAAATAAACTTAATTAAAAGCTATTAGGAATGTATATTGGATGCTGCCAGTTACACCACAATTTCAATTTTCTCTATGAATTTAGATATTGGAAGTAACTTGAATCAATCCCTGGTGAGAGCAAAGTGCATGATGTTGGAAAGAAGGGGATTATTTCAGGATACAACCTGTTTCATGGCTTTAATGTGTTACACTATAGAGTGATGAACTATAGAACCTCTATTAATTTGAAACCTATATTCTCATTTTAATTTGTTACAAACACCTTAAATAAATTGTCCTGTTTATGCAAAATAAACAATATGTTGTGACATAGCAAAAGTGATGTGTATTTCAGACATGAAGTGTACAGTAGGTCTTTTAAAAACAAGAGATTTGACTTTGAATCCATCAAAGTGAAAGACTACTCCACAAAGAGCACTGACTGGCTTCACAAGTCTCTCCAGAAGCTATTACTTCCTCTATCGGCAAGTCTTTGACTCTCAAACTCAGACTGAGCCCAGAAATGGGCAACAAAACGCCTTGGTAAAAGACATACGCCTTCCTTTCTCTTTTCTGCTTTTTGGCATCTCGGACCGGGCAGCCATTTTGGGCTCCTACAGAGTGTCGTACATGCGCAGGGTGCGCTCCAGTTGCTGGACAACGCGCTGGTAAAAGGCTATCTGCTCCCTGAGGTAGGCCTGCATCATGTCTTTGAAGTCCACCTCTCGCTGCTGATGGAAGTGGCTCATTTCTGCCTGGAGGGCGAACCCGACCGTCCGGCAGCGCTTCCTAATGCCGTCGGCCTCGTCCTGGTCCATCTTCCCCTCGTCACTCATCCGCTGGCTCTCCTTCACCTTGGCAAAGGCACCTGAGGGGAAACAAGGCAAATCTATGTTAGCAAATAGTGATAGTCTAAAAAGAAGCCAAGGTCTTTTTGCTGTCAATTGTGCTAATGCACATGAGTCTAATAGAAGCCAAGCAGCATTTGACTGCTCAACACTCACTATTTCCTACCAATGTCAAAATAAAAGTTTATTATAAGAGTTTATCCCATCCTCCTGTTGGTGACGTTCAGCTGATGTACAGTGCCATTGAGAAGTTGGAAAATGTGCTTGTGATAAAAGGCTAAAAATAAAAGCCCTGTAAAGGATTTAAATAGCTTTAATTACAAATTAAAGTTAAATGTAGTGTGAAGAAGAAGCAGGACTGGAATTTTTACTGTGCTGCTGTTTGGGTGGTTCTGGATTCTGATGTGTGCTGTATAAAAAAGTTGATACATTTCTGTTTCTATCAAAATTACATCAATGTTGTGGCAATATGTTCTGCATGGAGCTTTGCAGTGAAGACATATTTAACTACTGTACAGCTCTGCGCTTTATAGGTAGGGTGAGCAACACATCACACAATTCCTTTGTGTTCGTATGCAAACCGAGCTTTTAATTCCAGTGTGAGGAGAACAAGTTGTAACCACATTCACCCAGACTGCCATTACATCACTTTCCAAGTGGTAGAACATGGCAGCCCAATGGCATGCGGCCAGACTGCATTTCCCACCAGATTAGCGAGACGGTCTCGATCACATGAGACTAGAATCTTAACTCGAAACCAGGAAGCAGATGGGATTTAATGAAACCCCGTCCTGCCGGTGTGTACACAAGCTAACTAGTTGGGGCGCTGACATGCCTCGTCCTGAAATTGTACAGTATTGTCAGGATCTGCATTGATAGTAGCTGCAGCAGCGTATAGGCCTCCTACATTAACAGTATCTGTGAGTTCACCCTGCCCTGGATTTTGCATGGAATTCCTGGCAGAAGTCTGGGAAAGCATGAACAGCACTTGCAGTCTGTTCCAGTGAAGAGGCGTGTGGAGTACAGTCTGTGGCGCTGACCTACATTCATGTACTCTGTTTCCACATGAGAGGAGAATCTGCTTCACCAGATAGCCTAGCATGTCTGTGGGACATAAAGGAATGGGACTCATGGTTGTGTGTGTGTGTGTGTATCTGTGTGAGTGTGTGTGTGTGTGTGTGAGTGTATGTGTGGAG